>NC_138965.1:120262500-120462500 GCF_055761805.1 Camellia sinensis | reverse complement strand
ATTTAAATTTCAATTTTTGAATTCAAAATTGTTGCACTTCTTCAGAATTTGTTTTGTACAGGTTCACTGGTCGGACAAATTCAAATCTGTTCCACCCGAACAGATTTCAAATCTGTTTAATTTTCAAACCCAAACAGATTCGGTTATCTGTCCAAACACTACCAATTCAAACCCAACAGGTTCAATACCTGTTCAAACAAGTTTTGCACCTGTTTAATTCAAATTGAAAAACCACCACCACATCTATAAATAGGTAGCCCTCATTTCATGTTTTCATTTAGAATTTTCGTACTTTCCTTTTGCAAATATATTCTGCATTTTACTGTATTTAGTTTTTGTGAGAAAGAGTGTAAACACTTAGTGTGTTCGTTGTGTGAATAAATTGTGGTGCTGCATTTGTTCGTTGATTGATCATTTTATCCTGGGAGATAGACGTCCATATTTTGAAAGCACTGTTGAGAGAACGAATCTGTCTTAAGGACACAGTGTCTAACACTGGACTTGATCAGAATATTGTATAAGAAATTAATCAAGTAAGTTAATTCTTTTTCTGTTTTATTATTATTTATTTGAATTAGATTTTGATTTTGTTTTTGTAACAAAATAGAAATTTGTTTTTATTTATTTATTTTTATTTATTGGTTTGATTTTTGTAATCAAACATTCTCTCTCCTTTCCTATTTTTCTTTTGTATTCTGTTTGTCGTCTAGTACCCAAACAGAATTAATTTATTTAAGTACAGTGAAGATTGTCCAACAATCTTAAGAAAGATTAATTTTTGGTGTCTTCATTGTATTTAATTTTCTGTATTTTCACAAAAGTGATATTCTGGTTGGAAAACAAATAGTAGTAATATACTGTTTGACAGACAGTAGTAATATACTATCTATTTTCTTTGACAACTAGTAGTAATATACTGGTGTCATTAACAATTTAGAATATTAATTTATATTATAGAAAATTAGTGGTATTTTATTTTTCTAGTTTTAGTAACAAGGAAAATAAAATTATTTTGTGTTATAATTTATTTTCTGGTTTTAGTAACTAGAAAATTAATTTGTGTTTTAGTTTTTTCTGATTTTTGTAATAAGATATTATGGCTACTGTAATTGAAATTGCAACTGGAAGTGGTACTCCAATTGTTACACCAACTCCGGTCCCTATCCAGAACCATGCTCAAGTACCAATAAATCATGGAGAAAAACTGAAAAAATTTAACAGTACTGAGTTTAAGAGATGGCAGCAGAAGATGCTGTTCTATCTTACAACTCTAAATTTGGCTCGGTTTCTCCGTGAAGAGGCTCCAGCACTCAAAGAGGGTGAAAGTGATCGGCAAGTTGTTGCCGCTGTAGATGCTTGGAAACATTCAGATTTCCTGTGCAGAAACTACATCCTCGATGGCCTTGACAACATGTTGTATAATGTTTACAGCTCTCTGAAGTCAGCAAAAGAATTGTGGGATTCTTTGGAGAAGAAATACAAGACAGAGGATGCCGACAAGAAAGAAATTTGTTGTCGGTAAATTTCTGGACTTTGTTATGGTAGACTCCCAAACGGTAATTTCTCAAGTTCAAAATTTCAAATAATTTTGCATGATATTCATTCAGAAGGTATGTCTCTTAGCGAGTCTTTCCAAGTCCCTGCTCTAGTGGAAAAGTTACCACCGGCTTGGAAAGATTTCAAAAATTATTTAAAACATAAACGCAAGGGGATGACCATGGATGAATTGATTGTAAGATTGAGAATTAAGGAAGATAACCGAAAGGCTGAAAAGATGAATGGGAAAAATCCCATTGAGTCCAAGGCTAATGTGGTTGCACAAGTTCACAAACCACATAATAAAAAGATGAAGTTTACTGGAGATGGTCCTAAACAAGGCGACAATAATGGTAATAAGAAGTTCAAAGGAAAATGCTATAACTATGGCAAGACTGGACATCGAGCTTCTGACTGCCGCCGCCCTAAGAAGCATCGCGGAAGTACAAGCAAAAAGACCACCAATCAAGCCAATGCGACAGAATTAGATTACATCTCTGACGGGGTAAATGACATTAATCTCTCTATTGTGGTGTCTGAGGCTAATTTGGTTTGAAATCCCAAGGAGTGGTGGTTGACACTGGAGCAACTCGTCACATATGTGCAGACAAGAAAATGTTCACTACCTACAATGAGGCTACAAATGGTGAAAAACTTTTCATGGGAAATTCTTCTACTTCTACTGTGACTGGACAAGGAAAGGTGATCTTGAAGATGATATCAGGGAAAGAACTGACCCCCAACAACGTACTGCATATACCAAACATCTGGAAGAATTTAGTTTCTGGTTCTTTGTTAAGTAAAAATGGCTTTAGGTTTGTCTTTGAGTCTGATAAATTTGTATTAACAAAGAGTGGTATGTATGTTGGTAAGGGATATATGAGTGATGGTCTCTTTAAATTAAATGTAATGACGGTTGTACCAAAAGTTGCTATTAATAAGAATAACACATCTTGTGCTTATATTCTTGAGTCGAATTTATGGCATGGTAGATTAGGACATGCGAATTTTGATGCTTTGTGTAGATTAATTAGTTTGGATTATATACCAAACTTTGAAATTGATCCTAATCACAAATGTGAGATTTGTGTAGAAGCGAAACTAACTAAGGCTCCATTTAAATCGGTTGAAAGGAAAACCGAACCTCTAGAATTAATTCATACAGATGTATGTGATCTTAAATTTGTTCAAACTAGAGGAGGCAAAAAGTATTTCATAACATTTGTTAATGATTGCACAAGATATTGTTATGTTTATTTGCTTAGAAGTAACGATGAAGCTTTAGAAATGTTTAAACTCTACAAAACTGAAGTTAAAAATGGTTAGAAGTGATAGGGGTGGTGAATATGATGCACCATTAAATGAATTTTGTGCACAATATGGCATTATTCACCAAACTACAACACCCTATTCTCCTCAGCAAAATGGAATTGCTAAAAGGAAGAATAGAACCCTAAAAGAAATGATGAATGTCGTGTTACTAAGTTTAGGCTTACCGCAGAACTTGTGGGGGGAAGCAATATTTTCTGCTAATTATGTTCTTAACAGAATACCCTATAAGAAAACCAACAACACTCCTTATGAATTGTGGAAATGTCGACCACCTTCCTACAAATACTTAAAACTGTGGGGGTGTTTAGCAAAAGTTGAAGTTCCTATTCCTAAAAAGACTAAGATTGGACCAAAAATAGAAGATTGTGTGTTTATTGGTTATGTTCAGACTAATAGTGCATATCGGTTTCTGACTTATAAATCAGAAATACCTGATATAAATGTGAACACTGTTATAGAGTCAAGGAATGCTGTGTTTTTTGAACATGTCTTTCCTTACAAGAAAGGACAGGAATTAAGTTCACAGAAAATAACTTATGATTGTACACAAAGTCAAGAGATTAATGACAATCAAACACAAGAGACTAGTAATGGTATCGACCAACAGGATTTAACTGATGATGAACCAAGACGAAGTAAGAGAGCGAGAACATCAAAATCCTTTGGTCTAGATTTTCTGACATACCTGTTAGAAAATGAACCTCAAAGCTTTAAGGAAGCAATGACAGGTTCTGAAGCACCTTTGTAGAAAGAGGCTGTTAATAATGAAATTGAATCCATTATGCAAAATCATACTTGGGAATTGGTGGATCTTCCATCAGGTTCTAAACCTCTTGGGTATAAATGGATATTCAAGAGAAAAATAAAAGCAGATGGTTCAATTGACAAGTATAAAGCAAGACTTGTAGTAAAAGGTTACAGACAAAAGGAAGGTCTGGACTATTTTGACACATATTCTCCTGTGACAAGAATAACATCCATCCGCATGGTTATTGCCATAGCAGCGTTGCATAATTTAGAAATACATCAAATGGATGTTAAGACAACTTTCTTAAACGGTGATCTAAATGAAGAGATCTATATGGAGCAACCCGAAGGGTTTGTAGTACCGGGACAAGAAAAGAAAGTTTGTTGGCTTGTAAAATCTCTTTATGGATTAAAACAAGCGCCTAAGCAATGGCATGAAAAATTTGATCATGCTATGCATACTGATGGGTTTAAGATAAACGAATGTGACAAGTGCGTCTATGTTAAAAACACTGACCAAGGATATGTCATAGTTTGTCTTTATGTGGATGACATGCTTATCATTGGAAACAGTCAAAACATAATTAAATCAACTAAGCAAATGCTTTACAAAAGATTTGATATGAAAGATATGGGAGTCGCAGATGTTATATTAGGAATGAAAATTACCAAAACATCTGACGGATATGCATTATCTTAATCTCATTATATTGAGAAAATTCTTGACAAATTTATCAAGGATGATTTGAATATAGCTAGAACACCTGTAGACATCAGTCTTTATTTATCGAAAAATAAAGGTGATGCAGTGTCTCAGTTAAAATACTCCCAAATCATTGGAAACCTAATGTACCTAATGAATTGTACTCATCCTGACATAGCTTATGCAGTCAGTAAATTGAGTAGGTACACTAGTAATCCCGGAGAAGACCATTGGAAAGCGATCATTCGGGCTCTTAGATATCTAAGATTTACCCGTGACCATGGTTTGAATTTTACTTGATATCCAGCAGTACTTGAAGGTTATTGTGATGCCAATTGGATATCGGATACTAAAGATTCAAAATCCACCAGTGGATATGTCTTTACTTTGGGAGGCGTTGCTGTTTCTTGGAAATCCACGAAACAAACATGCATCGCATGATCTACAATGGAATCTGAGTTCATTGCTTTAGACAAGGCAGGAAAAGAAGTAGAATGGCTTCATCACTTCTTAGATGACATTCCAATGTGGCCTAAACCTGTGCAAGCTATTTGCATTCATTGTGATAGTCAATCTGCAATAGGCAGGACACATAATCATGTTGTAGACCGCCCGAAGAACTCCCGAGAAAATCTCGTTTTGTTCTCTAGCTACTATAGTTCGAACTCAATGTCACGGTTCTGAATCTAATCTCGCAAAGTGCGATGCAAGACCGATAAATCACCAAAGAGTCCAAATTCGGCAAATCGTTTTGGAAAACTGATTTTTAAGAAAGAAGTGCCAAACATGGACTGCTTTGCCAGATACAGAGTCGCCACCTAAATATTTTATTTTGGGGGAATTTAGGAAACCCTAACTCGTGCCTAAGGCCACGTGTCCGTCATCACCAAAGTTGCCTCGGCTCGGGAACTTGGGTACGAGAGGGGAAGGTCATGCAATGAGCACCCCCGCTCGCCCGATCAAAGATCAGCCTGTACTAAGCATGATATCTTGTTTTTGAAAACACATGCATTCTTATTCCGGTTAATTAGCTAGAATTACTATGTGATGCGCACAACACACAAGTATAGACTAGATCGCCTAATTTGGAACAAAGCATTGCATATCCGTTTGTCTGGAAATGGTTTTGAAGTTTGCTACTTGCAAGTAGGCTAAAACACGGATTTCAATGAATCGTTCCAATTCAAGTAATCCAACCTTCACCCACAAGCATTCAGGCATTTATATCACATAAGAAATTAGCCTCATGGCAAGTATGCTGTCATGTTAACACTCACACACATGTAAGATGCTAAAGCATAAACACTCACAGCGTACACCGAGCTAAAACAAAGAACTAGTTAGTAATCAATGCATGATCCTAATTCATGTCAAGATGGGTAATGCAACACAGGCAAAATGCAACTAGAATAGGCTCGGCTATTCTAAGATGGCATATGAGACGCGACAATTCGATACATGTATTCAAGTAGGGATTGAAATACAATGCAGTTAGTATGATGCGTCGAGCCTGGTGCATACAATACAGATGAATGGATGCAAACATGCGAGCATAAGGTATGCTAAATGAAATATGCCCTAAAACTAACCATCGTAAGCGGTTAAGTAAAAGGGAGAAAGAAATGGGGGTTGGAAGACATGCATCACACACACGCACGCTTATTACACCAATTGGCTTTCTCGAGGGAGAGACCGAAAGAATAATACAAACCATCTAATTAACTAACTAACAAGCTAATCAATTATTACACAATCAAATGAATAACTAGCTACAACTAATTATTACAACAATTAAATAATTAACAAACTAATTAAGCTACGAAAAATAGTAAAGAGGCCTCGGGGAGAGGGACAAATGCATGCTCGGTCGGCTTCGCTCGGAAATCCGTTGCCATGCCTTTGTTTGCACTGCTCTGTACCTCTGCAAAGTGTGAAAATTCCCAACACACTTCTAATTCACCCCATGGGCACTGTGGGAGGCCATCGGCCAAAAATCATGGTCATCGGCTAAGATAAACAGGTCATCGATCAAATATGAAACCATCGGCCAAACACTTGTAGCCGACCGGCACTGAAGATGGCCGATCGGCTATTCCTTCCTATAAAATGCTCTTTTGCTGCAGCAGAGGACAAATAGAGTATGGCAATGCATTTACAAAACAATGTTTGCAACTACACCCCTTATCATGTTTAAGACTCAAAGAAATGTCGTTCTCGACCCTCGGACCATCAATCGTGCATTTCAATGCATGATGGCCAAAAGAGTCAAGTGTGCAATTCAATATCAAATGAAATGCACAAAACACATAAGGGACCTTAACCTCTATCATGTGTGATCAAGAGGCAAGGCAATGCACAAACAATGCTGTGCAAACTAAGCATGCAATGGAACTAATATGCAACAACATATAATGTACTATGTAACAAGCATGCGGCAACATGCAAGGCAAGATGGATGAGCATGCAACAACATGTCAATTAGCAAGCATGTGATAACATGCAATATGACAAGCATGCAACAAGCATGTAAGCATGATGTAAAGTAATAACTTTGAACAACATGGTAAATGGACTTAAAACTAAAGATGGACATACCTCAGCCATGCCCAAAATCAGTGGCCAAAGTTATGAATTGGAAGCATGAAAATGCAAAACAAACATGCACATGTAAATGGTCCAATACCTAGGCATAGGAGGGCAACTTTCAAGAGAACTTAAAAGGGGACAAATATGGACATGTGACAAACATTATAAGCTCTGAAATCATGTATGGAAAGGTGTCAAACCAACCAAACAAAGCAAGCAAAGCATACAAGAAAGCCCAAAGCTTAAGACTAGCCAAGGGACTCACACCATGGCCATGCAAGGCAAGCCCCAAAGGGCCAAGGGCACTCAAAACAGTCCCAAGGCAGGTCAAGACAAGACCAAAAACATGCTCGAAACTAGCCAACACAAGCTAGAATATAACTCCAAAAGGCATGAGGCATGCAAGGCTACAAAGGGGTGTTACACTACACCTATCAAAACCAAACATGGCATGAATTGTCCAACGAAAAACAGAGTTATGGCATATCAAAATAAGCCCAAAAACCCACTTAGATTGTGACATTCCTGTTCCGTAATATGTTAATTGGTCCTTAATATGAGTATGATTATATGTTTAATATAATTTTGTGTGCCATTATGTGAAAATATGTGGTTTTGAATTTCTATCTGTTCACCGTAGGAATATCTATTTGATTATCTGCTTTGGAAATTAAATTGAAGGCCTTATCGGCCACAGAATCCGAAATTGATTGCGCCATTGTGATTAGCGTAATTTTTAGAGCCTACGGTGAAATTTAATTGGAAATTGATTCGGATTAGATTAAATTGATTAAATTAGTAAATTGGTGCTCAATTATTTTAAATATCAAGAATTTTGATTAAATGAGTTTTTAGTGGGGCACTTTCACTCAAACTTCCTCTTTAGTTTATTTTGGCTGATTTTTTACTCTAAGAGTAGAGAGAGGGACGGCTAGAGAGGGTGAGAGAAGAAGAATTGTGTTTGGCTCAAGTTTGTGAAGAATTGGAGTATTAAACTCAATATTTTGCTATAGATTGGGAGAATTAAACTCCTAGGTGAGTATTTCATGGATTCTAGTTGTAATTTTGTGTATTCAAGCTAGTTGGGTAATCAAGAATAAGTTTGACATGAAATTGGGTTAGTTTTGTTGAATTGAAGATCAATGTATGCATGCATGTGTGTAATTGCTTTGGATTTGCATGTTTGACCACAAAATATATGATCCATGTAAGATTTTGGTTAGAATTCATGCTTGTGATCACCATTTGCACCACTTGAGTTGATAAGGAGAGTTATATCTCACATGCATGTACAATTTAAAAGAATATGAGCTTGAATGCATGAAATTGTTATGTTGGAGGTGAATTTGGTGTAGATTGGGACATACATGTGATTAATTGGTGAGATTGAGCTTCATTGGGTTGTAATTTGGGGTTTATACCATGTTAGTACAAGTGTATTTGAAGTTTGAGCTATTGCATGCAAGAAATGTTGGTTAGAATGTCGAATTGAAGCCCAAGAACATGTTCTGGATTTTCCAGAATTTTGATGTCCGCTCGAGCGGGGAAACCGCCGCTCAAGCGTGAATTTCGTGCTCCCAGTACTTTTGCAGACTTGGATGTCCGCTCGAGCGAGGAAGTTCACGCTCGAACGGGGGCGATGTAGACAGACCTTCAGCTCGAGCACCAGACTTAACGCTCGAGCGTAATTTTGATACATCCAACACTTTTTGTAAACATGGTGTTCGCTCGAGCGTGGTAATTTCACACTCGAGCGGGGAGCCATGTAGTGAGGCCTTCCGCTCGAGCGATAGAATTCAAGCTCGAGCGTAAATTTGATGCATCCAGTACTTTTGTAGGCCTCAAGGGTACGCTCGAGCGGGGAATTCCACGCTCGAGCGAGGACCCTGTTTTCTGAAATTTTGGAAAGACATTATGTGTTTCATTTTCTGTTCTCTTTCACTTCCAAGTACTCTTAGGCATACATTGAGCATTGTAATTGAGTTAAAGAGATAAGAATGAAGCCTAAAGAGGAAAATGTGAATTTGGAACGGATTGAATTGTTTGTGACCCTTTTGTGTTCATGGAATGTGTAGGGTCGAGCTCCAGAGCAAACCAACCAACCGATCACTATAAGTAATATCTTAACAAAGACATATCAAATATGTTGTTGTCCAATTTCTTACTTCTATGTAAGTTTTATAAGTTCATTGATTCGATTGGTGGACAATGTTTGCTATACCAAATGAGTGGGCCAGAGGCCGTTTTGACATGAATGGATAGGCCAGAGGCCGTTTTGACATGAATGAATGGGCCGAAGGCCGTTTTGACACAAAAGAATCAGCCGGAGGCCATTTTGACATGAATAAATGGGCCAGAGGCCGTTTTAACATGAACGAATGAATGGGCCAAATGCCAGTTTGTCATATGAATGGGCCAAAGGCCATTTTGACACAAATGAAAGTTTAAATGGACCAAATGCCAGTTTGTCCGGAACCGCAGTCACTTGACCTAAATTGTGTATATATGTTAAATAGAAATATGAATTGGGCCCAAGGGCGTTTGAAGCATGTTGTACTACATATCGTTTGTATAACTTCTGTATTTGATATTATTCACTGGGCTATCGCTCACGCTCATTCATGTGTTTGTAGGTGAGCCCAGAGAAGTCCAAACCTAGCACCAGTGAAGTCTATGTGGAACAACAAAGGTTTTGGAAGAGTCAGCCTTGTGTCTCACACACGAGACCCGTTTTCGCCCTTTTGTTATGTATTTATATTCTGTCATGTTGGCGAAGACTTTGCATATGTTGTATATAGTCGCGATGGGTTGACTTAGACTTATATGATCCTATATGTACAGAACCTTATGTAGTACATAGTTCGATGTGAGTTATTAATATGCATATAGATGGTTTGTTATGATGTGCCATGTAAGCACAGCTCTATGGACAAAGTTTTAAATTGCTTTCGTTTGGCACCCGTTAACTCTGTTAAAATACGTTTGGTTTGGTTTGAGGCCGTAGGTAATCTCGTGATTACTGGCCGGTTATGTCCTTAACCCACGAGGGCGGGTTTGGGTCATGACAGAGTGGTATCAGAGCACGAGTTAATAACTCACACACTTGTCCAAAAGAGTAATAAGCGTCTAGAAAAGATCTAGGGTGCATTCATGTGATAAGTATGAATTTGATAGCATTGAGAATGTATCTAAATATTTCAACATAAACAACTATGTGTTTTAAGTTTGTGATTTGCTTGCATTGCAAATTATTTGAATTTGTATACTCTTTAATATATGCATACTTGTGAATCTTTGTATGAAGTATAATGTGAGTTTAATCAGATGGTAAGAACAAGAGGTGATGAGATAGATGAGTCCTCTACTGCCAGAATAGATAGAATGGAAAGGTTGATTCAGGAAATGGCAGAAACATTGAGGCAACAACATGAATGGCAACAACAGTGGCAGCAACCACATCCTCCACCTCCACCTCCACCTCCACCTCTGGCACCTCCTGTGCCAGATAATCAGAATGACAATCGGATAATAGCACTCACTAAAGAATTCAAGAAAATGAAACCACCACAGTTCCATGGTGGATTAGACCTGTTAAAAGCCGAGGCATGGGTTCTCGGCATTGAGAAACTGTTTGAAGTGTTCCCGTGTTCAGAGACACAGAAAGTACTTCTAGCCACTTTTATGCTAGAAGACGAGGCAAGAAGATGGTGGATGTTAATGCGAGAAAATCATAAGGATGTGGACTGGGTGAAATTTCTGGAGATTTTCTACGACAAGTACTTCCCACAATGTGTTCAGGATAGGAAAGTAACAGAGTTCATGGAACTTAGGCAAGACAACATGACTGTAGCCGAGTATGAGGCCAAATTCACTGAATTGGCCAGGTTTGCACCACACGTGATTGACACTGACTATAAGAAGGCGAGACATTTTGAAGGTGGGCTTCGAAGTGACATTTTAGAAAGAGTGAATGTCTTGATGCTGGAGGCCTACATTGGGGTGCTAGACAGGGCCATCATATCAGAGGCTAACATAGCTAGACAGACTAAGTCAATAACTGACTGGAAAAGTAATAAAAGGTAAGGCTTCTTTTCAAAGAAGAAATTTTTGAAAAAGCAAAATACGGGCTCCTCAAATACTTCAAATTCTTCCCGAGACACAGCTCCCATGTGCAATATTTGTAGCAGAAAGCACCGTGGAGTTTGTTACCGTGTGTCAGGAGCCTGTTTCAAGTGTGGAAAACAAGGGCATATGGCCCGAGATTGTAATCAGAACAGTGGGAAACTAGCTACTAGCTCAACTGCATAAGTCCCGAAGCCAGGAAATACTATGAGACCTTCCATCACCGGGGATACCGTGAGACAAGGGAGAGTTTTTGCGCTTGTTCCGGGCGATACACGGAATGCCAACGCAGTTGTCTCAGGTACTATTTCTATATGTAATCAGGATGCTTTTGTGTTAATTGACCCCAGATCCATACACTCTTTTGTGACATATGCATTTGCATCTAGACTGAATAGACCTTTAGAATTACTACCATATCTGCTATGTGTGTCTGCTCCATCTGGGGAATCTGTATTGTATGAATCTATATACAGGTTTTGTCATATGCGTGCTATCCTATATGTAGATTTGCTGCCCTTAAACTTTAGGCATTTCGACATAATTTTAGGCATGGATTGGTTGACCAAATATTGTGCCACCATTGATTTTGTGACAAAACGAGTTGTGTTTAAACCACAAGAACATAAAGAGATTGTGTTTGTGGGTAATGGGGTAGTGCCTCCACCTTATTTGATATTTGCAATGAAAGCATGCAAACTGATCAGGAAAGGGTGTCAGGGTTATTTGTGCTATGTGTTGTTGAACAATCTGCGAATGTTGAATTGAATGATATCCCTATTGTTAGAGAATTTTCAGATGTGTTCCCAAATGAATTACTAGGGGAATTGGTAGACAGGGAGATAGAGTTCACTATTGAAACTGTATCAGGCACCCAGCCTATTTCTAAAACTCCCTACAGAATGGCTACTTCCGAAATGAAAGAACTGAAAGAACAGTTGCAAGACCTGCTTGACAAGGGGTTTATCCGACCTAGCACTTCACCTTGGGGTGCACCTGTACTGTTTGTGAAAAAGAAAGATAGAACCCTACGCTTGTGTATCGATTATCGGGAATTGAACAAGGTAACAATAAAGAACAAATATCCCCTACCCCGTATTGATGACTTATTTAACCAGTTGCAGGGATCACAGGTGTTTTCTAAGATTGACTTGAGGTCCGGGTATCATCAGTTGAAAGTAAAGGCAAAAGATGTTGAGAAAACCGCATTCAGAACGAGGTATGGACATTTTGAGTTTCTTGAAATGCCATTTGGAGTGACTAATGCTCCGGCAGCATTTATGGACTTAATGAACCGAATTTTTAAAACCTACCTTGACGAATTCGTTGTGGTTTTTATCGATGACATTTTGATATATTCTAAAGATAGACTTGAACATGAACATCATTTGAGAACTGTCCTACAAATACTTCGGGAAGGGAAATTATTTGCTACACTAAAGAAATGTGAGTTTTGGTTGGATGAAGTTGTTTTCTTAGGGCATGTGATCAACAAAGAAGGAATTTCAGTGGACCTGCAGAAAATAGAGGCAATTGTGAATTGGCCTACACCAACAAATGTGACAGAAGTTCGCAGTTTCATGGGCTTAGCCGGGTATTACAGAAGGTTTGTGAAAAACTTTTCAAAGATAGCTGTACCTCTTACCTAGTTGACACACAAAGGGCAATCATTTGAATGGAATGACGATAGAGAAGCTGCCTTTCATGAACTGAAAACAAGATTGACCACTGCACCAATTTTGACACTACCTTCAAGTACGGAGAATTTTGTAATTTTCAGTGATGCGTCTTATAAAGGTTTGGGTTGTGTGTTAATGGAGAATGGAAAGGTTATTGCTTACGCCTCCCGACAGTTGAGGCCACACGAGAAGAATTATCCAACACATGGCCTAGAGTTGGCCGCAGTTGTTTTTGCTTTGAAAATCTGGTGGCACTATCCGTATGGAGCAAAGTGTGAAGTCTACACAGATCACAAAAGTTTGAAATACTTTTTCACACAGAAAGAGTTGAATATGCGGCAGAGGAGATGGCTGGAATTAATAAAGGATTATGATTTAGAGATTCAGTATCACCCTGGGAAAGCTAACACAGTTGCTGATGCCTTGAGCAGAAAATCAACGGGGAGTATGGCTTGTTTGCTAACTGAACAGAAAGAAATCTTGCAAGATTTTGAGAAGTCTGAAATTGAAGTGGTAATGTGTGAACAGGGCGGATTGATAGCCGCTATTACAGTTGAGCCAACAATCATTTGATGAAATCAAGCAGAAATAGAAAGAGGATAAATTCCTCAAGAAAGTGATTGATGAATTTGAAACAAGTCCGAAGGCAGAGTTTAGTATTGAAAATGAAATGTTGACATTTTGAAACAGAATGTGTGTCCCAGATATTTCGGAACTAAAGAAGAGGGTTTTAGATGAAGCCCACAGATCCGTATTTGCTATGCATCCAGGTAATAATAAAATGTGTCGGGATTTGAAACAAACCTATTGGTGGCCTAAAATGAAGAAAGAAATTGCAGAATATGTGTCCAAGTATCTTCAATGTCAGCAAGTTAAAGCTGAACATCAGAAACCAGGAGGCCTACTTCAACCTCTCCCTATTCCTGAATGGAACTGAGAGCATGTGACTATGGATTTCGTTGTTGGCCTACCTCGGACTTCTCGAGGTATGGATTCTATTTGGGTTGTAGTTCATAGGCTGACTAAATCTGCACATTTTCTACCAGTTAGAACCACGTTTAATGCTTATAAACTGGCTACCATTTATGTTGATGAGATTGTCCGTTTACACGGAGTTTCGATATCCATTGTGTCGGATAGAGATCTGAAGTTTGTATCTAGATTGTGGAAGAGTTTGCAGGAAGCTATGGGGACAGAACTAAGATTCAGTACTGCATTCCACCCACAGACCGATGGGCAATCAGAACGAACAATACAGACTTTGGAAGATATGCTTCGGATGTGTGCTTTGGACTTTCAAGGGAGTTGGGAAGATTATTTGCCACTTACAGAGTTTGCATACAATAACAGCTTCCACTCCAGCATCGGTATGGCACCATACGAGGCTTTGTATGGTAGAAGGTGTAGATCACCTATTTGTTGGACAGAAGTCGGGGATAGAGCTTTACTTGGGCTTGAAATTGTGCAAGACACTTCTGAGAAAATCAAGATCATTCGGCAAAGGCTCAAAACAGCTCAAGACAGACAAAAGAATTATGCAGATGTTTGGAGAAGACCTCTTGAGTATGAGGTTGGTGACCATGTGTTCATCCGTGTATCTCCGATGAAAGGCCAAGTCAGGTTTGGAAAGAAGGGCAAGTTGTCGCCTTCGTTACATTGGGCCGTTTCAGATTCTAGAAAGGCTTGGCCCAGTTGCCTATAGAGTTGCTTTGCCACCGGGATTCGAACAAATCCATAACGTGTTTCATGTGTCGATGTTGAGGGGTTACCTCCGAGACCCATTTTCATGTGATTGATTATCACTGGGTAGTTATTGATGAAAATATGGAATATGTAGAATGGCCGGAACAAATTATTGATCGGCAAGTGAAACAATTGAGAAGCAAGTCCATCCCAATGGTGAAAGTGGAATGGAAAGAACATTATGGGACGGATGCTACATGGGAAAAACAGGAGGAAATGCGACTATGCTATCCACATTTGTTTCTCGACGAAGGTAAGATAAGTTTGGAGGACCAAACTTCCTAAAGGGGGGAAGACTGTGATATTCCTGTTCCGTAATATGTTAATTGGTCCTTAATATGTGTATGATTATGTGTTTAATATGATTTTGTGTGTCATTATGTGAAAATATGTGGTTTTGAATTTCTATCTGTTCACCGTAGGAATATCTGTTTGATTATCTGCTTTGGAAATTAAATTGAAGGCCCTATCGGCCATAGAACTCGGAATTGATTGCGCCATTGTGATTAATGTAATTTTTAGAGCCTACGGTGAAATTTAATTGGAAATTGATTCGGATCAGATTAAATTGACTAAATTAGTAAATTGGCGCTCAATTATTTTTAATATCAAGAATTTTGATTAAAAGAGCTTTTAGTGGGCCACTTTCACTCAAACTCCGTCTTTAGTTTATTTTGGCTGATTTTTGACTCTAAGAGTAGAGAGAGGGTTGGCTAGAGAGGTTGAGAGAAGAAGAATTGTGTTTGGCTCAAGTTTGTGAAGAATTGGAGGATTAAACTCAAGATTTTGCTATAGATTGGGAGAATTAAACTCCTAGGTGAGTATTTCATGGATTCTAGTTGTAATTTTGTGTATTCAAGCTAGTTGGGTAATCAAGAGTAAGTTTGACATGAAATTGGGATAGTTTTGTTGAATTGAAGGTCAATGTATGCATGCATGTGTGTAATTTCTTTGGATTTGCATGTTTGACCACAAAATGCATGATCCCTGTAAGATTTTGGTTAGAATTCATGCTTGTGATCACCATTTGCACCACTTGAGTTGATAAGGAGAGTTATATCTCACATGCATGTACAATTTATAAGAATATGAACTTGAATGCATGAAATTGTTATGTTGGAGGTGAATTTGGTGTAGATTGGGACATGCATGTGATTAATTAGTGAGATTGAGCGTCATTGGGTTGTAATTTGAGGTTTATACCATGTTAGTACAAGTGTCTTTGAAGTTTGAGCTATTGCATGCAAGAAATGTTGGTTAGAATGTCGAATTGAAGCTCAAGAACATGTTCTGGATTTTCCAGAATTTTGATGTCCGCTCGAGCGGGGAAACCGCCGCTCGAGCGTGAATTTCGTGCTCCCAGTACTTTTGCAGACTTGGATGTCCGCTTGAGCGGGGAAGTTCACGCTCTAGTGGGGAGCTATGTAGACAGACCTTCAGCTCGAGCACCAGACTTAACGCTCGAGCGTAATTTTGATACATCCAGCACTTTTTGCAGACATGGTGTCCGCTCAAGCGGGGTAATTTCATGCTCGAGCGGGGAGCCACGTAGTGAGGCCTTCCGCTCGAGCGATAGACTTCAAGCTCGAGCGTAAATTTGATGCATCCAGTACTTTTGCAGGCCTTAAGGGTACGCTCGAGCGGGGACCCTGTTTTCTGAAATTTTGAAAAGACATTTTGTGTTTCATTTTTTGTTATCTTTCACTTCTAAGTACTTTTAGGCATGCGTTGAGCATTGTAATTGAATTAAAGAAATAAGAATGAAGCCTAAAGAGGAAAATGTGAATTTGGAACGGATTGAATTGTTTGTGACCCTTTTGTGTTCATGGAATGTGTAGGGTCGAGCTCCAGAGCAAACCAACCAACCGATCACTGTGAGTAATATCTTAACAAAGACATCTGAAATATGTTGTTGTCCAATTGCTTACTTCTATGTAAGTTTTATAAGTTCATTGATTCGATTGGTGGACAATGTTTGCTATACCAAATGAGTGGGCCAAAGGCCGTTTTAACATGAATGGATGGGCCAAAGGCCGTTTTGACATGAATGGATGGACCAGAGGCCATTTTGACATGAATGAATGGGCCGGAGGCCGTTTTGACATGAAAGATTGGGCCGGAGGCCGTTTTGACATGAATGAATGGGCCAGAGACCGTTTCGACATGAACGAATGAATGGGCCAAAGGCCAGTTTGTCATCTGAATGGGCCAAAGGTCGTTTTGACACAAATGAAAGTTTAAATGGGCCAAAGGCTAGTTTGTCAGGAACCGCAGTCACTTGACCTAAATTGTGTATATATGTTAAATAGAAATATGAATTGGGCCCAAGGCCGTTTGAAGCATGTTGTACTACATATCGTTTGTATAACTTCTGTATTTTATATTATTCACTGGGCTATCGCTCACGCTTATTCATGTGTTTGTAGGTGAGCCCAGAGAAGTCCAAACCCAGCCCCAGTGAAGTCTATGTGGAACAACAAAGGTTTTGGGAGAGTCAGCCTTGTGTCTCACGCACGAGACCCGTCTTCGCCCTTTTATTATGTATTTATATTCTGTCATGTTGGCGAAGACTTTGCATATGTTGTATATAGTCGCGATGGGTTGACTTAGACTTATATGATCCTGTATGTACAGAACCTTATGTAGTACATAGTTCGCTTTGAGTTATTAATATGCATATGAATGGTTTGTTATGATGTGCCATGTAAGCATAACTCTATGGACAAAGTTTTAAATTGCTTCCGTTTGGCCCCTGTTAACTCTATTAAAATACGTTTGGTTTGGTTTTAGGCCATAGGTAATCTCGTGATTACTGGCCGGTTATGTCCTTAACCCACGGGGGCGGGTTCGGGTCATGACATAGATGGCATCCCAAAGACCTAAGCATGGAGGTATACACAATGGTCCATTCATGAGGCATAAGGCATCAACTCTTTAAAGCAATAATGGAGTGATAAGTGCAAGTATATGGGCATGAAACATGAACTGCAATAACATTTCAAATGATGCAAATCATGATAATGGTCCAAATAAAGCATGCTAGTGACTTGGACACTCAAGGCTAATAAGCTAGAATGCCTTATGGCTATACAAAGCGTGGCATATATGATCAAAACAACACAAAACAGAGCTTAAGCATGGTAAAACAAGGCTAAAAGCTTCTTTGAGTTGAGTCAAAACATGCAAGAATGGTAGTCTAAACGCAAGATACATGTTAAGGCAAATGAGAGGATTGCATGACAAGTACATTAAGCATGTAAGAGCCAACTAAACCCACCCAAAACAGAGTCATGGCATGCTAAAACAACACCAAAAACCCACTGAAATGAAGTCAACATAAGCTAGAAAGACATGCTCAAACATGAAGCATATAAGACTAGTTTGTGTGACTTACACTACAAGTGTATTAGGTATGCATGGAGTGACAAAACCAAGCAAAAACAGTGTTGTATCATGGCAAAACAAAGCCTAATACATACTAAAATGAAGCTACAACAAGCTAAGCCAACATGCTACCAATATAAGCCACTTATGCAAGCATACAAGACAACAAGGAGAGGGGATGACCCTCTCCTATTTAGGACTCCAAAACCACCTTTCCACCACCGAAAATCCTCTGGATTTCAGTGGTAGAAAGGTCATGCAAAACCTAAAAAAAGGGCCAAAAGAGATGGCCTGAAACAAGGCCTAACAAGGCCTTGGAGGGAGGAGATGACCCCCAACCAAAAAGTGACCTTAACCAAAGATTTAAAGCATGCAAAAATAGAACTTTTATTAGTTATGAGTTAGCTTAAAACAATAAGGAAATAGGTCTAAAAGCTTAAACAAGAATGAGGGTTTAAAAGCAAGGAACTCACCCTTGAAGACCACCTTCAAGAACAATGCTCCAGCAGCCTTCTCTGATCAAAACCAGTCCAAGAACACTAAAATCAAACCTCAAGGGACCTCAGCTCCAAGAGGATGGTGTTCTAGTGTGTGTTTGTGTACAATAGTAAGACAAAATGACATTTTTGAAGCACAAAATGAAGAATCAAGGCAAGATAGCTACAAAACTATATCTATCACTCTAACCCTAATTTTCTGGACCTCTGGAGAGGGTGGAGGAGCTCCCTCTTTATAGAAGTTCAATTCCTAAGCTTGTTGAGCAAGCTAAGCAATTGAATCAAATCCCTCCATACACGTGTATGGAGGATGTGAATTATGCATAAAATATCTGCATAAAGCCGGTGAACAGGGCTCGGCCAGAAAATATGGCCGATCGACCAACATAAGTGCCGACCGACCAAAAAAAGTGCCGATCGGCCAACACTTTTGGCCGATGGCTTCATGCCTTGGCCGATGGGTTGAAGGGATGGCCAACAAGCCACCCTCTTCCCTCAGAAGCAAAAACACAAGTGGTTGGTCCACAACCAAGCACAAAACAGACAAGTTGAGAGATCTTGAGGCAAGGTGCGCGACCGATACCCCCGAGAACTCAAAACGAACACGAGTATGGATGATCATCGAGTGTTCAAACGATGACGTCCAAGTCTTGAGGACGGTCAAAAATGGGGTGTCTACAGTTGCCCCTCTTTGACAGAACTCAAACGTCATAAAAATGACGGGAGTAAATGTCAAAGCCCAGAGACGACCCATTTTTGACAAGGCCGAAAACTTAGACAAGCATGCAAGATAGCAAGATATGTGCCTGCGGGCGGGGGCAAAATGCAAAGGACATGCACGGTGCCGAACATCACTTATGATCATGCAAAGGGAGCTGTAACGAAGCATAATATGCAACAGTGTTAAGCAAGCGAATAAAAACCAAACTACGTTACAAGCAGAAAGGATGTAAGAGAATTATACAATTCTCGTTATGTCTCACGTGTAGAATATACAATACCGTCCGGTTCGTCTGGTCACGCCAGCTTCAAATGAACCGTACATACAATGTCGTGCCTACAAAAGAAAGAAACTTAACATGTACAATATCATTAGAAACATGCATAGCAATGCAAGTGAGAAGTGCGTGACAACACGAGTGAAGTGTGCATAACAATGCAAGTAACGTGCGAGACAACACAAGTTAAAGATGTACATAACAATGTAAGTAAGAGAAATGCGAAACAACGCAAGTTAGATGGTGTACGAAACAACGCAAGTTAGAGAAGTGCGGAACAACCCAAGTTAGATGGGGTGCGAAACAACGCAAGTTAGATGGGTGCGAAACAACGCAAGTTAGTGGGTGCAAGACAACGTAAGTTAGTGGGTGCAAGACAATGCACAAGTTATAGGGGAAGTGCAAGACAATGAACAAGTTAGAGGGGAAGTGCAAGACAATGCACAAGTTAGTGGCGGTGCAAAACAATGCACAAGTTAGAGGGGAAGTACATGACAATGCACAAGTTAGTGGGGGTGCAAAACAATACACAAGTTAGTGGGGGTGTAAGACAATGTACAAGTTAGTGGGGGTGCAAAACAATGCACAGGTTAGAGGGGCGGTGCAAGACAATGCACAAGTTAGAGGGGAAGTGCAAGACAATGCAAATAACGAACAAGACAATGCAAGTTATAGGGGATGCAAAACAATGCAAATAACGAGCAAGACAATGCAAGTTATAGGGGATGCATAACAATGCAAATAACGAGCAAGACAAGGCAAGTTATAAGGGATGCAAAACAATGCAAATAATGAGCAAGACAATGCAAGTTATAAGGGATGCAAAACAATGCAAATTAACAAGCAAGACAATGCAAGTTATAGGGGATGCAAAACAATGCAAATAACGAGCGAGACAACGCAAGTTATATGGAAATGCAAAACAATGCAGATAACGAGCAAGACAATGCAAGTTATATGGAATGCAAAACAATGCAAATGACGTGTGAGACGACGCAAGTAATGAAATGCATGACAATGCAAATGAAACATACGAGACCACGCATGTAATAAAATGCATGACAATACAAATGAAGTGCACGACAACGCATGTAATGAAATGCATGAAAATGCAAATGACGTGCGAGACAACGCATGTAATGAAATGCATGACAATGCAAATGAAGTGCGAGACAACGCATGTAATGAAATGCATGACAATGCAAATGACGTGCGAGACAACGCGTGTAATGGAATGCATGACAATGCAAATGAAACATGCGAGACAACGCATGTAATGAAATGCATGACAATGCAAATGACGTGCGAGACAACGCATGTAATGAAATGCATGACAATGCAACTGAAACATGCGAGACAACGCATGTAATGAAATGCATGACGATGCAAATGAAACATGCGAGACAACGCATGTAATGAAATGCATGACAATGCAAATGAAACATGCGAGACAACGCATGTAATGAAATGCATGACAATGCAAATGAAACATGCGAGAAAACGCATGTAATGAAATGCATGACAATGCAAATGAAACATGTGAGACAACGCATGTAATGAAATGCATGACAATGCAAATGACGTGTGAGACAACGCATGTAATGGAATGCATGACAATGCAAATGACGTGCGAGACAACGCATGTAATGAAATGAATGACGATGCAAATGAAACATGCGAGACAACGCAAGGTACATGACATTCAAAAGCAATTCTCGAATATCGTGATATACAAAAGGATACGAAAAAGGATATGTCTTGTGCATATCAAGCAACGAACACGAAAGACGTGGTTTGAGGTCAACACGAAGGCCGATTTAGCTTCAAAAGTGTACTTTCTTGCACTGTCTTGAGAGATGAAGGTGCTAATCAACAAAATTGACCCAAACAAGGGCGTGGGAGGTGCATCGACCACAAGGGGAGTCCATCGGCCATCCATCGGCCACAAAAGGAGCTAATCGGCCAAGTATTTAGCCGATCGGCTAACAATTTGGCCGATCGGCCAAAAATGGTAATTTCAGGGTAGTTTTGACATTTTGCCTCAGGTTTTTAAATATAGGGTTCCAAACCTTATATTCTCACTTCACCCTAGTCGAAAATCATTGCTCTATCTCCCCAAGTGATTTTTCTTCCTTAGATCTGAGCTTTTCTCCCATTTTTGAGCCTTTTTCATCGTTCGATTCGCGAAACCCTCTTCGTTTTACACACTTTGAACTGAACAAAACTCGATTTCGGTGCCACATTCTCAATTTCCACCACTTGGGGTTTGTTTCCCCCGAGTTTACCTCGATCTTTGTGCCTTTTCCCACACTCTGACCTTTCCTCCCATTTTTCACCCCACGGGGTTGACTTTTGGCCTTTTTGCCCATTTTTCGCATCCTCGGCCATTTTCGCACTCTTCTTGAGATGGCGGACGACATTCCACGAGATGGGACTCCCTTAGAGATGGATATGGACCCTGAGGTCGAGCTCCTGCCGCTTAGCATTCGACCATTCGACCCAGCGACCTACACGACCGCAGTACACGTGCTGCCTCCCGATTGCATCCGTCAGTTCCAGAGCTACGCACGAGGCGCACCATTGGAGCTCCTACTATGCGAGCCAGAGTCACATCTATCTTTCGGCGCCGCTGAGGTACATTCTTCCCCTCTTTTATTTTCTGCAATGTAGGACATACAACTTCAATAGTCGATACCGTTCTTTAACTGCTTAACCCCAAACACACTGATACATCATATGCGTAGTTTACCGTGAGCACACCCACATGCAATATCTGTTTAAACTTGAACACATGCACACACACTGCATTTTCATCAACTCTGAACGCATTCAAACACTGTATATCTAATACTGCATTGCATCTATTTGTCTTTGAACATAGGAAGATTCCCATGCCTTCCGGGGGTATGGGAACACTGTTGCCTGAGGATGGTACATGGAGTTACCCGATGCGGTCCGCCACATCATTGATCAGGTCGGCTTCGACACTTTCTAGATGGGACTCTCGCACCTCATTGCGAACAGGCCCCTTCTTGGCGCGCTAGTGGAGAGGTGGTGGGACACTACCGATTCCTTCCACCTTTCCACTGCAGGGGAGATGACGATGACTCCCTTTGACTTCTCGATGCTCATTGGCATCGGCGTAAGGGGTGATCCAATTCCCTTTGACACTGATATAGATGAGTGGGATGCCGCCCATATGTTTTTGCTCGGCGCTCGGCCTCCTCTCTCCCGGCCAGGATTTGTGAGGTACTCTTGGTTTGAGGACCACTTCAGGATTCAGGCGCCCACGACCCGGGAGGGGGTGGAGTAGTATGCTCGCGGCTTCATCATGTTCCTGCTGGGGAACACCCTCTTCGCCGACCGGGCGAACACTGTCACCCTTTATCTGCTGAGTGCATTAGTAGACGTGGCGCGAATCCGCCGCTACTACTGGGGTGGCGCAGGCTTGGCCACACTTTATGGATATATGAGTTTATCCTCTCGCCGCAGTGGACACTTGCTTGGAGGCTACTGGCGAGCCTGGGAGGTACACCTTCCCTTTCCGTTTTATAGTTCTGCTTTTACACTATCTATACACTGCACACGCTGCACACACGTAACCTGCTTTACACTGACTGTATATTGCACATGCTGCACACACTGAACAATACACTGCACACTGTTCTCTGATTTTTGCTTTATTCTGCATTCAGCTTTATCTGATAAGCATACTCATATTTACCTTGTTACACTCTGTAGTTGTGGGTGTACGCCTATTTCCCGAGGCTTGCCCCAATGCCAGATGTGGAGATCCCCCTCGGCGTTCCATTTTTCCATTGATTCGATGTGAGATGCGAGCGGAGGCCGCGGGAGTCCTTCGTGTTCTTCCGTCAATATTTCGACACCATCACCGCCGCAGAGGTATTTCAAACTTTAGAGTTCATTTAAGCTTCGCTTTATATTGTACATTCAACAGTAGATAACAAACTGTATATCATTTCCAGATCACCTGGCAGCCTTGGGCTCCGTTGCCTGACGCAGTGATGGAGCAGTATGGGGGTGCTCGGGAGACTGCCCGGTTTAGGATTTTGCTGGAGGGCCCAGTCTGTCGGGCTTGGTACATGGGCGATCGCTTTCTGCACCAGACCTTGGGCTTACCGGAGCAGATAGTCCCGGTGCCGCCTCCTACCCACATGAAGCACACTGAGAGATATACCATAGATGAGATGATGGACTACACGATCGGCTGGGACTCAGAGCCCTTTAGAGACGAGGGCGACTACACCGAGTTCATACAGGCCTATCTGATGCGGCCTCTGACTGGTGCTCGCCGAGCTGAGCGAGAGAGACCTGCAGCACCAGTGACCGGAGCAGGAGCACCGAGGGCACCTCAGGCCCGTAGCAGGAGTGGGTCCCGAAGAGGACGGGAGGTCGGGTGGCGAGAGCTGCCCACCACCGTGACATGCCGAGGGCAGGGTGGAGAGATGTATCAGATACCCATCGCTCCTCCTCCGGCTGATCATGAGCTCGTCGGAGTTCGCGGCTCGACCCCGGTATGTACTGCTATACTTTGCATTCTGTACAGTCATTTCATTTCATTTCATTTGATATCCCGCAGAATACTAATGATTTCAACACTTTTGCAGGCTTCCATCGAGTATACTAGTCAGTCTCTGGAGCTGACGGCTTCCGTGATGGTGATGCTGCAGCGGAGCATTGACCAGCTCACCATCTACAGGATCCCAGTAAGTTCTTTCAAACTTAGTCCCGAAACTTTGCATATTTTGTTCCATGCATGATCTGACGCATCGCATTACCTACACAGCACCCGATACACTGCATTGACATACCACTCACGACACTGATATACTGTAACTCACATACTGCTCACAGTGTTGCTCACGACGTTCGTATACTGTACACATACACTGCATTCGGTATTCATACTCTGCCTTGCATAGCATAACTGATGCATTTGCTCACTGTTATTTTCTGGCCCCATTCCAGATTCCGGCCGCAGGAAGTACTCCAACAGGGCCTTCTGTACCTGCTCGAGGAGGAGGCAGAGTCAGGCGGGGGATGACGATCCACAGCCGAGGCAGGCACAGGCGCACCCGTGTTGAGAGCAGTTCACGAGAGCCCTCCCCCGATGACTCTGACGAGGAGGCAGCGTCGTTTGAGGGTGAGGCCGGGGACGGCTCAGATTCGGACTACGGAGCTGGCGGCGGTGATCCTGGACCTTCGTCCAGAAAGAGGACCAGGTCCGACTCCCGCACTTGAGACCATTGATGTTGACCTAGACATTCGCTACTTTTCTTTTCTGCTTTGTTCAAACATTTTGTTGCTTTTCTCCTTTTTTACTTCACTTTTCTTTTTGCTAGTAGTTTAAAGCACATTGTACTGCCTCAGGCAGGTTTTACTTTTTTCAAAACTATGTACTTTTGCAAAAGACACATGATGAAATGAAACAACTATTTTGTTCAAAAAGTGTTACATTTGTACATTCTATGCATCGCATCGCATTACATCACAATGTAAATGAGATTTGAACTTTGTTTTGAAAACCAAACGCTCGAATTGCATCAATCAGGTAGTGAACTAACTAATGACAAAACAACTCGTTAAGCAAAACAAAGAACTCGACAAGCTAACCAAATGTAAATGCAATTTGATAAGCAAAACAAAGACTTAAAGAATGTGAAATACAACTCGATAAACAAATGTACAATAACTCGATAAACAAATTGAAGTGACACAGGCGCGACTTCGTAAAATCATCATCGGAAGGCATTGGAAGTGGAACCAATCACAAGTTCTCATCATGTTCAACACATAGACAACTTATAGAACAAGGGGAGAGGCCATCGGCCAAAGGAAAATGCCATCGGCCACAAGAAATGGCTATCGGCCAACATTTCTAGCCGATCGGCCAAAAAAGGATGGTCAGTCGGCACTATTTTGGGCCGATCGGCCAAAAATGGCAAGAACCTCCAGAATGTTGACACCTGCCTTCCACTCAACACCTTATCTTCTACAAAAGCCCCAGCTTCGTAGTTTGCTCATTTCTGCACTAATTTTCACCAAATGGAAGAGCTTCTTGTCCAAGTCTCACAAATTGGATTGCCAACTTAGATGGCTCGGAAAAGCTGAATTTTTGAGGCTTCGGCATAAATGCACTATTCATGTTAGGTCGCACTCCGCTACGTTTTTCGTTTCTCCGTGCCGCGGTGAGGTTTTGGCATCTAGTGACACATGTCTTTAGCTTTGGCAGACAAGAGATGTGTCCTACTTTTGAGGATTTCCAAACTTTAATGGAATCCGAGTGCGATGAAGAAATCTTGCCTCAGCTCCGGTTCGGCCACGTCCAAACTTTGGGAAGGATGTATGGCCTTACTTTGCACGACGCTCGATCATTGATTCACGATGGAGAGCTGGACATTCCGAGCTTGGTTCATCGGTTTTCTGATGCCGGTGATCGTGGCGATCATCATTGGTAGGGTTACCGGCGACATGCGCTTTGCTTGTGCATGCTATCTTATTTCTTGCTCGCCCCAGGCTCCGGTGGGTTTAGTATCCAGAATCGAGGTGCATACCCGCTACCTCAACCAATGGGGCTTCCATACAGATTCCAAGCCGGGGATACACCCCTGGGTATTTAAACCAGACTTTAGTCTCGAAGATTCCAAATGTTTGTGTTCTCGGTAACAACCATTCGAGCTTTAGTTTCCAACGTCGCAGCTGTTCTCCTAGGAACTCATTGCAAACACAGCCAAGATGCCTTTGGCAGGGATTGGTACTCCGGGAGAGCACTTCTGATTGCTATTCTAGCATGAACATAGTCGGCACAGTATTCTATTTATTTTGAACACACAACTCGTAACACAGTACTCAGTTTATTTTGCACACGGCTCATTCTGAACACACCACTCACTCTGAACACACAGCTCATAACACAGTATTCAGTTTATTCAGCACATAGCTCATACAGCACACTGCTCACTCTGAACACACAGCTCATAACACAGTACTCGGTTTATTCAGCACACAGCTCATACAGCACACTGCTCACTCTGAACACATAGCTCATAACACAGTATTCGATTTATTCGGCACACAGCTCATACAACACACTGCTCACTCTGAACACACAACTCATTCTGAACATACTGAATGTAATGACGGAACATACAAACATTGAAACAAACTCGGATGCTCTAAATTTTTCTCTTTTTTTTTTGTTTTGCAGCCTGAAACCTATACAGCTTCAGATAGGTCCTGTTTTTTACTGTTCTCACATGGCCTGGGTTGAACCCAACAGTTTTATAAAAGAACAAATCCTGTTTTGTACAAATGTGGAGAATGGCACAGCACTCCTGAGCACAAAACAATTTGAAATTGAGAAAAGAGTTCTTAACCGGGTATTGCGCACCACGACTGAACACAGCGCACCACGACTCAACAAAGGAAAACAAAAGGTAAACAACCTAAACATATCAAGAAACACTCGAAACGACTCAAAACAAGAATCGAGACAAAACAGAAAGACACGACACTCAGATGCGCACAGGGAGCCTGTTTCTCTGGGTATTGTTTCCCACCCTTTTCTCAGTTGTGATTCTCACATCACTCGGCCCTCAGGCTCTATTTTTTTATTTTATTTTTGAAAAAGCCATTTTCTCACTTTTCTCTCTACGCGCATCTCTCTATTCTTCAATCTCTTTTTTTTTTATCCCTCCCCTGGGTGGTTGACGGATAAGTAGAAAGTTGCGGGCTCTTGTCCCTAGCATTCTGTAGACGTCCCCCGAACGCCCCGGGAGGAACGAGCTCCCGTTCTGTTCATTTTGGAGTCACTACAGCTCAGGACTCTCAAATTTGTCACGGTTCTAAGTCTGAACCAAAGAGTCCAAATTCGGCAAATCGTTTCGAGAAAACAGATTTTTTAAAGAAGTGCCAAACATGGACTGCTTTGCCAGATACAAAGTCGCCACCTAAATGTTTTTTAATGGGAAATTTAGGAAACCCTGACTTGGTGCCAAAGGCCACGTGTCCGTCATCACCAAAGTTGCATCGGCTCGGGAACTTGGGTACGATTGGGGAAGGTCACTTCGTGAGCACCCCCGCTCGCTCGATCAAAGATCGGCCTCTACTAACCGTGATATCTATTTTTGAAAACTTTGTGTGTTCTTATTCCGGTTATTAGCCTAGGTTATTATGTGATGCGCACAGCATACAAATATAGACTGAGTTGCCTGAATTGGAACAAAACATTTCATGTTTGTTTGTTTGAAAATGGTTTGATGGTGCTACCCGCAGGTAGGCTTAAAATGCAGATTTTGCCACCCTCAGGTGGGCTTAGAAAAGATAGTTTTGCCACTATCTAGTGGGCTTTAAAACAAACAGTTGATGATTTATTCCAATCCAAGTAACCCAACCTTCACCCACAGGCATTCAGGCAGTTATATCACATAAGCAATTAGCCTCATGGTAAGCATGCTATTCATGGCAGTCACTCACACGCATGCAAGGATGCTAAAGCATTGAACTTACCGAGTACTCCAAGCCAAAATAGAAACTACATTAGAAATTATGCATGATCCTAAGTATACAAAAAATGCCTAATGCAACACATGCAAAAATGCAACTATAGCAGGCTCGACTATTCTAAGATGGCATATGCAATGCTACAACTATCATGTATTCAATTTGGAATTGAAAGTACAATGCAGTTAGTATGATGCGCCGAGCCCAGTGCATGCAAAACAGATGAATGATGCAAACATGCTATCATACTGTATGCTAATTTAAACATGCCCTAATCTAACCATCATAAGCAGGCAAATAAAAGGAAGAAAGACGTGGGGTTGGAAGACATACAACACACACACGCACACTTATTACAGTTGTGCCCTCGCGCAGAGGGTCCGAATAAATAATACAGTCCCGAATAAAAGAATAGTACAATCCAAATAATACAGTCCAAATAATATACAAATTCCTAATTAATTAACAAATTAACTAAGAAAACTGTAAAACTGGCATGCAAGCCAGGGACTGCCTTGCTTCTGATGAATGATGCATGTCTGGGCTGCCTTGCGCGAAAATCCACTGGAATGCCCCAATTAGCCTCTGTTTTGTGATTTTTCTTGGAAAGTGCGCCAAACTCCGGAAGTTTGCTGATTCTTCATTTGCTGCAACAGAGAGCAGGAAAGGGGCATAGCAATGTATTTTCACAGATATATGCATGCCTCGATCCTCGTGCCACCAATCACGCATATCGATGCATGATGGCAGAGGGGTCGAAATGTGCAACTCAATATAGAATGAATGCACGTATAAATACAACAAAACCTAACTCCATCATGGATAATCCGGAGTGTTGGTGACAGGGAATTGAGACACGTTCCGTCACTCGAAGTACGAATGGTACCTCGTTTCCCGTGCCTGGGCTAACTCCTATCCCAAACACGATGCAATATGCGTGACATGCATGAATGCAACTAAGATACAGCCTAGTATGCACAATGCTATGAAAATGAGATGTCTCGAAATGCGTGCACACGGGCACGCAAACCGAGGAAATGCATATGCAATGGAAATGACATGGAAATATGATATGGGCCTACACTAACATGAGAGAGCCTCAGCCATACTCACATAAGAGGCCGATAGATGAAAAATGAAGTGCCTCGAAATGCGTGCACACGGGCACGCAAACCGAGGCAATGGCATACGCAATGTAAAAGGGCTAAAATGGCATATAGAATGCAACATGGACTTATACTAACATGAGAGAGCCTCAGCCACACTCACATAAGAGGCCGATGGATGAAAATGAAGTGCCTCAAAATACGTGCACACGGGCACGCAAACCGAGGCAATGGCATACGCAATGCAATGGCATGGAAAATGATATGGGCGTACACTAACATGAGAGAGCCTCAGCCACACTCACATAAGAGGCCGATAGATGAAAAATGAAGTGCCTCGAAATGCGTGCACACGGGCACGCAAACCGAGGTAATGGCATACGCAATGCAATAGGGCTAAAATGGCATATAACTGGTTGCCAAGATAATTGCTGGCCTCCCACCCTCCAGTGACCTTCCTGGTGATGAAACAGAGGCCCTTGCCAAAAAGGAACGAAAACCGATGCAAAACGAATGCTCGGGGGCCAAAACACGCAGTTCGGGGTCCCGAAAATGGGCTGCCAAGCACCGAAAGTGGCGTTCGGCCACGAAGTGGGTTTCTCAGACCCCAGTGTCCCTTGAAAGGGAGAAAATAAGATGTATGCCAAAATTCAGAACAAACGGAGATGGTTAGGCGGTCCCGAACCGAGGCACACGGCCAACGGTCCCGAAAAACCGGAAACCGGACTCCGAAATGGGCAAAATGGCCTGCGGCCACAAAATGTAGCCCACGGCCATTGAGAGATGGTCTACGGGACCTCTCCCTCCCCTCGGGAAAAGAAACAGAGAAAACCGAGTCTGGTTCGCAAACCGAGGCAAGGCACAGAAGAGGGTTCGGAAGTCCGGAGGCAGGGCTCACGGCCGCGACTCTGAAACTTTTGAACGAGCACGATATGCAATATCACCAAGTGCTCAACTGATGACGTCTGAGTCTCAAGGTCGGTCAAAAATGGGGTGTCTACAGTTGCCCCTCTTTGACAGAACTCGGAAGTCATAAGAATGACGGGAGTGAATGTCAAAGCCCAGAGACGACCCATTTTTGACAAGGCCGAAGACTTAGACAAAGCCGAAGACTTAGACAAAGCAGACAAGATAGACAAAGATGTGGCCGCAGGCATGCCCGCAGGCAGGGGCAAAATGCAAATGATATGCAAGAAGATTTTGAAGATTGGACTTATACGCTACGCGAGGCCGGTTTTGAAAGTTGGACTTATACGCTACGCGAAGCCGATTAGAGGATCGGACTTATACGCTACGCGAAGTCGGTTTGAGGATTGGACTTATACGCTACGCGAAGCCGGTTTGAAGATTGGACTTATACGCTACGCGAAGCCGGTTTGAAGATTTGACTTATACGCTACGCGAAGCCGGACATCACTCATGATCATGCAAAGAGAGCTGTAATGAAGCAATTATGCGAAATAAATGCAACATTTTAAGCGAATGCTAGGCAAGCAAGTAAACTCGAGCCAAACTACACCTCGTGTAGAAAGGATGTAAGAAAATTATGGAATTCTCACTGCAAATACAGTGTGCATGTGTGATAGATACACAGAGCGAACATGTGATTGATACTCAAAAAGGTGAACACAAAGTGTGATAGATGCACTAAGTGAGCAAGTATGATAGATACACAAAGCGAGAGTGTGTGATTGATACACAAAAAGGTGAGCACAAAGTGTGATAGATGCACTAAGTGAGCAAAGCGAGTGTGTGTGATTGATACACAAAAAGGTGAGCACAAAGTGTGATAGATGCACTAAGTGAGCAAAGCGAGTATGTGTGATTGATAGACAAAAAGGTGAGCACAAAGTGTGATAGATGCACTAAGTGAGCAAAATGAGTGTGTGATAGATACACTATTTGAGCAAAGTGTAATTGATATACAAAGGGTGAAGTTAGCAAAGTGTGATGGATACACACTAAAGGTGAACACAAAGTGTGATAGATGCACTTAGTGAACAAAGTATGATTGATATACTAAATGTGAACACGAAGTGTGATAGATGCACTTAGTGAACAAGTATGATGGATATACTAAAAGCGAACACAAAGTGTGATAGATGCACTACGTGAACAGAGTATGATTGATATACTGAAAATTAACACAAAGTGTGATAGATGCACTATGTGAACAGAGTGTGATTGATACACTGAAAGTGAACACAAAGTGTGATAGATGCACTATGTGAACAAGTGTGATGGATACACAAAAGGTGAACACAAAGTGTGATAGATGCACTATGTGAACAAAGTATGATTGATATACTAAATTAACACAAAGTGTGATAGATGCACTGTGTGAACAGAGTGTGATTGATACACTAGAAGCGAACACAAAGTGTGATAGATGCATTATGTGAACAAGTGTGATGGATACACAAAAGGTGAACACAAAGTGTGATAGATGCACTTAGTGAACAAAGTGTGATTGATACACTAAAAGTGAACACAAAGTGTGATAGATGCACTATGTGAACAGAGTATGATTGATATACTGAAAGTGAACACAAAGTGTGATAGATGCACTATGTGAACAGAGTATGATTGATATACTGAAAGTGAACACAAAGTGTGATAGATGCACAATGTGAGCAAAGTATGATTGATATACTGAAAGTGAACACAAAGTGTGATAGATGCACTATGTGAACAGAGTATGATTGATATACTGAAAGTGAACACAAAGTGTGATAGATGCACAATGTGAGCAAAGTATGATTGATATACTAAATGCGAATGTATGTGATGGATACACAAAATGAAAGAAGTGTGATTGATACACCAAATGAGAATGTATGTGATAGATACACAAAAGTGAATGAAGAAAAGTGTGATAGATACACTAAAGAAATGTTCTTAAACCAAACTTCTTTGAACGAACCGTACATACAATGTCGTGCATAAATGAGAAAGAAACTTGATAGGTACAATGCAATACAATGCATGATGTTTAATGAACGCAATAAACAAGCGTAGCGGCGCTTTAGAAAGCACCTCATGAGGTGAGTGGCGGTGAACCGCTCTTCTCCGACGGGGATCTCCCCTTGTGCTCTTCGAACACTTACCTTCAACTCACAGTACAAAGGCTCTGGAATACTGACAAGGGTTCTTCATGTAGAACACTTTGGATGTTGCCTTTCTTCCTGATCATATTCACAACTTTCCTTATTCTCCAACGGGGTGACAGACTAGGTTGGTTCAGTATCCAGAATTGAGGTGCATACACGCTATCTCAACCTATGGGGCTTCCATACAGATTTCAAGCCGAGGACGCGCCTCTGGGTATTTAAACCAGACTTTAGTCCCGGAAATCCCGAACCTTTACGTTCTAGGCATCAGCCATTCGAACTCTAGTTTCCACCGTCGCAGTTGGTCTCCTAGGAACTCATTGCGAACACAGCCAAGATGCCTCTGGTGGGGAATGGTACTCAGGGAGAGCACTTTTGATTGCCATTTTGGCTTGAAGCAGGCTTGATCTTGAGCTTGAGGTAGAAGCGCACTCATACTTCGGAGCTTTGGCAAGACTTGAAGAGGTACACACGGAATGTAGTCTCGGAACTTACTGAAGTTGGAACAAACTCAGATACCCGACATTTCCTCTTTTCTTTTGCTTTGTAGTCTGGAACCCATATAATTTCAAATAGGTCCTAGTTTTGCTGTTCTGACATGACCTGGGTTGAACCCTGCGGTTTTATGAAAGAACGAATCTTGTTTTGCACAGATATGGAGAACGACACGGCAGTCGGAGCGCAAAATGATTTTATTTTTGAAATTGGGAGATGAGTTTTCGACCAAGTATTGAGCCTACGACTGAACACAGCAAAACGACTCAACAAGGAAATAAAAGGCACACAACCTAGACACATTGAGTAACACTCGAAACGACTTGAAACAAGAATCGAGATAAAACAAAACAAAAGACACGACACTCAGACGTGCACAGGGAGCCTGTTTCACCGGGTAGTGTTTCCCACCCTTTCTCATTTGTGGTTCTCACATCACTCGGCCCTCAAGCTCTGTTTTTCTGAAAAAGCCCTCTTCTCACTTTTCCTCTCATCGCACGTCTCTCTATTCTTCAATCTCTCATTTTTCATCCCTCCCCTGGGTGGTTGATGGATAAACAGAAAATTGTGGGCTCATGCCCCTAGCATTCTGCTAGATTCTCTTTCTTCCACTCACAGCTAGTGAATTCCTCCCACGGAAAGGTTGTGCTACAACTGGGTGTGTAGCAAGTCTGCAGCTAACATCAGTTGATGATGCTTTGCTGGGGAGTTTGGACGTGATAAGATCTGTCCAGATGATGGAGTGGAATATCTTGCCCCATTCTAGTTCGTGCTTCGCACTTTGCTTGATACCTCGTTGCTTGGAGGATGTGAGAGCTTTCTACCCTTTGTTGTTAACTTCAGTTGTGCCCTATTCTGGCAGGTAGAGTGCCCTTCTTGGCAAGTATGTTGACAATGGGAAAGACAGGAAGCCTGACTCAACTGTGCCCCTAGTTCATCATTTTGACCATTTTTTGTTTTAGTTTTCTCTTCAAAAAAATTTTGACCAAAATGAGAGTTAGATTAACATGCTTGTTCGATTTTTTGATTTAAAATCATGCAAGTTAGGCTGTGAGCATTGAAAATTTTCCTCTTTTGGGTCCAAGAAATGGTCCAGTTTTGAAAAATGGAGTACTTTTCGAGAAGATCAGTCAACCTCAGTAAGAATTCTCAAAAATTATTTTTGCAAACGACCACTGCTGAACGAGCACGGAACCTACTCTTGAGATGCACAACTTCGGACCCATAGCAATGGAAAATTGCCCCTTGTCTGAAGGACACCGCATGGCAACGGAAAGTTGCCCCTTGTTTGAAATGACACTGCGGCGTTCTGAATGGCAACGGAAAGTTGCTCCTTGTCTGGATAGCACCGCAGCGCATTGAATGGCAACGGAAAGTTGCCCCTTGTTTGAATGACACCGCGGTGCATTGAATGGCAACGGAGAGTTGCCCATTGTCTAGATAGCACCGCAACGCATTGAATGGCAACGGAAAGTTGCCCCTTGTTTGAAATGACACTGCAGCGTATTGAATGGCAACGGAAAGTTGCCCCTTGTTTGGATAGCACCGTAGCGCATTAAATGGCAACGGAAAGTTGCCCTTTGTTTGAATGACACCGCGGTGCATTGAATGGCAACGGAAAGTTGCCCCTTGTTTGGATGGCACCGCAGCGCATTGTAGGCAGTCCTCAGAGTGACAAACACAACCAAACTCTCGGATACAGAGAAAGCGAAGATGATCAGAACCATCGCATGGACACAATCGAATTGTTTTACGGCTGGACTTCAGAATGAAGTTGCCTACGTATCCCAAAGATGGGAATCAAGCCTCACGTAGTTCGGGGTTAAGGTACACTCGGGTATTAACCTCTCCTTTTTAGGCTCTAACTTTTGCCAAGGCGCCCGTTACGGGTTTTCGACCTTGCGAGCTTTGTTCTTCTTTTTTCAATTTTTGTATCTTTTCATTCTTTTTTTTTTTTTGCTTCTTTTTCTCCTTTCATTTTCTTCATTTTTCTTTTTTTTTTCTTTTTTTTTTCATTCTTTGCATTTTTCTCTTTTTTTTTTTGTTCTTTTTGTTCTTTTTCTTGCTCTAACGTTTGCCTGGGTCGCCCTTCCGGGTTTTCGGCCCAGCGAGCCTCTCAAGGGGTAAAAGTATAACAAGTCCATGCAAATGGTTTTGAGATCCTGAAATTATCTGAATCCAGGAGAATGGCTGCTGTTCTAGCTTCGTAAGCTTCTTGATCTGACTTGTTGCTGCTAATTCACAGGCTGCTCTGGATCCGGCCACACAGGCCTCACATTATGGTTGACCTTTGAACTTTCTGAGTCCGAGCTCGAGGTTTGAAAGCAAGGGGTCGAGTCTCGAGGCTGAGAGTGATCCTAGGCTGCACAATCTTAGGAGCGATTCCACACAGGTCTTCGCAGGACCGCGCAAAATATTTTGTTTTTGGAAGTTTTTAAGAAAGCGACAAATCGCTCGCGCTGAAGATAATGTGAAACCAGTCTGGATCAAGCCAGGGTCCTTCTCAGTACTCATGCCGACGGGCATGATTTCATTCATTGAGGGCTTGGCACGCCTCTCTTTCTCTCAAATGATCAAAGTTTTGCAAATCCCGAGGAATTCCTTCCTCTTCGTTTTCACCGCAGTGTTCAAAAAGTTTTGAAAAACTTAGGTCAATGCAATGATTTTGGGGTGCAGAAGAGTAGGCGAAAAGTACTGCCGTTTTATTCAAACTTTCTGGCACAATTGGCACACGGCCGAGGCAAACACAAGAGCGCGAAAAACCACTGCTGTTTCATTCAAATCTGTCGGCACAATTGGCTCCCTGGCAGAAACAGACTCAAAACAAAACGAAAAGACAAACATAAAACAAAATGGTGACGCCCGAGGTAACACCCCTCCGGAATCACCCGACTCCTATACAACAGGACTGACTCGATACAACAAGACAGACCCGAAACAAAAGAGACTGACTTAAAACAAAAAGACAGACTCAAAAACAAAACAACAGGACTGACCCAATACCTAAGTCGGCATGTACAAAAACCAGCATTCACAAATGCTCAAAACAGTGCGTGCCATACTCCATATCTGAAATAAACTGAACGCCGCCCGCAGGTGGTTCATCCCTCGATCACATCACATTATCCCCTACAAGTTCACTGATCAAGTGCCGATAGACTTTGTAGGACCTGGTGCGGGGATGACCCCATTGTCAAACAGATCTTGTACATCATGGCGCAGACGAAAGCAACTGTCGGTGTCATGACCGGTTTGTTGATGGTAGGCGCAGTATTTAGTCTGATCATGCTTTGCAGGGATAGGATCGGGTAAAGGCCGTTGTTCCAATGGCTTCAGATGTCCTTTTCGGATTAAGGCCTTTAGAGCTTTTGACAAAGGCATATAAAGCGGGGTGAAAACCCTCTTGACTCGGGGTGGATATTTGGTTCCTTGTGAGCTACTTCCGGACGCACCGGTGAATGGGGTAGCTGTTTTTGATACGGTGGTAGCCACCATGCCCACATCAGAAGATCTTGCAGCTGCATCACCACTGGTGGTCGCATTCGAACTGCGGGAAAACGCCCTCCTGGGCTGCTCTTTCTCCTGGTCAAAAAGGCCCTGCTTCATAGCATCCTCGATCTGCACTCCCATCTCGTGTAAATCTGAGAAAGTAGGAAAGGGGATTACAATCATTTTCTGCATTAGTTTGGGCTGGAGGTTGCGCACAACCATCCGTATTTGATCGATATCCGTTGGCCTAATGGTCATCATTGAGGCTTTGGCTCTCCAGCGGGCCACGAATTCTGAGAAGTTCTCCTTAGGCTCCTGTCTCATCATCTCAAGATCACGGGTCGTAATCTCAATTTGGGTATTGTATGAATATTGCGCGACGAAGGCCTCGGCCATCTCCTCCCAGCTTCATTTTACTGAATCCTCCAATTTGGCATACCAGGTGACCGCAATACCTGACAGGGTCCTGCCAAAAAGGGAGAGCTTCTGTAATCTTGTCAAGCCCATCGGGCGCAAAACATCTGAAAACAGACTCAGGTGGACCATGGGATCTCCTGACCCATCAAAACGGTCGATGTGAGGCATCTTGAACCTGTCTGGCAGAGTTACAGCTGCGTCGGTGTACCCGTCCTCGATGCCCGGGATGGACTTCACCCCCTGGGATTTCTTGAACAACTTTTCAAGCTTGCTCAACTTCAACACTGTGGGGTCGACCTCAAACTCGAAGGGAGAGCTCGGTAGATTGGTAGGTATTTTGGATAGCTGGGGTAAAATTGGGGGCGGAGCCGGCCCTACCGGAATGTCCGTACCTTCCTGGACATTTGGCGTCCCCCCAGGTGCTGGAACTCCTGCTGGGGGAGGAACTTGTTGTGAAGCGGACGCGCCGCTTTGCTGTTGCAGCTTGATGATGAGTTCGGCCTGCTGGGCCGTGATCGCAGCCTGCTGTTTGGAAAATTCCTCCTGACGGGCAGCATCCTGCTGCATGAGTTTCATACTTTCTTGCATCTGGCGCATCATTGCCTCCATCCATAACGTGTTCTGCTGATCCATCTGACTGGTTGGTATCTATCCCTGCAGTAGAAACTGAGACCTCAGCCTGACTGTTCACTGGTGGGGTGGATAAGGGCCACTGATCTGGTAACTGCTGAACTGGTGATTTGTGCCCGACTAGCCCTTTTACCCCGCCTCTGGCAAAGGAACACTGATTGCCCTTGAACTGAATCTCTGACCTGGCAAAGTCTATCAGCACAAGTTTGATGAACCTCGGGGGATATCGGAGCCTTCTGAAGCTATGGTTCCCAGACTACCTAGCAAAAGAGAAAACAGACAGCATCTTAGCCTGATTCCATCTGAACAGATACGAGCATAGTTGAATGAGTGTGCCCTCTACTGAATTCTGCCCCAAAATTCGGCCTCAAAATCTAAGTCTGATACCCACAGGTAAAGCTGACTCCCGAATACTGATAGTAATGCCCGCAGGCCTGATGCCCAGACTTGCAAACTGATACATGCATTCCTGTAGAGACGCACTCTAAAAGCACATAGCAGATAAGTGAGAGCCAAAACACCCCTATGTTGGGGTAGGGTTTCCCTGTCCTATTTTGTCAGGAGCTAGGGTTTCACTACGCACACAGCGGTTTCAAACAACCTATAAATGGGTAAGCAACCTGTCCTAGTTTGGAATGGTCACTATGGATCTGAATATGCACTAGGTCGAATGGTCAAAGAGGGTGCCCCGGTAAAACTGGGGTTTGTGTTCCCATACTGGCAGAGCCCACAACTGGTCAGCCTTATGGTCATGCCTTGACAAGACAAGCCTCCGGCAAACACGGTGTCCTAGGCGCACCAATGCAAATGCAATGCAAAAAATCACACAAGTGTAGTCAAAAACGGATATCACGAGTTCGAGTCAAGTTCTCTAAATCCCCAGCAGAGTCGCCAGAAACTGTAGACGTCCCCGAACGCCCCGGGAGGAACGAGCTCCCGTTCTGTTCATTTTGGGGTCACTACAGCTCAGGACTCTCAAATTTGTCACGGTTCTAAGTCTGAACCAAAGAGTCCAAATCCGGCAAATCGTTTCGAGAAAACAGATTTTTGAAAGAAGTGCCAAACATGGACTGCTTTGCCAGATACAGAGTCGCCACCTAAATGTTTTTTAATGGGAAATTTAGGAAACCCTGACTTGGTGCCAAAGGCCACGTGTCCGTCATCACCAAAGTTGCATCGGCTCGGGAACTTGGGTACGATTGGGGAAGGTCACTTCGTGAGCACCCCCGCTCGCTCGATCAAAGATCGGCCTCTACTAACCGTGATATCTATTTTTGAAAACTTTGTGTGTTCTTATTCCGGTTATTAGCCTAGGTTATTATGTGATGCGCACAGCATACAAATATAGACTGAGTTGCCTGAATTGGAACAAAACATTTCATGTTTGTTTGTTTGAAAATGGTTTGATGGTGCTACCCGCAGGTAGGCTTAAAATGCAGATTTTGCCACCCTCAGGTGGGCTTAGAAAAGATAGTTTTGCCACTATCTAGTGGGCTTTAAAACAAACAGTTGATGATTTATTCCAATCCAAGTAACCCAACCTTCACCCACAGGCATTCAGGCAGTTATATCACATAAGCAATTAGCCTCATGGCAAGCATGCTATTCATGGCAGGCACTCACACGCATGCAAGGATGCTAAAGCATAGAACTTACCGAGTACTCCAAGCCAAAATAGAAACTACATTAGAAATTATGCATGATCCTAAGTATACAAAAAATGCCTAATGCAACACATGCAAAAATGCAACTATAGCAGGCTCGACTATTCTAAGATGGCATATGCAATGCTACAACTATCATGTATTCAATTTGGAATTGAAAGTACAATGCAGTTAGTATGATGCGCCGAGCCCAGTGCATGCAAAACAGATGAATGATGCAAACATGCTATCATACTGTATGCTAATTTAAACATGCCCTAATCTAACCATCATAAGCAGGCAAATAAAAGGAAGAAAGACGTGGGGTTGGAAGACATACAACACACACACGCACACTTATTACAGTTGTGCCTTCGCGCAGAGGGTCCGAATAAATAATACAGTCCCGAATAAAAGAATAGTACAATCCAAATAATACAGTCCAAATAATATACAAATTCCTAATTAATTAACAAATTAACTAAGAAAACTGTAAAACTGGCATGCAAGCCAGGGACTGCCTTGCTCCTGATGAATGATGCATGTCTGGGCTGCCTTGCGCGAAAATCCACTGGAATGCCCCAATTAGCCTCTGTTTTGTGATTTTTCTTGGAAAGCGCGCTAAACTCCGGAAGTTTGCTGATTCTTCATTTGCTGCAACAGAGAGCAGGAAAGGGGCATAGCAATGTATTTTCACAGATATATGCATGCCTCGATCCTCGTGCCACCAATCACGCATATCGATGCATGATGGTAGAGGGGTCGAAATGTGCAACTCAATATAGAATGAATGCACGTATAAATACAACAAAACCTAACTCCATCATGGATAATCCGAAGTGTCGGTAACAGGGAATTGAGACACGTTCCGTCACTCGAAGTACGAAACGTAGCTCGTTTCCCGTGCCTGGGCTAACTCCTATCCCGAACACGATGCAATATGCGTGACATGCATGAATGCAACTAAGATACAGCCTAGTATGCACAATGCTATGAAAATGAGATGTCTCAAAATGCGTGCACACGGGCACGCAAATCGAGGAAATGCATATGCAATGGAAATGACATGGAAATATGATATGGGCCTACACTAACATGAGAGAGCCTCAGGCACACTCACATAAGAGGCCGATAGATAAAAAATGAAGTGCCTCGAAATGCGTGCACACGGGCACGCAAACCGAGGCAATGGCATACGCAATGCAATAGGGCTAAAATGGTATATAGAATGCAACATGGACTTATACTAACATGAGAGAGCCTCAGCCACACTCACATAAGAGGCCGATGGATGAAAATGAAGTGCCTCGAAATGCGTGCACACGGGCACGCAAACCGAGGCAATGGCATACGCAATGCAATAGGGCTAAAATAGCATATAGAATGCAACATGGACTTATACTAACATGAGAGAGCCTCAGCCACACTCACATAAGAGGCCGATAGATGAAAAATGAAGTGCCTCGAAATGCATGCACACGGGCACGCAAATCGAGGCAATGGCATACGCAATGCAATAGGGCTAAAATGGCATATAACTGGTTGCCAAGATAATTGCTAGCCGCCCACCCTCTAGTGACCTTCCTGGTGATGAAACAGAGGCACCTTCCAAAAATGAACGAAAACCGATGCAAAACGAATGCTCGGGGGCCAAAACACCCAGTTCGGGGTCCCGAAAATGGGCTGCCAAGCACCGAAAGTGGCGTTCGGCCACGAAGTGGGTTTCTCAGACCCCAGTGTCCCTTGAAAGGGAGAAAATAAGATGTATGCCAAAATTCAGAACAAACGGAGATGGTTAGGCGGTCCCGAACCGAGGCACAGGGCCAACGGTCCCGAAAAATCGGAAACCGGACTCCGAAATGGGCAAAATGGCCTGCGGCCACAAAATGTAGCCCACGGCCACTGAGAGATGGTCTACGGGACCTCTCCCTCCCCTCGGGAAAAGAAACAGAGAAAATCGAGTCTGGTTCGCAAACCGAGGCAAGGCACAGAAGAGGGTTCGGAAGTCCGGAGACAGGGCTCACGGCCGCGACTCTGAAACTTCTGAACGAGCACGATATGCAATATCACCAAGTGCTCAACTGGTGATGTCTGAGTCTCAAGGTCGGTCAAAAATGGGGTGTCTACACATTCCGCTAAATTCTTCTTCTTCTGCTTACAATAGTGAACTCGCCCCCACAGAGGGGTCGCGCTACAACTGGGTGTGTGGCCAATCTACAGCTAACATCGGTTGACGATGCTCTGCTGGGGAGTTTGGACGTGATCAGATGTGTCCAGACGAGGGATTAGAATATCTTGATCCAATCCAGTTAGTGCTTCACACTTGGCTTGATACCTCGTTGCATGGAGGATGTTGAGAGCTTTCAACCCTTTGTTGTTAGCTTCAGTTTTTCCCTTTCTGGCGAATACGGTGCCCTTTCTGGCAAGTATGTTAGTAATGGGGAAAAGACAGAACACCTGACTCAACTGTGCCCCTAGTTCATCATTTTGACCATTTTTTGTTTTGGCTTTCTACTAAAACAATTTTGACCAATATGAGAGTTAGATTAACATGCTTGTTCGACTTTTCTGATTCAAAATCATGCAAGTTAGATTGTGAGCAATGAAAATTTTCCTTTTTTGGGTCCAAGAAAAGGTCCAAATTTAGAAAAATGGAATAATGTTTGAGAAAATTAGTCAACCTCAGTAAAAATTCTCAAAAACAGTTTTTTGCAAACGGCCACTGCTCAACAAGCACGGAACCTACTCTTGAGATGCACAACCTGGAATCAGAAGTAATGGAAAATTGCCCCTTTTCTGAACGACACTGTATGACAATGGAAAATTGCCCCTTGTTTGAATTGCACCGCAACACATTGTATTGCAACGGAAAGTTGCCCTTGTTTGAATAGTACTGCAGCACATTGTAACCAGTTCTCAAAGTGGTGACTACAACCGAATTCTTGGATATAGAGAAGACAAAGATGGTCATAACCATTACATGGACACAATCGATTTGGAAGTGTTTATGGCTGGACTTCAGAATGAAGTTGCCTACGTATCCAAAACATGGGAATCAAGCCTTACGTAGTTCCGGTTAAGGTACACTCGGGTATTAACCTCTCCTTTTGCGCTCTAACTTTTGCCAAGGCCGCCCTTTCTGGGTTTTCAACCTTGCGAGCTATGTTTTTCTTTTCATTTCAATTCTTTTCTTCTTTTTTTCATCTTTTCTTTTCTTTTCATTTTTTGCATTTTCTTCATTTTTTTTATATTTCTTTTCTTTTTTCATTTGCTCTAACTTTTGCCTGGGTCGCCCTTCCGGATTTTCGGCCCAACGAGCCTCTCAAGGGTAAAAGTGTAGCTTTGTCCATGTCAAATGGTTTTTGGATCTCGAAGCCATCTGAATCTAGAAGAATGATTGTTGTTTGTTGATGCTGTAGAAGTCCATCCGATGGGGGATGAATATTCCCCTAGTGTTGTGGATAGGAACTCGGTTGTCCTTTCGTAATACTTTCTTCTTTTCTCCCCTCTGGGATTTGGCATTCTTGCCGATCTTCATCTTTGACTCTTCGAGCGCATTATCTGACATCTTTTGCCCCTAGTTTGAGGGGTGCTTCTCATCCAGCTTTGCAAGCTTTCTTTTGATCATATCTGACCTTCTTCCCCCTAGTCCAAGAGTGCCTCTGATCTGGCCACACAGGCCTCCTTTGATGGTCGACCGTTGGACATTCTAGATCCAAGTTTAGGGTTTGAAAGCCAAAGGAGTCAAGTGTTAAGGCTGAGAACGATCCTAAGCTGCACAATCTCAAGAACGATTCCACACAGGTCTTCGCAGGACGACGCAAAACATTTTTTGAAATCTTTTAAGAAAGCGACTAATTGCTCGCGCTGAAGACAATGTAGAACCAATCTGGATCAAGCAAGGATCCCTCTCAGTACTCACATTAACAAGCATGATTTCATTCATTAAGGGTTTAGCACGCCTCTCTTTCTCTTAATTTGATCAAATTTTTGTTAATCCCGGGGAATTCCTCTCTCTTTGTTTTCATCATAATGTTTAAAAAAAAGGTTTTGAAAAACTTAAGTCAATGCAATAATTTCAAGGCACAGAAGAGTAGGTGAAATGCACTGTCGTTTCATTCAAGTTTGCTGGCACAACAGGCCCAAAGCAGAAACAAGCACAAAAGCATGGAAACCACAGCCGTTTCATTCAGATCTTCTGGTGTAACTGGCTCCACAGCAAAAACAGACTCAAAAGAAAGCGAAAAGACAAACACAAAACAAAATAGTGATATCCGAGGTAACGCCCCCGGAATCACTCGACTCCTATGCAACAGGACTGACTCGATACAACAAGATAGACCCAACTGATATAGTACAAAAAGACTGACTATATACAAGACAACAAAACTAACTAAATACCCAAGTCAGAAAGTACAAAAACTACCATGCGAATGCTCAAAATAGTGCGTGCCATACGCCACATCTGAAGTAAACTGAGTGCCGCCCGCAGGTGGTTCATCCCCTGATCACATCACATTATCCTCCAGGTTCACTGATCCAGTGACAATAGACTTTGCTGAGCTTGGTGGGAGGACGACCCCGTTCTCAAACAAGTCCTGTACTTCGTGGCGAAGACGGAAGCAATTGTCGGTGCTATGACCAGTTTGTTGATGGTACGCACAGTATTGGGTAGCGTCATGACTAGATGGAAGACGACCAAGGAGAGGTCGAGGCTCAAGGGGTTTGAGATGCCCTTTTTCGGCAAGGATTTGAAGAGCCTTGGACAAAGGCATGTAGAGGGCATGGAAGACCCTGCGACCTCGAGGTAAATAGTTCGAGGTTTGTGGATTTTTGCTGGATGCACTAACAAAGGGATCAGCAGGTACTAGCTTGGTTTGCTGATCTTTCCCGGGTGTAGAATTAGGGTTGTAAGGAACAGTTCTGGTATGACGACCCTTTTCCCGATTTTTTCCTTGGCTCGAACTGCCCTCGTTCTGAGTGACAAAAGTGTCATCCACAGTTTTCGCAGCAACTGCGAGCACCTGCTATTTGTTCAGTCCCCCGACTTTCAAAGCCTCAACAGCCTGCAGAAGTTGTTCATAGGGATTAGTGTCTGCCCCCACCTTGTTCTTACCACTTGCCTTAGCTTGGTCGAAGGTTTGGGTTGCCACATCAGTGCGAAGTCCTGTTGTTGTCAGCATGTCATAGCCGAAACTTGGGATGGTTTCGGGTTGACTAAGTTCGATTACAATTCGCCCCAATAGCAGGGGCTCCTCTGGCATGAAGTTCCCGGCATGTGATATGATCGATGGCGGGGCCGACATTCCGAAGGTTAGATCAGCCACAGATCTCTGAAGATCACCGATCATTCCCATCAGCTCAAAAGTGGTGGGCTCGTGGGTTTGGAATAATTGCGGTTCCCAAATTAGATGTGCAGCAGGTGACCTGGGCGGGCATTGCATTTCAACATCGGTCTCATTTTGCATGGCGATTCCTTGGTTTAATGCTGCTGCGATGACCACAATTTCTTCTGAATTTTGTGTCATCACGAGTCTGCTAAATTGAATAGAGGGAGTATGACTGGTGACTAACGGATCAGATGAACCGGTGAGCCTTAACTGGCCTTTCTCTACCTTGCCTTAGCGAAGGAAAACACCGACTGCTCTGAACTAAATCTCTGACCTAGCAAAGTCTATCAGCACAAATGCAATGAACCTTGGGGGATATCGAAGCCTTCTGAAGCGACGGTTCCAAGACTAACCCCTAGCAAAAGAGAAAATAGGCAGCATCTCAGCCCAATTTTACCAGAATGGATATGAGCAAAGTTGAATGACTGTGCTCACTACGGAATTCTACCCAAAATTCTGCCTGTAAACTGATTCCCCTAAAATACTGATGCCCTTAGGCCTGATACCCAGACTTGCAAATTGATACGTGTATTCTTGTAGAGGCACACTCTAAAAGCACATAGCAAGTAAATGCGAGCCAATACACCCCTATGTTGGGTAGGGTTTCCCTGTCCTATTGTGTCAGGAACTAGGGTTTCACTACGCACACAACGGTTTCAAATAAACCTATAATCAGGTAAGCAGCCTGTCCTAGTTTGAAATAGTCACTATGGGTTCTGATATGCACTAGGTCGCATGGTCAAAAAGGGTGCCCTGGTAAAAACCAGGGTTTGTGTTCCCATCGTGGCAGAGCCCGCAACCGGTTAGCCTTATGGCACGCTTCTCAAAGCAAGCCTCCGGCAAACCGTTCAAGAATAGCATACGGCAAACACGGTGTCCTAGGCGCACCAATGCAAATGCAATGCAAAGAAGCACATAAGTGTAATCAAAACAAGATATCATGAGTTCGAGTCAAGTTCTCTAAATCCCCAGCAGAGTCGCCAGAAACTGTAGACCGCCCAGAGAACTCTCGAGAAAATCTCGTTTTGTTCTCTAGCTACTACAGTTCGGACTCAATGTCACAGTTCTGAATCTAATCCCGCAAAGTGCGATGCAAGACTGATAAATCACCAAAGAGTCCAAATCCGACAAATCGTTTTGGAAAACTAATTTTTAAGAAAAAAGTGCCAAACATGGACTGCTTTGCAAGATACAGAATCGCCACCTAAATATTTTATTTTGGGAGAATTTAGGAAACCCTGACTCGTGCCTAAGGCCACATGTCCGTCATCACCAAAGTTACCTCGGCTCGGGAACTTGGGTACGAGAGGGGAAGGTCATGCAATGAGCACCCCCGCTCAAAGATCGGCTTGTATTAAGCATGATATCTTGTTTTTGAAAACACATGTGTTCTTATTCCGGTTAAGTAGCTAGAATTACTATGTGATGCGCACAACACACAAGTATAGACTAGATCGCCTAATTTGGAACAAAGTGTCGCATATCCGTTTGTCTGAAATGGTTTTGAAGTTTGCTACTCGCAAGTAGGCTAAAACACGGATTTCAATGAATCGTTCCAATTCAAGTAATCCAACCTTCACCCACAGGCATTCAGGCAGTTATATCACATAAGCAATTAGCCTCATAGCAAGCATGCTGTCATGTTAACACTCACACACATGCAAGATGCTAAAGCATAAACACTCACAGCGTACTCCGAGCCAAAACAAAGAACTAGTTAGTAATCAATGCATGATCCTAATTCATGTCAAGATGGGTAATGCAACACAGGCAAAATGCAACTAGAATAGGCTCGGCTATTCTAAGATGGCATATGAGATACGATAATTCGATACATGTATTCAAGTAGGGATTGAAATACAATGCAGTTAGTATGATGCGCCGAGCCTGGTGCATGCAATACAGATGAATAGATGCAAACATGCGAGCATAAGGTATGCTAAATGAAATATGCCCTAAAACTAACCATCGTAAGCGGTTAAGTAAAAGGGAGAAAGAAATGGGGGTTGGAAGACATGCATCACACATACGCACGCTTATTACACCAATTGGCTTTCTCGAGGGAGAGACCGAAAGAATAATACAAACCATCTAATTAACTAACTAACCAGCTAATCAATTATTACACAATCAAATGAATAACTAGCTACAACTAATTATTACAACACTTAAATAATTAAAAAATTAATTAAGCTACGAAAAACAGTAAAGAGCCATCGGGGAGAGGGACAAATGCATGCTCGGTCGGCTTCGCTCGGAAATCTGTTGCCATGCCTCTGTTTGCACTGCTCTGTACCTCTGCAAAGTGTGAAAATTCCGAACACACTTTTGATTCACCCCATGGGCACTGTGGGAGGCCATCGGCCAAAAATCATGGTCATCGGTTAAGATAAACAGGTCATCGATCAAATATGAAGCCATCGGCCAAACACTTGTAGCTGATTGGCACTGAAGATGGCCGATCGGCCATCCCTTCTTGTAAAATGCTCTTTTGCTACAGCAGAGGACAAACAGAGTATGACAATGCATTTACAAAAAAATGTTTGCAACTACACCCCTTATCATGTTTAAGACTCAAAGGAGTGTAGTTCTCGACCCTCGGACCATCAATCACGTATTTCAATGCATGATAGCCAAAAGAGTCAAGTGTGCAATTCAATATCAAATGATATGCACAAAACACATAAGGGACCTTAACCTCTATCATGTGTGATCAAGAGGCAAGGCAATGCACACACAATGCTATGCAAACTAAGCATGCAAGCAAGCATGCAATGGAACTAATATGCAACAACATATAATGTACTAAATATGTAACAAGCATGTGACAACATGCAAGGCAAGATGGATGAGCATGCAACAACATGTCAATTAGCAAGCATGTGATAACATGCAATATGACAAGCATGCAACAAGCATGTAAGCATGATGTAAAGTAACAACTTTGAACAACATGGTAAATGGACTTAAACTAAAGATGGACAGACCTCAGCCATGCCCAAAATTAGTGGCCAAAGTTATGAATTGGAAGCATGAAAATGCAAAACAAACATGCACATGTAAATGGTCTAATACCTAGGCATAGGAGGGCAACTTTCAAGAGAACTTAAAAGGGAACAAATATGGACATGTGACAAACATTATAAGGTCTGAAATCATTTATGGAAAGGTGTCAAACCAACCAAACAAAGTAAGCAAAACATACAAGAAAGCCCAAAGCTTAAGGCTAGCCAAGGGACTCAAACCATGGCCATGCAAGGTAAGCCCCAAAGGGCCAAGGACACTCAAAACAGTCCCAAGGTAGGTCAAGACAAGACCAAAAACATGCTCGAAACTAGCCAACACAAGCTAGAATACAACACCAAAAGGCATGAGGCATACAAGGCTACAAAGGGGTGTTACACTGCACCTATCAAAACCAAACATGGCATGAATTGTCCAATGAAAAACAGAGTTATGGCATATCAAAATAAGCCCAAAAACCCACTTAGATGGCATCCCAAAGACCTAGGCATGGAGGCATACACAATGGTCCATTTATGAGGCATAAGGCATTAACTCTTTAAAGCATTAAAGGAGTGATAAGTGCAAGTATATGAGCATGAAACATGAACTAAAATAACATTTCAAATGATGCCAAATCATGATAATGGTCCAAATAAAGCATGCTAGTGACTTGGACACTCAGGGTTAACAAGCTAGAATGCCTTATGGCTATACAAAGCGTGGCATATATGATCAAAACAACACAAAACAGAGCTCAAGCATGGTAAAACAAGGCTAAAAGCTTCTTTGAGTTGAGCCAAAACATGCAAGAATAGTAGTCTAAATGCAAGATGCATGTTGAGGCAAATGAAAGGATTGCAAGACAAGTACATGAAGCATGTAAGAGCCAACTAAACCCACCCAAAACAGAGTCATGGCATGCTAAAACAACACCAAAAACCCACTGAAATGAAGTCAACATAAGCTAGAAAGACATGCTCAAACATGAAGCATATAAGACTAGTTTGTTGGACTTACACTATAAGTGTATTAGGTATGCATGGAGTGACAAAACCAAGCAAAAACAGTGTTGTATCATGGCAAAACAAAGCCTAATACATACTGAAATGAAGCTACAACAAGCTAAGCCAACATGCTACCAATATAAGCCACTTATGCAAGCATACAAGACAACAAGGAGAGGGGATGACCCTCTCCTATTTAGGACTCCAAAAACACCTTTTCACCACCGAAACTCCTCTGGATTTCAGTGGTAGAAAGGTCATGCAAAACCTAAAACAAGGGCTAAAAGAGATGGCCTAAAACAAGGCCTAACAAGGCCTTGGAGGGAGGAGATGACCCCCAACCAAAAAGTGACCTTAACCAAAGATTTAAAGCATGTAAAAACAAAACTTTTATTAGTTATGAGTTAAGCTTAAAACAATAAGAAAGTAGGTCTAAAAGCTAAAACAAGAATGGGGGTTTAAAAGCAAGGAACTCACCCTTGAAGACCACCTTCAAGAACAATGCTCCAGCAGCCTTCTCTGATCAAAACCAGCCCAAGAACACTAAAATCAAACCTCAAGGGACCTCAGGTCCAAGAGGATGGTGCTCTAGTGTGTGCTTGTGTACAATAGTAAGACAAAATGACACTTTTGAAGCACAAAATGAAGAATCAAGGCAAGATAGATACAAAACTATATCTATCACTCTAACCCTAATTTTCTGAACCTCTGGAGAGGGATAAGGAGCTCCCTCTTTATAGAAGTTCAATTCCTAAGCTTGTTGAGCAAGCTAAGCAATTGAATCAAATCCCTCCATACACGTGTATGGAGGATGTGAATTGTGCATGCCAGCTATGACAGCTAGCATAAAATATCTGCATAAAGCAGATAAACAGGGCTCGGCTAGAAAATATGGCCGATCGACCAACATAAGTGTCGACCGGCCAAAAAAAGTGTCGATCGGCCAACACTTTTGGCCAATGGCAAGAAAACAAGGCCGATGGCTTCATGCCTTTGCCAATGGGTTGAGGGGATGGCCAACAAGCCACCCTCTTCCCTCAGAAGCAAAAACACAAGTGCTTGGTCCACAACCAAGCACAAAACAGACAGGTTGAGAGATCTCGAGGCAAGGTGTGCGATCAAGACCCCTGAGAACTCAAAATGAACACGAGCATAGATGATCATCGAGTGTTCAAACGATGACGTCCAAGTCTTGAGGACGGTCAAAAATGGGGTGTCTACACACATATATATATAACGGCAAGTCACGACATATTCATCGTCGACATAATACCGTAAGGCAATTGCTGTCAAATGGAATAATCTCAATAGATTATATAAAATCTAAAGAGAATACTGCAGATCCGTTAACAAAAGGTTTGACTAAAGAGTTAGTGTATAGTTCATCGAAGGGGATTGGATTAAGCCTATTACATAAAAGTCATCATAATGGTAACCCTACTTATATGACTGGAGATCCCAAGAACTAAGTTCAAAGGGACAACTAAGTTATGTGTGGCTCACCAGAAATCACCAAGGGATTAAAATTCCCTACCCATTCCTATGGTAAGAGTGATATCTGTAACATGTGTTTTCTGCAGGGGTTTAAGGATAAGTTTTGCTTTTAATGATTACTTATATCTTGATTTAGGCATAAAAATCAAGACGAGTATAAGGAGATACTGACAATAAGAAATCACCTATATGAGTGTCGAACTGGGGCCGGTTCTATGAGAATGAAGAGGTTAAATTCTCTATAAGCACTCATGAAAAATAGGAGCATTCAAGGCCAAAATGAACACAACAGTGAGAACCATGATGTGTTAGAATATATTTTGTATGAAATCTATTGTCTTGGCTTACATAAACAGCTGAACAATTCAAGGCATCGCGTCCATTGGTTACCTAGTAAGTCTGATAGGTTATCACTAGGGAAGGTTCAAAGCCGAAAGCTACCTATCCTGATGCAAGATATTTTTGATTTATACTCTTTCGACTAAGTCTGCATATTGTTGCATTTCCGTTGTCATCAAATTTCATTCATGTGGGGGATTGTTAGAAATGTTTTGAAAAAATTTGGGTAAAAACACAATTTTTTCTTAACTTTGGCCTATTTTTTAGGTGGGACTCGTGCGCCAAAGTTGGCGGGTCTAAATGGTAACGCGTTCTATGCTGCGTTGTGATTCACATGCTATATTTGGTTGCTCAAAACCATTATCAGGTGAATGAGACATTGAAGCCAAAGTGAGCTCCATGGAAATGGAGTTTTGGTGGAAATTTCTTAAAGAGTTGAATAATGGCTTGTCCCACATTGATTTGGTGGAAAGTTTTGAGTGCGTTTATAAGGCATGGGATTGAAACTTGGGGTAAGCCCCAAGGGGCATCCAAGTTTTGTAAAGAGGGAGGTTATGGGAAAAATGGGTTAGACCCATTGGACCCAAAAATCACCACACGCGCGCGTCGCAGCAGCCGTCCATCTGGGCGGGCTGGCTGCAGGTGCGTGGTGTGAGGTTGGGTTGGGCTTGTTCGGCCCAATACTAATCTTTTTTGGGCAAAAAACATTTGAATTCAATTTTATTTTTTGGTAAAATAAAATCTGTCCAATTTAAATTTCAATTTTTGAATTCAAAATTGTTGCACCTCTTTAGAATTTGTTTTGTATAGGTTCACTGGCCGGACAGATTCAAAACTGTTCCACCCGAACAAATTTCAAATCTGTTTAATTTTCAAACCCAAATGGATTCGGTTATCTGTCCAAATAGTACCAATTCAAACCCAACAGGTTCAGTACCTGTTCAAACAGGTTTTACACCTGTTTAATTCAAATTGAAAAGCCACCACTACATCTATAAATAGGCAGCCCTCATTTGATGTTTTCATTTAGAATTTTCATACTTTCCTTTTGCAAATATATTCTGCATTTTGCTATATTTAATTTTTGTGAGAAAGAGTGTAAACACTTAGTGTGTTCGTTGTGCGAATAAATTGTAGTGCTGCATTTATTCATTGATTGATCATTTTATCCTGGGAGATAAACGTCCATATTCTGAAAGCACCGTGGAGAGAACGAATTTATCTTAAGGACACAGTGTCTAACACTGGACTTGATCAGAATATTGTACAAGAAATTAATCCAGTAACTTAATTCTTTTTCTGTTTTATTATTATTTATTTAAATCAGATTTTGATTTTATTTTTGTAACAAAATAAAAATCTATTTTTATTTATTGGTTTGATTTTTGTAATCAAATATTCTCTCTCCTTTCCTATTTTTCTTTTGTATTCTGTTTGTCGTTTAGTACTCAAACAAAATTAATTTATTTAAGTACAGTGAAGATTGTCCAACATTAAACACGACATTTGGTCTAGTAATTGTATAGCAGTTGTTGTAGTGTGAGATTTTAAATTTAACTCTTACAAAAAAAAAAGTTTGATATCCCGCATTGCGGGAGTTATATGTAATTATTAGTGGTTGGTGGACTTGTTTGATTTTTTGATCACTTTCTAATTATTGTAGGTTAGTGGTTTGTTGAAGGATATAAATAGTGAATTTTAGTTATTTAAATTTAACCCTATTTTACAATTTTGAATAAGCTTTTATTTTGATTTTTTAATTTATATATGATATTACAGTGAAACTAATGAATCTATAATCATAATAATAAAAATTAAATACAACATATAATTGATTCAAACATAGATGGAAAAATTCAAACAACTGAGCTTTAAATATTATGGCCAAACGAGCTAGCCATATCATGATATTATGGGTTTTTTTTTTTTTTTTTGTCTTTTTCTTTTTCTTGCGGCTGTAAATTGTATCTATCAGTAATGCTAATATAAAGGAAATTTTGATACACAAATCCACACGGTATTACATTTGAATAATAATTTTGTAGACTAATGTATGATAAGGAGATTGAAATTAGACTAGGTTTGAGGGTAGAAATGAGCTCTCCTCTATACTTTTATTTTGTTATACCTTTATATATATATATATATATATATATTTGTGGGTCTCAATTCGGGCTCGCATCGATAATCTAAATGGTCTATCTTGTAGGTCTCACAATAAAAGTCATCTATGCAAAAAATTAATTTCACCAAACAACTACAAATATAGTAATAAATCACATTTTGTTTTATAAATGAACGATAAATATGATTGTAAACTTAAACTATTCATTTTATAAAATAAAATATGATTTATTTATGTTATAATTGTTTGATAAAATTAATACTTTACATAAACAATATTTACTGCGAGACATACGAAATAGATGGTTTGAATTATTGATGCATGTCTATGTTAAGACCTCCTAGAGGAATATGAAAAGGTATGAAAAATATAAAAAGGAGCTTAACGCTGAGAATGATCCTTTAATCAATTACGTCCAACAACTTCAATTATACGGAAGAGGTAGTTTGCTAAGATTTTGTAGAAAAAAATATATGTGACATTACCTCAAAGCCATCCAAATTATTTATTTGTGTAAATTCTACATGAGTTCCACACAAATAGATGATTTGGATGACTTTGTGGCATGGCCACGTCAATACCGTGGGCGATTTTTTGTGTCGCCTTCAATGATGTGAACTCTTATGATTCAACATTAACTACTCATTATAAAAGAAATTTTTTAAAAAGTAAATATATAGATATAGAAATTAGGGAAATTTTGTGGTACATATTTTGTAACATCAACCACAAATTAGCATAATAAAATGCATATTATAAATTGGCATAATTTTGTTAGAAAATTTTGTGACATTAACGATATATTAACATAATAAAATGTTCAAAATTTTGTGATTCATTCAATAAAAGTTTGTAACTTGGTTACAATATTTTTTTTAACACCAATTTGTGACAAGGTTATGCATTTTGTATGTAATTGATGTTATAAAATTTTATGATAAAATTATGCCAATTTATAATAAAGTACATATGATACACACCTTTAATATCTCTGGAACTTAATGAAATTCCCTATAACTTTAACGGTAACATTTGAAAGGAAAAAATAAAAATAAATAAATAAGTACGGAGTGAATTATAATTTTTTGTGTAAAAATATATGGTCCATTTTTAGATTAATCTGATAATATTTGTACAGGGAGGAAATATTCGTCGCTTTCCGTACTCCTTGTGTCCAAGCTTCGCTTCTTTCCGAATGACCTAAGAACACAAAGACGGTGAGTTACCCGGCGGTGTGCAGCTAGAAAACCCCTCCGACGATCAAGTTAACACACTTAGAGAGGAAAAGAGAAAAATAGAGGAGACAAAGTGGTAGATAGCTTTGACAATAAGAAGTTTCAGACTTGTGCATTAAGGCATAGCACAATTTATATATTTTCTGTGCGCAACACTGCGCATATCCTCCCTTAGACGCGTGGACATGCTCCCCTCTTACCTTCTTCCATTAGTAGATATAAATACCCCCAAACACCAAATGAAAAAACTACCTAACGATATTGACGCGTACAGACGGTGGAATCTCCTTCATGCAATCCAAACACACCACGTAGCACCCTTTACCGAACTGTGCCAAGAATGGCGCTACAGTCTTCCTTCAGGATCGCACTAACTGCCCGGTCCTATTAGACAAACTTGTGTGTGGGCCCAATTGAGTTGTACAGTCCACGACGAGCTTTTGCTCGGTCAAACCTGGTCTTTTGGGGACAAATTCCGTCCAATCTTAGCGAAATGCACATCTCCAGACCGGGCTAGTACCTTCAGCTTCTGCCCTTAGCTTGACTAGGCAAAGATTTCAGTCCAGCTCGTATCAAACATCTGACTGTGCCCAAACCCTGGTTGATCGTGTGGCCTCATTTCGTCTAAGCAAAGTACTTGACTGAGGCACAAACTAGCTCAGCCCATGTCCAGTCATAAATCTCCCTCTCAGTATCCCAACAATTGAATCATCGCAATCGACAAATACATGGCCCTCCACTTAAATCATCTGTGTTTGTTAAAAACCTCAAGGGAGGAGCGATCCATCTAATTAGTCCACGTTAATGTTTTTCTATCGAGCCATCATTATTTCTTGATGGTCCGTCTAATTAGTCCATGTTGGTGTTTTTCTATAGAGCCAACTATACTCTGCAAGCAAATAAAAGCTTAAGTGAGAGGAAATTATCACTATATTTTGAAACAAAGCAACATTACTGTTGACACCACCTTGGTAAGAGGCGGGATTAGATTTAATACTATACAAATTAAAAAATTTGAAAAATTTTCTTACTTACTAATATGGCACAAATCACATTATTAAAGTGTATTTTGTTTCAAATTCTAAAATTTCTTTGTTGCATGAAAATGTCATTTAGTTAGAAAAGTTGATAGTGTTAGTTTGTATAGGATTTTCCTTTGTCAAATTATTTTTGAATATGAAATTGGCTAGCCGTGAAATAATTTTTTTCTTAATATAATTAGGGCTAATTTTAAAAAAATTCAGGATTTGACCCTAAAAAATAAAATAAATACAAAGTTTTTAATTTTGTCAATTTAGACTCATTTTATGTACACCTACATTGAATTTAATCACTAAAATATTCTTTTTTATGTTGGTTTTACTTAACAAAAATGCACAAATATTTATTAGGATGTTCGAACCCGGTAAGCTCTGATACCAAGTTATAACGCCCCCGAAAATTTTGGCAGGGTATATCTATTTATGCTACAATACCCACCTGATAGACAAACACATATATATAGCTAACTATTCTATACATCCATTTCTATTAAATCCCAAATGCCAAATACATGTTGTTCACATCTTAATGCCCTCAGTTCTCATCCCAAACATGCATTTTACAACAAATATGAAATAGAAGCCAAACAGATAATAAGTGCCCTATAGGCTTACAAATTTATCCAATAACATTCTTGGTTACACAAAATGGAGTTTCAACTCAACACAAATATAGCCCTGGGCTTACATTCAACAAATAACAATAAAATAAAAAATGAAGCCCCAGCTCCGAGTCTTTCCAAGTCAATGCCTTCGCGGAGGCATAGCATCTGTACCTGAAAATGATTTCTTTTATAGGGTGAGCCACAGCCAGTAGAGATATACTATACAACATATGAACAATAACAAGACTAAAGAGGAGTATGCTCATGCCATGCTCATAATAAAGCAGTTTATCTCTCTTTTTATAAAGCATGCAATGCTGAGATGCAATAACAAATATAAAACCATTTCCATTTTAAACCATATCTGTTACATGAATACGGGCCCTCTGAATCTCTAGGTGAGTGTCTACAACTAGGCCCTAATGCACTACCACTGTCATTTTTACCAGTAAACTGGAAGGCTCGACACCTAGCCGCGCGGTTCCACACCCCTACCTAGATTTACCAAGTATTTATCTTTTCGCAAAAAGATATATTTCCAAACATTTCTCAAAAACAGATACATTTTCAATGAAATGAATGTAATGCAATATCCAATGCAACAAATGAGGAATGTGGTTCAATTTACTTAAGTCTCATGCATTTATACAACAATCATGGCTATCCTCCACCGATAGCCAAAAACAGATATTTCTAAATAGATATTTAAACAATTAAATTCCAAAAATTTTGATAAATACAATATGTTCCACATCTCATCAAATATGAACAACTACACTAGTTTTCATATCACAATCACGTTCAGTAACCTCTCAAAGTCCATTTCTAACCGTGTCGGTTTTATTCCAACAGATACATTAAGCAAAATAATACCGTTAATGCCCAAGAAAACATCATTTTCTTTCCAAACTCATTCTCCAAGCATTATTCGACTATGACATCCTTTTTTGATCAAAAGCCCCAAAAGTTAAACATAATTCCTTTATTTTCTTTAAAAATGCTCTTTTGGCTACAAATCGGTAAAAATTTCAAAACCAATCGAATCGAAGTACGTTTTTGTTTAAATTTAAAACATAGCTCTTTCATAACCTTACAAACATATTCCAAGTTTACACTTTCGCAATTTGGGCATCAACTCCTTATTTTTCTCAAAATTTTCCTTTTAAGCAAATAAATCACAAAATTTTCAAAAATTCTAATTAATTTATATGTAACTCTAAACTCTATATAATCAAGTAAAAGTGCATAAAGAAGTTTAGGAAAAATCCCTACCTCGGGCTAGAAGAGGAAACAAGCAAAAATTCAAATTTTCGACTTTGTTGGATTTCGATCCCCACCAGTCAAAACGTTGCTCTCACCAAGCTCTTCACTTTGGCTGAATGAGCAGAAACTTTGCAGTTTGACATTACGGACGACGAAGCTCAATCTTCCAGATGTTCTCATAGGATAGCTCGAGCTTGTACTCAACAGACGGATAGGACAAGGAAAAATACTGTTTTCTTAGTCCAAAACCAAATTTCACAGAGACATTTGCCCTTTTCCAGAGCACTGAAAACTTCTCCTTTGAGATCTGACATCCAAAATATAGAGTTACACTTTCCATGTCATGCACGTAGACCTTTGGCTTTTGTACAATATTGAAGTCCTTTGCGTAAGCCTTCAAATAAGAAGTTTCATAATACAGGCGTTGATTAGCCAAGGAGATAATATACTCAACACTTTTGGCAGAAGTGACTTGAACTCTAGCATATGCTCTCGATCCTCTTTTTTTATTTTTTTTTGAACTCCCTAACCTCTAAAGCATATACAGTTCCTTTGCCAGTATGTTTCTCTAAGAATTCCTTAACCCTTTCCGCAGACACAAGGTTAGGAAACCCAGAAAGATGAATTGTCTTACCTATTGAGTCCAAGTGACTTTTACAGCAGATGCTGAGACTTCAGAAGCAGAACATGAACGAGGAGGCTCACAGAATGGACCAAACATATAATACTTATTAGTAGTGAAGGACTATACATACTGTATGTGCACATATGCTATATCAGAGTGAGAGAGAGGAAAATTCTTCCCCCATTTGTGAGAGAAAATTGACTAGCCATTGACGATCGAAGTCACTCTCTCTCTCTCTCTCTCTCACATACACACACACACACACTCCCTCTCTATCATTCTCTCTTTGTTTTAAAGAAATATTCCCCTCACACCCCCCCCACCATAATGACCTGGGGCTTTAATTCATGATTTTACAAAAAAAAAAAAAACAATTCAAGGAGGGCCCTTCATAACTCATCTTGTCTCCACCCAAAAACACATCCATTATTCTCTTCCACCAACTTTGAACCACCAACCGAGTATATAAATATATATCAACCATGCTAAATACCCCCACTGGGGGTCGACCCCCAGTGAGGTGGCGGGCCATGATTCGCTGAAAATCAAAAAAAAAAAATAGTTTTTTTTTTTGGCCAATGGGAGGGCAACACACACGACCCCCAGTGACCCCCACTGGGGGTCTGAGGCATTTTTGAAATATATATATATATATATATAATTAAAGATATATTTTAGGAACATTATAATATTTTGTAACATAAAAAAATAAAATGATCCAATTATTTTCTCACCACAAAATATATTTCATTTAATGATGCACACCATAAAAATTTTCAACTCTTTTATAGTATTCAAATAATAATAATAAGATAGCAACAATATTATATGGTTACTAACCGGTCACGATTCAATCAGTTGGGTCCAAAATGAATTTATTTAAATAATTTAAAATAAATCCTCAACTAAGATTAAAGTATAATTTCAATTTGATTCAACTCGTTACAAAATTTGTGGGAAAACAAGTTATTGAGTAGTGTCGGAGTACCGTGTGACATTTTCTATATGGTGCTCCTGACAATGTGAAATCACAAAATACACTAGGTGAGCCATTCCTTATCTCCCAATTACTTAACAAATATATGTCAACATTGTCTCATTTGTAAAATGTTTAGTTACATCATTAGTTAGAAAACACCACATACACAAATGTCACATGATATTCCTAAAGTATCGAATAATCACCCAATTTCATAATAGTCAAACTCGACAAAAACCCATAATAGGACCAAAAGAATGAGTCTTGATTGAGATTGAATTTATTACATAAAGGTATATCTTGCTGAATTTATAAACCAATAGGGCTTTAGATTTACTCAATTTTCATTTCTTTTTTAATATTTTTCTTTTCATTTTAGAATTCCATAATATGAGCGACTTAAAGGAGATGGACTTGAGTGACAATCACATAGACAACATAAAAGGTAATGATGAAGGTGTCAGGGTTGTATTTCTCTTTTTCTAAGTTGAAAAAAGATTTAGGGCAAAATTTATTTTACCTTCTTATAATTTAAATTTGGAATATTTTATCCCTTTATAATTTAAATATAGGTAGAGAGTTCTCTTGTAGTTTGTGCTAAACTATACTATTAACTCTGTTAATAGAAAAATAAGAAAAGGACACTATACCCACGTCCTTGTCTTCTTCATCTTTCTCTGTTAATAGATAATAAATCACTATCACCATTGCATTTAACCCAACCACCTCTATTAATTTTAATAAATAAAAAATAAGGATAATTACTATTCAATGTAAACTTTTATAAATAATATTAACTTAGTGGTAAAATTTATGTACATAAATAATTAAAGTGTTAAATTTTTTTATGAATTTGTAATTATTTTGTAAAATGTTATAATTTTTCCTAAAAAATATACACAGACTAATCTCATTAAAAAAAAAAAAAAAAAAAACCATGAAGTATATTACAAAAACTATACACATATACACCAATGATAATATATATCCAGTAATTAAAACTCTACATATAACTAACCCCAATATTTGAAATTAGCAAATTGAAATAGTATGAAATGTGGTTGTATGTGCGACTGTGTGAAATGTGGCTGTGTGCGAAGCATAGAATGTGACTGTGTGTGCAAACTATGGTCGTCTACACAATTGTGTTGGAAGTGCGAATCATAGATGTGGCTGTGATTCTGTGAGAACTAGGGGAGGGGTGAGGTGGTAATTGGAGAGGTCGGGAAGAGATAGAGAGGGGGTTGCGCCAGTTGTTGATGAAGGGGGATGTGGTGGCAGGTGGTTGGAGAGAGGAGAAGGGGCAGCGGCCGGTGTCAGAGATAGGGTGGCAAGGTGGTTGGGGGTTGGAGTGGAGAGTTTTTTAAGTTTGAAGGTAGATGATGAAGATGAAAGGATGAATTGAGGAGTTAGGTAAAAACGACCTTTTGCATTTTGATTTTACGTTAGTTTCAAAAAGTAAATATATCCACTCTCAAAGTTGTCAAGTGCATTACACCTTTTGTCAATTTTGACGGAAAAAGTAACCATTGCAATTTAGTCCAAAATTACAAGAGAGTTCTATGTCTGTATTTGAACTATAGGAGGTAAAGTATTTCAAGTTCACACAACAAGATCATGTATTTACAATATTGTTTTTTTCACACAGCAGGTTTGAAGAGTTTAAGCAAGCTAAAGATGTTGAACCTTAAGATGGAATGAATTGAAAGGACTGGTTACTAGTAATGGTGAGAACTCAACCTTACTTTGAATTGGTATTAATTCACTTGAGTCCACGGTGCTTTATAAAATGAGCTGACAATGCTTTTTTAAGGTAATGACAAATGCTCATAGATTTTGTACAAAGTAGTATTATTGAAAGAAAAAAAAAATTATAAACATTTTATTCAAATTGATGTGGCTCCTATCATGTTAATTTACTGGATCTTATTTTAAATTCTCAGGTTCTATATTGCATGCCACGTTAGTAGGTATAGCATTTTCTTTATATAATAATAGGAAGCTCTATTATATCTGTTATGTTAGGGAAAAGCTATAGTACAACTATTTTGTAACAAAACCACAAAGATTCATAATTTTTCTTACCATAATAGTTCATAATTTCTTAATGTATATAACATAACCACATTAGGTCGTAATGTAACCAAAATAATTTGTAATTAAGACTTTTATTACAGTCACTACTAAAAATCGGACTTTTTGTGATGGTCTCAAACATCGCAAAAGGTCCATATATCGTCGGAAAAGACTTTTTGCGACAGATTAGCGACGGGAAATGGGGGGTGGCGGAAAGGGGTGTGACAAAAAGTATTTGCGACGGTTACAAACCGTTGCTTTCTTGTAGTGACGGCTAATCAATGGTTTTTGCGACGGTTTCGCCTGATACAAAAGGGAGGGAGGAAAATGTCATTTTTAGTGACAATGTTGATTGCCGTCGCCCAAAAACCTTTTTTAGTGACGGTATTTGCCGTCGCAAAAAGTATTATTAGCGACGGTCTAAAACGTCGCCAAAAAAGTAGTATTAAATTAATACAGTATTGGCAACAGTTTAAACCATCGCAAAAGATTGGAACTAATATATAAATGCGACAGGTTAACCCGTCGCTAATAAAATATAAGGCGATGAGGATTACATTAGCGACGGTTTATCATTGTCGCAATAAAATTATTTTTTTATAAAATCATATTTTATTAAATATTCCCTATACAAATTATTAATATTTTCTAAAATACATCCACATCCACATCCATGTCCACATCCACATCCAAATTCACATTCAAAAAATTATATACCAAGAATAATATATATGTACCTTGTAACAATTGTCAACCAAATATTCTTTACAAAAATATATAAAACAACCTCTAACAATACTAATAATTTTTGATATTCAAGAACTCAAATTTTTAGTATCGGCAATAGAAATTAAAAAAAAAACATATATAGTGTAGCTTGTTTTGATATTAATAGTAAGTTCCAATATCAATATGCAAAGATATCACGTACTCAAAAGGTTCGCATCTGCAAAAAGAAAAAAAAAATCATCATTTACAACATAATTATTTACAAGCTTACAGAAAATGTAAAACATTTGATATTTTTTTCAAAAAATAAATAACTAAATAAGATTGTAAACTCCAATAGCGATATGCGAAGATATCATCACGTACTCAAACGGGTTGCACCTGCAAAAAAAAAAAAAAAACCAAAAAAAATCATTTACAATATAATTAATTTCAAGCTTACTAAAAATGTAAAACATTTGATATTTATTTCAATAAATAAATAAATAAGATTGTAACATATACATGAATCGAGCACCACACAATGTATCTTCCCACAGTTTCTTCAACTGTTCTTAGACATCAGGATGTCGTTTCCAAAAGAGCATTCGGCTTGTTCGCTTTTAACACAAAAACTTTGCAATATTCAGGGCCAATTGGAACTCCATCAATTTCGTACAACGGATCGACACTAATAAGAAGTCCCTCTGCCAATTGGACTCTTGGTATTACAAAACTCTCCAAAGAAACTTTAATTACATCCTACAATGATAATAATACTATTAAAAACAGGCAATGATTGTACACATTATGCTATAATCTAACAATAATGCAATAAACACAAAAAGAGTTTGTAAAGAAGAAGTTTTTATCGAGTTCCATCTTCTCCTACAAGTCATGTGTGCTTAGTATGTTCTGCGTGTCAAGTTTTGTTGACATCCGAAACCGTTTGAGCATTTTAGTGTGTCAACCGGTTCGAAAAAGAGTTATCAAGTAATAAGATTTCATAAACAGAAATTAAGCTCTAGATTCAAAATCGGGAATCGGTTTCGAATCCCGTTTTCTCCTATAAGTCATGTGTGCCTAGTATGTTATGTGTGTCAAGTTTCATTGACATTCGAGCCTGTTTGAGCATTTTAGTGTGTCAACCAATTCGAAAAAGAGTCTGTAAAGAATAAATTTTCATAAACGGAACGAAGGCTCTAGATTCAAAACTGGGAATCGGTTACGAATTCTGTCTTCTCCTCCAAGTCATGTGTGCCTAGCATGCTGTGCATGTCAAGTTTCGTTGACATCCAAGCCTGTTTGAGCATATTAGGGTGTCAACCGGTTCGAAAAAGAGTTTGTAAAGAATAAGTTTTCATAAATGGAAATTAGGCACCAGATTCAAAATCGGGAAGTGGTTTCAAGTCCTGTCTTCTCCTACAAGTCATGCGTGCCTAGTATGTTGTGCGTGCCAAGTTTCGTTGACATCCGAACCCGTTTGAGCATTTTAGTGTGTCAACCAGTTCAAAAAAGAGTTATTAAGTAATAAGAATTAAGCTCTAGATTCAAAACCGGGAATCGGTTTCAAGTCTCGTCTTCTCCTACAAGTCATGTGTGCCTAGTATGTTGTGCATCTCAAGTTTCATTGACATTCGAGCCCGTTTGAGCATATTACTGTGTCAACCGGTTTGAAAAAGTTAAGTAATAAGTTTTCATAAATGGAAACTAGGCTCTAGATTCAAAACCAAGAATCGATTTCAAGTGCTGTCTTCTCCTATAAGTCATGTGTTCCTAGCAAGTTGTGCATCTCAAGTTTCATTGACATCTGAGCCCGTTTGAGCATATGAGGGTGTCAACCGGTTAGAAAAAGAGTTTGTAAAGAATAAGTTTTCATAAACGAAAATTAGGCTCCAAATTCAAAACCGAGAAACAGGTTCAAGTCCCATCTTCGCCTACAAGTCATGTGTGCCTATTATGTTGTGTGTTTCAAGTTTCGTTGACATCTGAAACCATTTGAGCATTTTAGTGTGTCAACCGGTTCGAAAAAAAAGTTATTACGTAATAAGATTTCTTAAACGGAAATTAGGAAATAGATTCAAAACAGGGAATCGATTTCGACTCCCGTCTTCTCTTACAAGTCATGTGTGCCTAGTATGTTGTGCGTGTCAAGTATCATTGACATTAGAGCCCGTTTGAGCATATTAGTGTGTCAATCGGTTTGAAAAAGTTAAGTAATAAGTTTTCATAAACGGAAATTTGGCTCTAGATTCAAAACTGGGAATCGGTTTCGTGTTCTGTCTTCTCTTACAAGTCATGTGTGTCTAACATGTTGTGCATGTCAAGTTTCGTTGACATCCGAACTCGTTTGAGCATATTAGTGTGTCGACCGGTTCAAAAACGAGTTTGTAAAGAATAAGTTAAAAAAAATGAAAATTAGGCTTGAGATTCATTATCGGGAAACAGTTTCAAGTTCTGTCTTCTCCTACAAGTCATGTGTGCCTAGTATGTTGTGCGTGTCAAGTTTCGTTGACATCCAAGCCCGTTTGAGCAATTTAATGTGTCATCTGGTTCGAAAAAGAATTTGTAAAGAATAAGTTTTCATAAACGGAAATTAGGCTCCAGATTCAAAATCGGGAATCAATTTTGAGTTTCGTCTTCTCCTAAAAGTCATGTGTGCCTAGTATGTTGTGCATGTAAAGTTTCATTGACATCCAAACTCGTTTGAGCATTTTAGTGGGTCAACCGGTTTGAAAAAGAGTTATTAAGTAATAAGTTTTCATAAACAGAAATTAGGTTCTAGATTCAAAACCGGGAATCGGTTTCGAGTTTTGTCTTCTCCTACAAGTCATGTGTGCCTAACATGTTGTGCAGTTCAAGTTTCATTGACATCTGAGCCCGTTTGAACATTTTAGTATGTCAACCGGTTAGAAAAAGAGTTTGTAAAGAATAAGTTTTCATAAATGGAAATTAGGCTCCCGATTCAAAATCGGAAAATGGTTTCCAATCCCGTCTTCTCCTACAAGTCATGTGTGCCTAGTATATTGTGCGTGTCAAGTTTTGTTGACATCCGAGCCCATTTGAGCATTTTAGTGTGTCAACCAGTTCGAAAAAGAGTTTGTAAAGAAAAGATTTTCATAAACGGAAATTAGGTTCCATATTAAAAATTGGGAATCAGTTTTGAGTTTTGCCTTCTCCTACAAGTCATGTGTGCCTAGTATGTTGTGCGTGTCAAGTTTCGTTGACATCCGAAACCGTTTGGGCATATTAGTGTGTCAAACGGTTTGAAAAAGTTAAGTAATAAGTTTTCATAAATGGAAATTAGGCTCTAGATTCAAAACTGGGAAACGGTTTTAAGTTCCCTCTTCTCCTACAAGTCATGTGTACCTAGTATGTTGCGTGTGTCAAGTTTCGTTGACATCCGAACCCGTTTGAGCATTTTAGTGTGTCAATTGGTTTGAAAAAGAGTTATTAAGTAATTAGTTTTCATAAATGGAAATTAGGCTCTAGATTTGAAACTGGGAATCATTTTCGAGTCCCGTCTTCTCCTATAAGTGATGTGCGCCTAGTATGTTGTGCGTGCCAAGTTTCATTGACTTCCGAACCCGTTTGACCATTTTAGTGTGTCAACCGGTATGAAAAAGAGTTTGCATAGAATACATTTTCATAAACACAAAGAAGGCCCTAGATTCAAAATCGGGAATCAGTTTCGATTTCTGTCTTCTACTACAAGTCATGTGTGCCTAGCATGTTGTGCATGTCAAGTTTCGTTGACATCTGAGCCCGTTTCAACATTTTAGTATGTCAACCGGTTCGAAAAAGAGTTTGTAAAGAATAAGTTTTCATAAACGGAAATTAGGCTCCCGATTCAAAATCGGGAAACGGTTTCCAGTCCCTTTTTCTCCTATAAGTCATGTGTGCCTAGTATATTGTGCATGTCAGGTTTCATTGACATTCGAGCACATTTGAGCATTTTAGTGTGTCAACCGGTTCGGAAAAGAGTTTGTAAAGAATAAGTTTTCATACACAGAAATTAGGCTCCAGATTCAACACTGGGAATCGGTTGCAAGTTTCATCTTCACATACAAGTCATGTGTGCCTATTATGTTGTGCGTGTCAAGTTTCGTTGACATCCGAAACTGTTTGAGCATATTAGTATGTCAACTGGTTTGAAAAAGAGTTATTAAGTAATAAGTTTTCGTAAACGGAAATTAGGCTCTAGATTCAAAACCGGTAATCGGTTTTAAGTTTCATCTTCTCCTACAAGTCAGGTGTGCCTAGTATGTTGTGCGTGCCAAATTTCGTTGACATCCGAAACAATTTGAGCATATTAGTGTGTCAACTAGTTTGAAAAGGAGTTATTAAGTAATTAGTTTTCATAAACAAAAATTAGGCTCTAGATTCAAAAGTGGGAATCGGTTTCGAGTTTCGTCTTCTCCTACAAGTCATGTGTGCCTAGTATGTTGTACGTGTCTAGTTTCGTTGACATCCGAAACCGTTTGAGCATATTAGTTTGTCAACTAGTTTGAAAAGGAGTTATTAAGTAATAAGTTTTTATAAACGGAAATTAGGCTCTTGATTTAAAACCGGGAATCGGTTTCGAGTTCCGTCTTCTCCTACAAGTCATGTGTGCCTAGTATGTTGTGTATGTCAACTTTTGTTGACATCCGAACCCATTTGGGCATTTTAGTGTGTCATCTGGTTTGCAAAAGAGTTATTAAGTAATAAGTTTTCATAAACGGAAATTAGGCTCCAGATTCAAAATCAGGAATCAGTTTTGAGTTTCGTCTTCTTTTACAAGTCATGTGTGCCTTGTATGTTGTGTGTGTCAAGTTTCGTTGACATCTGAACCCGTTTGAGCATTTTAGTGTGTCAACCGGTTGAAAAAGACTTATTAAGTAATAAGTTTTCATAAACGGAAATTAGGCTCTAGAGTCAAAACTAGGAATTGGTTTCGAGTTTCGTCTTCTCCTACAAGTCATGTGTGCCTAGTATGTTGTGCATGTCAAGTTTTGTTGACATCCAAACCCATTTGAGCATTATAGTGTGTCATCTAGTTTGCAAAAGAGTTATTAAGTAATAGGTTTTCATAAACGGAAATTAGGCTCTACATTCGAAATCGGGAATCGGTTTGAAGTCTCGTCTCTTCCTACAAGTCATGTTTGCCTACTATGTTGTGCATGTCAAATTTCGTTGGCATCTGAGCTTGTTTGAGCATTTTAGTATGTCATCCGGTTTGGAAAAGAGTTTGTAAAGAATAAGTTTTGATAAACAAAAAGAAGGCTCTAGATTCAAAACCGAAAATCGGTTTCGAGTTCTATCTTCTCCTACAAGTCATTGTTCCTAGTATGTTGTGCGTGTCAAGTTTCGTCGACATCCGAGCCCGTTTGGGCATTTTAGTGTGTCATCCACTTCGAAAAAGAGTTTGCAAAGAATAAGTTTTCATAAACGGAAATTAGGCTCCAGATTCAAAACCGGGAATCGGTTTCGAGTTCTGTCTTCTCTTACAAGTCATGCGTGCCTAGTATGTTGTGCGTCTCAAGTGTTGTTGACATCTGAACCCGTTTGAGCATTTTAGCCTCCGTTTGGCAAGTTGGGTTAGGGGCTTTTTTGGCTATTTTAGACACAAAAGACAAAATAGGCTATTTTAGCCACAAAAAACAAAATATCACATCCAACCCATAATCATTGCACCCTTCTCTCACAAAAAAAGTCAAAAAAGCCAAAAAGCCAAAAAAGTCCTTCCCAAACCAAGCTTTTTAGCCCAGGCTAAAATAGCCAAAAAAGTCAAAAAGCCAAAAAGCCAACCCACTTCCCAAACCAACCCTAACCGGTTTGAAAAAGAGTTATTAAGTAATAAGTTTTCATAAATGGAAATTAGGCTCTAGATGCAAAACTGGGAATCGGTTTCGAGTTCCATCTTTTCCGACAAATCATGTGTGCCTAGTATGTTGCGCGTGTCAAGTTTCATTGACATCCGAACCCGTTTGAGCATTTTAGTGTGTCAATCAGTTTGAAAAAGAGTTATTAAGTAATAAGTTTTCATAAACGAAAGTTAGGCTCTAGATTCAAAACCAGGAATCGGTTTCGAGTCACGTCTTCTCCTATATGTAATGTTTGCCTAGTATGTTGTGTGTGTCAAGTTTCATTGACTTCCGAACCCGTTTAAGCATTTTAGTGTGTTAACGGGTTTGAAAAAGAGTTTGTAAAGAATAAATTTTCAAAAATTCAAAGAAGGCTCTAGATTCAAAACTGGGAATCGGTTTTAAGTTTTGTCTTCTCCTACAAGTCATGTGTCTCTAGTATGTTGTACATGTCAAGTTTCATTGATATCTGAGCTCGTTTGAGCATTTTAGTGTGTCAATCGGTTCGAAAAAGAGCTTGTAAAGAGTAAGTTTTCAGAAACGGAAATTAGGCTCCAAATTTAAAATCGGGAAACGATTTTAAATCCCATATTCTCCTACAAGTCATGTGTGCCTAGTATATTGTGCGTGTAAAGTTTCGTTGACATCCGAGCCCGTTTGAGCATTTTAGTGTGTCAACCGGTTCCGAAAAGAGATTGTAAAGAATAAGTTTTCAAAAGGAAATAAGGCTTTAGATTCAAAACCGGGAATCGGTTTTGAGTTTCATCTTCTCTTACAAGTCATGTGTGCCGAGTATGTTGTGCATGTCAAGTTTTGTTGACATCTGAAACCGTTTGAGCATATTAGGGAGTCAACCGGTTTGAAAAATAGTTATTAAGTAGTAAGTTTTCATAAACGGAAATTAGGCTCTAGATTTAAAACCGGGAATCGGTTTTGAGTTCCGTCTTCTCCTACATGTCATGTGTGCCTTGTATGTGGTGCATGTCAAGTTTCGTTGACATCCGAACCCGTTTGACCATTTTAGTGTGTCAATCGGTTTGAAAAAAAGTTATTAAATAATAAGTTTTAATAAACGGAAATTAGGCCCTAGATTCAAAACCGGGAATCAATTTAGAGTCCCGTCGTCTCCTACAAGTCATGTTTGCCTAGTATGTTGTGGGTGTCAAGTTTTACTGACATCCAAACCCGTTTGAGAATTTTAGTGTGTCAACCGCTTTGAAAAATAGTTGGTAAAGAATAAAATTTCATAAACGGAAAGAAGGCTCTAGATTCAAAATCGGGAATCGGTTTCGAGTTTTGTCTTCTCCAACAAGTCATGTATGCCTAGTATGTTATGCGTGTCAAGTTTCGTTGACATCCGAAACTGTTTGAGCATATTAGTGTGTCAACCGGTTTGAAAAAGAGTTATTAAGTAATAATTTTTCATAAACGGAAATTAGGCTCTAGATTCAAAACCGATAATCGGTTTCGAGTTTCGTCTTCTCCTACAAGTCAGGTGTGCCTACTATGTTGTGTGTGTCAAATTTCGTTGACATCCGAAACGATTTGAGCATATTAGTGTGTCAACTGGTTTGAAAAAGAGTTATTAAGTAATTAGTTTTCATAAACGAAAATTAGGCTCTAGATTCGAAAGCAGGAATCAGTTTTGAGTTTCGTCTTCTCTTGCAAGTCATGTGTGCCTTGTATGTTGTGCGTGTCAAGTTTCGTTGACATCCAAAACCGTTTGAGCATGTTAGTGTGTCAACCGGTTTGAAAAAGAGTTATTAAGTAATAAGTTTTCGTAAACGGAAATTAGGCTCTTGATTTAAAACCGGGAATCGGTTTCGAGTTCCGTCTTCTCCTACAAGTCATGTGTGCCTAGTATGTTGTGCATGTCAAGTTTTGTTGACATCCAAACCCATTTGAGCATTATAGTGTGTCATCTGGTTTGCAAAAGAGTTATTAAGTAATAAGTTTTCATAAACTGAAATTAGGCTCTACATTCAAAACCGGGAATTGGTTTCGAGTCCCATTTTCTCCTACAAATCATGTTTGCCTACTATGTTGTGCATGTCAAATTTCATTGACATCCGAGCTTGTTTGAGCATTTTAGTTTGTCATCTAGTTTGGAAAAGAGTTTGTAAAGAATAAGTTTTGATAAACGAAAAGAAGGCGCTAGATTCAAAACCGGAAATTGGTTTCGAGTTTTGTCTTCTCGTACAAGTCATGTGTGCCTAGTTTGTTGTGCGTGTCAGGTTTCGTTGACATCCGAGCCCGTTGAGCATTTTAGTGTGTCATCCGGTTCAAAAAAGAGTTTGTAAAGAATAAGTTTTCATAAACGGAAATTAGACTCCAGATTCAAAACCGGGAATCGGTTTTGAGTTCCGTCTTCTCTTACAAGTCATGTGTGCCTTGTATGTTGTGCGTGTCAAATTTCATTGACATCTGAACCCATTTGAGCATTTTAGTGTGTCAACCGGTTTGAAAAATACTGATTAAGTAATAAGTTTTCATAAACGGAAATTATGCTCTACATTCAAAACTGGGAATCAGTTTCGAGTTCCATATTCTCCTACAAGTCATGTGTGTCTAGTGTGTTGTGTGTGTCATGTTTCGTTGATATCCGAACCCGTTTTAGCATTTTGGTGTGTCAATCGGTTTGAAAAAGAGTTATTAAGTAATAAGTTTTCATAAACAAAAATTAGGCTCTAGATTCAAAGCCGGGAATCAGTTTTGAGTCCCATCTTCTCATACAAGTCATGTTTTCCTAGTATGTTGTGCGTGTCAAGTTTCACAATCTGATACGTGGTTGCACCAAATTATTATCTATGAGAAGCTTTCATTGTATAGTATAATGAAGGCAAATTAGGGCGTATAGTGAGCAAAAACAAAGGGAATCAACACAGAGGTCCTTTAACATGAAGATATTAGGGGAGGTTTGATGTCAAAAAACATAACTAAACAACAAGTTTTCACAAATGACAAGTTGTCAAATTGTTTGAAAGTTTACATCATCATCTGGTGGTGGTGTATGTGGGTTCTCATCGGCCTCATAATCAGTAGGTTCACGGTGGCCACTCAATGCATTTGGTACCTATGATATTCATTGTATTCCTTGTTAATCGTATTTATATTCAATGATACAATTGTGCCACAATTAGATATTTATAAAACATTTATTTACACCAAACCTATTTTTTGTGATTTGAACTCCCTTCGTGGGACACAATAGCTAACATTTCAGCTTTCATTTGTTGTATCTGGGTCGAAAGCTCTACTCGTATCTCCTGCCTTAATTCCTCTCTAATCTCATTCCTCAGCTCTTGTCTTAACTTCGCACGAACTTGCCTGGTGATCTCAGCAACAGTCGATGACTGAGATTTTGACTGTGATGACTTCGATTTATCTCCATACACCTTGCTCCAAGGTACATCCTTGCCATAAGTACGACAATATCCATGCCCATCTTCATCGACCACATCGTGGAAAACACTATCTCGATCATCTTCACTAGTGCGGTCATCTTCAGGCAACATGGACTATTGACGCACAAACTCATCCTATAAATTAAAATAACAAGTATATATACATAATTAGATAGTTCAAACAAAATCAAATATAAATACGAATTCAAGGATTTGAAAATACCATGGTCTGCCTGAAATCAGTGTCAGTTTGATTGCGTGTATATTTCCAAACACTCATTTTATCCGTGGGCAACCCTTCAGCAATCATCTAAAAATTCAAAAATTAATTATTATCTAAGTAATTTACATGCACATTGATATCTAGCTAAATAATAAATAACTTCCTTCGAATATAAGTGAATGAATATAAGTGAATGAAGTACGTCCTATTGTATGATTAACATAATGAAAGGAACGACTTCCAACATTGTGGACTGTAATGTCCTATAAAGTTTCCATAAATGTAAGTCGCACGTATACAAAGTTATTAATTTTTCTAAAGCTATGTGCTTTGTAATTAACTTATTTTATATACCTCTACTTTTTTAGTCTTCTAATAATCTACAAGATCATACCTCTATTCTGGAACAATTTGCGGAGGCACCATGTCTTTGATATTAGGATGATCCTTGTTAGGCTTAAAATACTTATTCTTGATCTTGCTTTTGTGAACCTTCCACAAGTCATTGCATTTTTTCAAGCAACGTGGTTTGTACTCCTCCGGAAAAATTTGTAAATTATCCTACAGTACAATTTAAATCATTAGTTCAATTAATAATATAATTAAACAATTTAGTAAATATGCTTTTACCTTAACGTCCGCCCATATTGACTCAAGAACATCAATAGGCACTTCGGTCCAATCAACGTATGTAAGAGAAACAATGTTCCCATCACGTACCATGAACCCAGGTTGGCTAGTTAACTTAGACTGATTATCTCCCGTAGGATTGAAGTCGACATCAAAATCAATGGCCAACTTCTTGCCTGTACCCCAATCTTTAATGCCTTTCGTAGATCCTCGACCTCGGGTGGAAGATAAAGAAACTATAGGGCATGTGAGGAACAATGAAAAAAAAACACATATTACAGAAATTTATAATAAATAACTTTTAGTTGAATTAACGAAATTAGATACATAACCATTTGTTATACCTAAGTTGGCTTGTGAATTGGTCGCTAGATTTGGAACACATTATAAGAATAAACAAATTATGTAAGAATATAATAAACAACATATAAATTAAAGCATAAATTAAATACATGAAAGCAAACCCTGTACCTGAGGTGGGATATTGTAGACGTCCCCGAACGTCCCGGGAGGGAATCCCGTTCTGTTCACTTGGGCTCACTACAGTTCAGGACTCAAATTGTCACGGTTCTTAATCTGATCTCACAATGTGCGATGTGAGATTGATAAATCACCAAAGAGTCTAAATCCGGCAAATCGTTTTGAAAAATATATTTTTTTTGAAAGAAGTGCCAAACATGGACTGCTTTGCCAGATTTAGAGTCGCCACCTAAATGTTTTATTTTGGGGGAATTTAGGAAACCCTGACTCGTTGCCTAAGGCCACGTGTCCGTCATCACCAAAGTTGCCTCAGCTCGAGAACTTGGGTACGATTGGGGAAGGTCAGCTATGAGCACCCCTGTTCGCCCGATCCGAAGATTGGCCTGTACTGACCATGATATCTAGTTTTGAAAACATTATGCGTTCTTATTCTGGTTATTAGCCTAGATTTATTATGTAATGCGCACAGCATACAAGTATAGACTGGATCACCTGAATTGGAACAAAACATTTCATGTTTGTTTTGAAAACGGTTTGCTACTCGCAAGTAGGCTAAAATATGGATTTGCCACTCTCAAGTGGGCTTTAAAACTCACAGTCAACGCATTATTCCAATTCTGATAATCCAACCTTCACCCACAGGCATTCAGGCAGTTATATCATATAAGCATATAGCCTCATGGTAAGCATGCTGTCATGGCAACACTCACACTCATGTGAGGATGCTAAAGCGTAAATGCTTACCGAGTACTCCAAGCCAAAGAAAGAAGCTAATTAGAGATCATGCATGAGCCCTAACTATGCTGAAATGCCTAATGCAACACATGCAAAAATGCAACTACAATAGGCTCGGCTATTCTAAACATGGCATATGGAATGCAACAGATAACATGTATTTAACTCGGAATTGAAATACAATGCAATTAGTATGATGCGCCGGGCCCGATGCATGCAGGACAGATGAATGGATGCAAACATGCGAGCATAAGTATGCTAATTGAAACATGCCCTAATCTAACCATCATAAGCTAGTAAATAAAAGGGAGAAAGACATGGGGTTGGAAGACATACACACACTCATGCACACTTATTACACAATTGCCCTCCCTCGGAGGGTCCGAAAGAATAATACAAATTCAATTAACTAACAAGCTAATTAAATATTACACAACCACTTAACTAATTAACAAATTAACTAGTCAACTAAAGCAGTAAAGAGGCCGCAGCAGCTCCGCCTCGGAATGCTTGGATGATGCATGCTCGATTCGCCTCGCTCAGAAACCCGTCGCCATGCCACTGTTGCCTCTGTTTACACTGTTCTGCACCTCTGAGAACCATGAAAACATTTGTGATGCTTCTGAAACACTCCCTGCACACTTTGGGATGCCACCGGCCAAGATAGAACATTATCGGCCAAGGAAATGTGGCCATCGGCCAAAGATTGGATCACCGGCTTGACATTGATGGTCGGTCGACAGTAAAAGTGGCCAGCCGGCCATTTCTTCCTGCAGAATACTGGTTTTGCTGCAACAGAGGACAGACAGTGCATGGCATGGACTTTTCAAGACAGTGTGTGTATAGCCACTCTCCCTATCATGCTATGATCTCAAGGGAGTATGGCCCTCGGTACTCGGGCCACCAATCACGCATTTCGACGCGTGATGGCCAAAGGTACCAAGTTTGCAAATCAATGTAAATGCATGCAACAAAACAAATGGATGTTTCACGCCCTATCATGTTGAGATCAAGGGCGTCGGCGACCGAGGAGTGAGACATGTTTCGTCACTTTAAGTACAAACGCATCTCATTCCTCATGTTTGGTTTGACACCCCAAACCAAACGAAAATGTGATGCATGTATGGCAAATGCAATGCAAAAACATGTATTTGATGCAATGCAACATGAGCGATGCAACGTATGCAACTAATGTAATGAAACATGAGTATGCCAAATACCGTGCAATGCAACCTATCATGCAAACAACATGGCAATATGATAAGTATACAACACTACAATGCAACCTAAATAAGCAACTATGCAAAGTGATAGGCATGCAACAATGCATTAACTACAAGGATGCAACAATCATACAATGCAATGAGCATGCAACAATATACAAATGCATGATCCATGGTCTTACACTATGGATGGACAAACCTCAGCCTTGTCCATAACAGTGGCCAAAGTGCAATGGAAATGATGGATAAAACACAACTAGGCATGCTCATACAAAGGCCCCAACACTTAGGCACAAAAGGCTACTTTTAAGGACACTTAAAAGAAGACAATCATGGACACTAGACCAACATGTTAAGCTCTAAAGCACATGCAAAGGATGATGCCAAGTCAAATAAAACATGCAAGCAAGGCATGCAATAAGGTCCAAAACTTGAGGCCAACAAAAGGGTTCAAACCATAGCTATGTCAACCAAATCCCAAAGGACCAAAGTGACTTAAAACAGTCCTAAGGCACTCCAAAACAAGACTAAAGCAGGCATGGAACAAAGCTAAAACATGCTAAGAAATGGGCATGAAACAAGGGGCATTCAAGGCTATAGAAGGGAGCATTCCACTACAACTATCATGACCACACATGGCATGGATTATGCAACCAAAAATAGAGTTTCAATGCGTCAAAATACACCCCAAAACCCACTGATATGGCAGCCCAAGGACTTAAACAAAAGGCATACACTATGACCCCTTTTAAGGCATGAAAGGACAACTCTTCAAAGCATGGAAAGGATGATGAATGCAAGCATACAAGCATGGAACATGGACTGAAATAGCATGGCAAGTGATTCCAAATCACTGAAATAACCCAAATAAGGCATGCTCATGACTCACGCACCCAAGGCTAACAAGCCAAAATGCACAGTGGCTATAAAAAGCATGACAAGCATGACTCCAAAGACCCAAGACAGACCTTAAGCATGTTAAAATATGACCAAGAACTTCACAAAGCTAAGCCAAAACATGCAATCATGGTGGTTCAAATGCAAGATGCATGTTATGACAATAAGGGGGATTACAAAGCAAGTGCATGATGCATGCAAAAGACTATTAATCTAACCAAAAGTAGAGGTATAATATGGCCAAATAACACCAAAAACCATCTTAAATGGAACCAAAATTGACTAAGCATGCATGCTACCCTTATGAGCCAAACACACAAGCAAATGAGACACAAAGGGAGAGCGGTGTCCCTCCCCTATACAAGGCCTCAAAACTCCTTCACCACCACTAAAAATCCTCTGGATTTCAGTGGTGAGAAGGCCAATACACAAAAGTTCTCAAAGCTTAAACAAACAAGGCACAAAAAGGGCCAAACAAGGTCTAAGAGGGGGAGGACAACCCCAAACACTGAAATGACCTTAATGAAACATCTTAAACATGAAAAATCAGAACTTTTATTAGTTATATACTAAGCTTAAAACAACATGCAAGATAGGCTAAAAGCTAGTGCAAAAATAGGGAATATAAAGCAATAGTGCTCACCCTTGAAGAACACTTGAAGAACAGCAACTCCAGCCCTCTCATTCTGATCAAAACTCACTCAAAACTCCAAGAACAAACTCTCAACACCTCCAAAACCGAAGTATGGTGTAACACTAGGTGTTTTAGTGCGAAACTAAGAACAAAATACCCTTTTGGACACTCTAACACAGACAAATGAAGAGAGAGCGGGAGATATAGAGAGAGAGAGAGTGGTATATGAGATATGTATGTCTGATTTTGCTGAACCCCCTTAATGGAAGGAGAGGCCTCCTTTTATAGAACAAAACAAGGACCAAAGCTTCTTAGATAAGCTAAGGCAAAAGGGGTCAAGCTTCCTCAAGAAGCTAGACCAAAGGTCCAAGCTTCTTGGGAAAGCTAAGACAAAGGGTTCAACCTTCGGGAGGAAGCTAAGACAAAGGGTCTAAGCTTCTTCAAGAAGCTTAGAGCAAAAAGGTGCAAAGGGTGCAAGTCCTCTATACACGTGTATGGAGGACAAGTCCGTGCACTCCAGCTGGCACAGATGGTATGCACAATGCTTGAAAAAGGCAAGAAGGAGGCACCGGCCAGAAAAAGAGACAATCGGCCAAATAAATGGCCGACCGACCAAATATCTGTGCCGACCGACCAAACAATTAGTCAGTAGACAGAAAGCAAGGTCGGTGGCTTCATGCCACAGCCGGTGGGTTTAAGGGATGGCTAACAAGCCACTTTCTACCCTCAGTTGCAAAAACCACAAGTCCTTGGTCCACAACCAAGCACAAAACAGTCAAGTCGAGAGATCCTAAGGCAAGGCGCGTAGCCGAGTCCTTCGGGATCTCAAAATGAACACGAACATGGATGATCACCGAGTGTTCAAACGATGACGTCCAAGTCTTGAGGACGGTCAAAAAATGGGTTGTCTACAGATATGAAGAAGTCGTCGGTCCTAGCATATGAAATTAGGAAGTTTATGTATAGTGAAAATGAAATAATTTAATTAATATAATTTTTAAGTACATAACAAATTTGTATACATGTGGTGGCCTGTGAAGACGACGTTGGTCGAGACAATTGTGATGATGATAGTGGATGGATCAGTGGCTGTGATGGTGGTGGTGATTGTGTCTGCATACACAAAACATCAGCCATAGTGCGAGAGGGATGATTAAGCTTTCTCTTCCGTGCCATAACAATCTGTAAGAAATACAATTGAAAATATAGGGAATAGTTTGGAGTTAATAATGTAAATACAATACAAAAATAATAAATAAATTGGAAGCACATAAAATTGTTAAATAAAGTAACATGCCCAAATATCTAGGTCAGTAAAGCATGACAATTTACTGTGTCATTACAGAATCCCAACAATTATTACAAAATATCTTAATTCTCTCTCATTTCAACATCAACATTTTCTCATTCTGCGACTTCCCTCACCCAGCCAACTTCTTTATCACGGACCATTATATTTTCTTCTAATTGTTGACTCATATATGGCTCAGTTTCTGGATCAGTAGAATACATATCAAATAAACCTCTTTGAGACATCTTCACAACCACTTGCCAATCCGATTCTATAGGGTCTGTAACATACCAAACTTGCTCAGCTTGGGATGCCAAGATGAAAGGTTCACTGGTGATTTAATCATCTCGATACAACGAATGGTTGAAGTTGATCAACGTGAACTTGAAATTATCTTCTTTCTTCCCCCGAACATTGTCAATCCAATCACACTTGAACAATACATACTTCATTGCATTGGTGTACCAGATTTCAATGATATTTGTCACTTGTCCATTATAGTACACAGCCCCCACACGAGGATTTTTGTCCTTCCAGCTAGCATAACTGATAGTTTCTGCTTTCAAAGCTACACCAGAATTTTGACTGGCTCGACGGTCATCCATAGCCTTGACCCGAAAATGAAACCCATTAGTTATGTAACCGGTGAACCTTCTTGCTCCGTTATGAGGACCGTTTGCCAATGTATGAATCTCTTCAGAAAATGTGGCGTTATCAGTCCTTTGCAAAGTGTGAACCTGTTTAAAACATGCAAGAAAATTCAAAACGCAAATCGACCTAAGTTGTAATATATAGCTAGATTTGTCTATACATACGTGTTCTTCAAACCAAGTGTGAAAAGTTTTGAAATGTTCACTTTGGAGTTGATGATCATTAGCACGAGGCATTTTCATCTTAAATACTTCAAGGTGTTTCCTATATACGTTGAAAAATTATCAATTACAAATTAATATTTGAAATGTAATAAAAAAACAAAACTTGGCAAATATTGAGTAAGAGGTACCTACTTTAGGAATTGTTCAATTGCTCTTGTATTGAACAAGATATATCGATGACACTATACATAAGAAGTATGACCAAGGTTGAAAGTTGTGGTTTCACCAACAGCACGACCCATATTATCCGCACCATTGTAGTTCCTTACAGGTCGATTCAATTCAGTTTCCACATCATTCAGATATTGAGCACAAAAATTCATGCATTATTCCATAAGATAACCTTTAGCCATTGACCCTTCTGGATGAGCCCGGTTACGTACATATTGCTTCAAAGTAAGAAGATATGTCTCAATTGGATACATCCATCGAAATTGAATCGCTCCAGCCACCAATGCTTCATCACCTAGGTGTATAGGAAGATGCTCCATTATATCAAAAAAAGCTGGTGGAAATATTTTCTCCAAATGACAAAGTGTTAGTGCTATACGACCTTGGATATATCCTAGATCCGTTTGACAATTTACTTTGAAACACAATTGTCTGAAGAAATTACTCAATTCAATCAAGGCTTGAGCAACATTCTTAGGCAACAATCCTCATACATCCAAAGGAATAAGTTGTTGCATCAGAATATGACTATCGTGGCTCTTTAGACCCGAAATGCTTCTATCCTGTAACCCTACACGATGAGAGATATTGGATGAATACCCATCAGGAACTCTAACTTCCTTAAGCATTTGCAAGAACAAATATTTCTCATCCTTGGTCATTGTGAATTGTGTTGGCGGCAAATAAGCTTTATTCGTTTGACTGCAAGTGTAGGGGTTTTCTAATATTCATTTCTTGCAAATCGCGCCGAGCATTGACATTATCCTTGGATTTTCCTGCAACCCCCAGTATTGTCCATAATACATTGTCACACACATTCTTCTCTATATGCATCACATCAAGGTTATGTTTGATTAGATTGTGCTCCCAATATGGCAGTTCAAAAAATATACTCTTTTTTTTCCAACCATGAGTGCGAGGTTCAGCTTTCTCCCTTTTTACTTGTCTCATATGCCTCTCTTTAAGGTCATCTAGCCTGTATTGGGTTAAGATACCCTCAGATTCTACTTGTAGCAAAATCTCTGATCTAGATAACAATCTCGGTTTGAGACTCAATTCTCGAGTACCATCAAATGATACTTTATCCTTTCGAAATTTATGACCACTAGGTAGGAATCTGCGATGACCTAAATATGAATGTTTCCTACCATGTTTCAACTAGCACGATCTAGCTTCCTTATTGCAACATGGACATGCATATTCTCCTTTCGTGCTCCATCTTGACAAGTTCGCATATGTTGGAAAATCACTAATAGTCCATAACAAAGTTGCATGCATTTGAAACATTTGATTTGCTGATGCATCAAATGTAGAGACACTGTCAGTCCATAGTTCCTTCAACTCCTCAATCAACGGTTGTATATACACATCAATTTTGTCACTAGGTCCTTTTAGGCCATCTATAAGTGTAGACAAAATCAAAAATGGTTGTTTCATGCACATCTATGGCGGTAAGTTGTATGGAATGAGAACAACAGGCTAGGTGCTATGAACTATGTTCATTGATCTAAATGGGTTAAAACCATCAGATGCTAACCCAAGCCTTACACTTCAACAATCATCTGCCAAGTCAGTATTTCGACGATCAAAATCTTTCCATGCAAGGGAGTCTGCAGGATGTTTTAAGACACCATCATCTTGTCGTTCCTCTGCATGCCATCTCATGAGCTTGGCTATTTCAATGACATAAACAACCTTTGCAATCTTTGCTTCAAAGGGAAATAGCTCATCTATTTAGAGGGTATCTGTTTACTGCCTCCATGAGGAACATTTGAACTATTAGCTCCATTTTGTTTCTATCTAGAACTTTTGCATATGACACATTCAACAAGATAGATGTATTCATTTTGGAACAACATACAACTATTGGGGCATGCATCCCACGTTTCATATGTGAAGCCCAAATCTGTAGTGATTTTTTGAGCTTTATAGTAAGAATCAGGAAGTTTTTCACCCTCAGGGAAAGCTTCATTCAACAACTCAAGTAACATGATAACAGAAGTGTCACTCCACTGATTTAGCACCTTCATATGTAAAAGTCGAACAATGAACGACAAAGATGTGAACTTCTGACAACCCAGATACAATTCACTCTAAGCATCCTCTAAAAGTTTAAAATAATTTGCAGTCTCTACATCTGGACCTAACTGCGGAACAGTTACAAGTGGTTCTCCTACATTGGGATTAGTTAGTGCCTGTGGTTCATCACCTACATCACTTGTACTAGGAAGCGAAATACTAGTAACATCGTGTATCATTCCGACCATATCATCCCTAATGTTTTCATTCACTAAGGCTTCATTATCTTGGTTACCATGCACAGAAGTATACGACTCTCCATGATTAATCCAATGTTTGTATTTGTTTAGAAAGGCATTTGAAATCAAGTGCTCTCGCACACTATCTCGAACAAGATGATAGTGATTCTCGCATTTCCTACATGGACAACAAATCATCGAACTTGTAGCCCTATTGGTGTATGCGAACACTAGAAATTTGTGGATCCCGTTCATGTATTCTCTCAACATCCTATTTGGCAAATCAATCCAATCTTGTTCATTTTGTTTACTTCTCCTATATATATATTTCGTACACCTGAACATGCATATTAATTAACCATAACAACAATTCTAATATTTTATACATTAGAATACATTAAAATGAATTGAGTCTCAACAGCAATTCAGGCATGAGTAACTAATAAGTATAGAAAAAACATTACCAAATATCATACAATCATATAATAATCGACGAACAAAACACACATTATGATTAGCTAAAACAGTATCATGGCTTGGTAAAATGGTGAGTATCGAGTTGTCTTGGTAAAATGGCTTTTGCGTACTCTTTTTGTGGTTTCTTTAATTTTGATTATTTCTTTGGTATATAATTTCATCTTTTGAGCCACATACAGAATCAACACTAAACTGTGATTGAAAAACCAGCATTGAAACAAATAATTTTTTGTCAAAATGTAAAAATTTCATACATATAGTTAGGTCATCATAGATCTTGATCATCTCCAATTCATACATATAGTGAAAATTTCACTTCATTTTATAAGATTGAAACAAATAAATTTTTGTCAAAATGTAAAAATTAACAATGTATAACTACCAAATAAATAATCGTAGCCATCTTAAATCCAGTTCCTGGCTAGAACAGGACAAACAAGCTTTTAATACTTGGTTAAACAAGAGATATACTCTCCTATATGGAAGAAGGTGATTCACATTAACAACATTCCTTATCTCAAGGTGATTAGGTTACTATTGTACAAATATTAAAAGTCACAAACCTTAAATCCTAACAGAACATTATTTAATATTAGAATTCTTCGCAAAATTATTTTAGAAATAAAGAAAAATGTAAACAACTTTTAAAATCAATGAAAAACTATTGACATCGTATCTTTCAAATATTATATTTTTTATAATTTAAATGTTAAGAGCACTTATTAATAAGGCCATTTAAAAAATTATATTTGAAAAGAGATGGTGATTCACATTGGTTGGTGGGTTGGTGGTTATAACTCACTTTCACGCAAAAAATAAAATAAAATAAAATAAAAATTAATAATAATCACATAGAAAGTTCTCAATATAAAATATATAGATGTGATTCATTCATAATTACAGATATAAATATTTGTTATCTCACAAAACAAACTCCTTTCATTCAACTGATGCCCACTACACAAAACAAACTCCTTTCATTCTTACCAACCCCTAATCTCATATTGATAGTTTTAATTGCAAATATAGTATTTAGTCTTCTAATATGGCACGGGATCACCTGTCCCAATTCTGTGTCCCATTTTCCTATCCCAGTGTCTCTTTACTGCCATGTGTCCTACACCAAACATTCAATTTAACTCCGTTAACTCTCCATAAGAAAACTCACAGCGCCATTGTGCCATTAAATTACTAATGCTCATAAAATCACCATCATCCACCCACACAAACACAAGGACAGTATACTACTCAGCAAAGCAACTGTTCTACAACTCCTCCTAACATATTTTCAAGGGTTGAACCCCAACATGGCAAAACAATAAGAAAATGTGATAAGAAGTATATAACTTCCCAAATATGCAATTTCATGATGAACTGTAACCAATTATTTGATTGTGATTTTAATTTCTCTATAGACAGTTCACAACACTATTATAAGTTTACAAGTGTTTCCGACTAAATTTATTAGAAATATGACCACTCTAGCAAGCTATTGGTATAACAATACCAAGTCACTACAGAATTTCATTATGATGACCTTTCCATGAAGTAAAAGGCATCTAGCTCTGACTTTCACCAGTCAGAATTTGCCAGCTTATTCTCCAAGTCTTTGCTTATAATTGAATTCAGATAAAATACAAAGAGTGTTCAGCAAAATAGGGACAATGACAAAAGGGTAATTATGTGCAACTGCTAATCCTAGAACCTTCATTCTTTAGATTGGTCCACATCTGACAAGCTCAAAGAAAAAACATGCATATTTTCTAGTAGTAAATGAAATGGTTCTTCAGGTAACTAAAATCAATATTGTGATTTTTTAAAAATCAAAACTGTGACAAATCTGTACTTAAAAAAGTTATATATTTTATATATATGCCATGCAATTGATAATTGGTGTTGCCTATTGTCAGTGTTGTGGTGTGAGTTTGAGTGTTTCATGTTAAAAATGAAAAGAAAAAATAGAGATAATCTAAACCATTGCCAAAAAATCTCAATTGCACAATATATATACATATACATATACGGAGTAAGGAGAAGAGATTTCAAGAGCTTCAAACATGGAGATTTCAATGAAGATTGTGGATTCTTCTTCAACCATACGCAACTAATCATTTATTTTATGAATTAATAAATATAAATGAACCGTAGCTAAGTAACATTGATTTTTGTATTCAATCTTGGAATTGATTATTAATATGACAATTTTATGAATTTGAGGCAATATTTATTGAATTGGGATTATTTTTCTAATATATTTAATTTCTATAATTTTAAATATATAATTATTATTTAGATAAGCATTAGATTATATTTTCTGTTGAGATAAGATTGTTATGGTTGTTAAGTTATGTACATGTAATTGTGTGCACAAGAGATCAAAGACTAAAAAGTACCGTGTAAATTACTTTATCAAAATGTTAACATTATAGTAGTTCTTTTGATGACACCATTGGGCTTGGGTCATGGTCATATTAATTACGAAAATACTCCGTTGCTCGAAACTATTGGGCTCAAATGGCTCGAAACTACAGTTTTCTCTCTCCTCTCTATCTCTTTTGTTTTGTTTTGTCTTTGGCTTTCCTCTCATCTTCTCTTCTACTATATTCGAAACACAAAAAGGATTGAAATACTGTCATCACTCTCATCCCTCTCTACTGATTTTAATCTTTGTGCAAAAAAAGTATTTGAAAAATTGAACACTGTAGACACCCCATTTTTTACCGCCTTTAAGACTTGGGCGCCACTGATGGCTTCTTTGGTGATGAAAATTGTGCAGTGCAAAGGTTTGATTTCTTCGGCAAGAGGAGAGTCAAATCCTAACCTCACACCCCATTTTTGGAATAAAACTAGTTTGAATGGTTTTTAGACCTTAAAACCCTCTCTTTCAAAATATTTTTGAAAAAAAATTTCTACGATGTTCCAAGGCTTGTATTTTGTCAAATGTTGCGCTTTTCGGTAAACTGAGCAAGCACAAAGTGGAAATGAATGAAAGAGAGATGAAATCTTTGGAAAATATTTCAAAACACCTTGTTTAGGGGTTTGGAGTTGAAGAAAATTGGAGGAGAGGGAAGAAACCAAGTTGAAGAAGAAGGTGGGTATGAATCGTTAAGAGAGAGTCGAGCGGTCCTCGCTAAATCAGGCCTATCTGTCTATACACTTGGATTTAAGCTATGAGGCCACCACCGTTGGAAATAAGACTTCTTGGGCTTCATTTTACACTCAAGAATCTCCTAAATCCGAGTCCGGATGGGGGAGATATGGTTGGTTGAAGTTAGGCATCAGTCCGATTGAGACGGAAATGAGCAGTCTTCACCAAAAGAGGGATATCTCTTAGCATACTTGGAATTTTGATTCCACTCTCCACCATTGGAAAGCTTACTTCCGGGACTTCAATTTGGACACAAGAATGACCTGAAAATGAGTCCATATGAAGGAGTTATGCCCATTTAAAGTTGGACCTGCATAGTAGAATTTGCAGTCGGCCACAAATGTACACAGTCGGCCATGGAGATGGCCGGCCGGCCATCACAAGTAGCAGGTTGGCACCAAAGATGGCCGGCCGGCCAAGAGTGACCCAAATTCATTTGTTTTGAAGATATTTCTCCTCCAGTTGTTTCCAGCTTGTGCCAGCTGTCCTAACTCAGATATTTTCGACCTAAGCTCTTGCTTTTGCTATATATGGAGGCTATATCTCATATTTTGCAAGGTTATAACATATGGAAGGGTTAGAAAATTTTGAGAGCTTCTCACACTAAAATCCCTCTCTCTCTCTCTACAATTGTCAGAGCTTAATCTCTGCCTCTCTCTAGAGTTCACTCTCTCTTGCCCTTTTGTGCATGAAAGCTTAGATACACCATACTTTTGCATACACATCCTTGATCAAATTTTACCACCATTGGGCTGAGATTCCTTGGGACTTTGTTTGAGCTCCAAAAGGTGGTTTTGGCTCAGATTTTGGGCTCGTTTTGCAGCTGTGCATCAAGGGTAAGAACTCTCTCCCTTTTAGCTTTATTTTGTCTGCTTGCTTGGCCATCTTTTCACACTACTTTGGGGCTGTTTTGGGGGTGGTGTTGAACTACAAAAACCTTTGTTTTTCCTCTATTTTTCAGTCTTAAGAGTGTTGGTTTGTGCCTTGTTTGGCTAGGGGGTGTTTCCTCCCTTTTGCTCCTTGGCTTATAAGGCCTTTTGAGCTAACTTTCAATCATTTCAAACAACTTCTCTTTGGCCTTAAAACCACTAAATTCCAGAGGAATTTTAGTGGTAGAAAACTTGTTTTGAGGCTCAAAATAGGAGGGGGTTGTCCCCCCACCTCTTCTCTTGTTTGCATGTGTTGATGGCCATAAAAAGAGCATGTGTTTTTACTTCTTAGTGGCTTTGTTTAGGCTCTTTTTTGTGACTTTTTAGACCTTCCATAATTCTATTTTTGGCTTGTTTGATCATTGGTTGCATGCTTCATGCACTTGTAGTGTAAATCCTCTTTGCTAGCCTTGCATGCCTAATGAGTTAGCTTGTTATTCTAGCATGTGTTGGCTTAGTCTCAGCATGTTTTTGGTGTTATTTTCACATGTAATAACTCTAATTTTGGCTGGTTTTGCCACCTCTTGCATGCTTCATGTACTTGTAGCGCAATTGTGCGAAATTGCCTAACATGTGCTATTGTTTTGGCCTCTAAATCTAGCCATTCTTAGCTTATTTCAAGCATGTTTTAGAACTCCATTTGGGCTGTTTTAGGACTATTTTGGGCTGCCTTGGTCATATGACTCATGTTTTGTATAGCTATAGTGCAAATGCCTTGACTAGTCGTGAGTTTTAAGGCCCCCTACCATGCTATACTCGTGATGTTTGCATGCCTTGGAATCATTTGGCGTGGAATTTTAGAGCTTATATCTTTTCCATACTCCCATGTTTATCACTCTTTAATTGTGTTTAAGAGTTGTGCCTTTATGCCTTGTTTGTGAGCTAATACATGAGCATATCTTTCTTGCCATCTATGTTGTGAGTCTAGCATGTTTTTACTACTATTTCAACTTGCCTTGGGTCTGTTTTGAATGGTTGAGGCCATTTGAGCATTGCTTAGTATGGTTGTAGTGTAAAGGGCCTTGACTAGCTTTGAGTTTTGGGGCCTTTAACATGTTGTGTATGCGATGTTTGCATGGTATGGCACCATTTGGCATGTAATTTCAATGCATATAATGTAGTCACACTCTCATGTATTTCACTTCTTCATTGCTTTTGAGGGTTGTGTATCATGCCTCTCTTATAGGCCAACATGTGTGCATATTTCTTCTAGCATTTTGAGCTTCCATTTCAACATGATTAGGCCGCTCTTTTGGCATGTTTAACCTCTGCCCGGGGTTGGTTTGATCATTTAGGCTTAGTATTGTATGCCTATAGTGCAATGCTTGTCACTAGCTTTGATGCCCTAGCTCCTTAACATGCCTTGCATGCGTTGCTTACATGATAGAGCCTTGTGCATGCCACTTTAGCATTGGTAGATGAGCATGTTGTTTACATGTGTGTTGCATTGCATTGTGTTTGGATCAAACGTTAATCCAAACACGAGGAACGAGGGACGTTTCATATTCAAAGTGATGAAACGTGCCTCATTCCTTAGGTCACCGACACCTTTGATCATGTATGATAAGGTGGAGGTTCATCGAGTCCTATGCGTTATTTGTGCATTCATCAACATTGTACAAGCTTGACTCTTTGTCCATCATGCATTGAAATGTGCGATTGGTGGCTTGAGAGCCGAGCATTACACTCCTTTGAGCTTGAAACATGATAAGGAGTGTAGTTGCACACACATTTCCTTGCAAATACATTGTCATGCCTCTGTTTATGCTCTGTTGTAGCAAAAGGAGAAATTGCAGGAAATAGTGGCCGACCGGCCATCAAATCTGCCGACCGGCCACCAAGGCTGCCGATCGGCTATCAGAAGTGGTCGATGGCCATCAACTTTGGCCGATGGCTATCCCTCTTGGCCGACCATCCCTCAGCATGTTCCTAAGGTGGGTCAGAAATATTCTGGAAGTTGGCATGATTTTCAGAAAATACAAAAATGTGCAAACAGAGGCATTTAGAGGCAAGCCGGTGGATTTTTGGGAGGACATGACCGAGCATGCATGCATCCCTCGCCCTCGAGGCCTTTTAACTGCTTTGCTTAGCTAGTTAATTCATTGGTTCTGTACTTAATTAGTTAACGTGCTTAGCTAACAGATCTATGTAGTAATTTGTAATAGTTAGCTTAATTAGCGTAGCTAGTTAGCTTTCATTTCATTCAGACCCTCCGTCGAGAGGGCATATATGTTGTAATAAGTGTGCGTGTGTGTGTGCATGTCTTCCAACCCCATTTCTTTCTCCCTTTTACTTATCAGCTTTTGATGGTTAGTTTAGGGCATATTTCGATTAGCATACCTTATGCTTGCATTCATGCATCATCCATTCGTATTGCATGCACCGGGCTCGGCGCATCATTCAAAGTGCATTGTATTTCAATTCCTATTTGAATACATGTATCAATTTGTTGCATTCATATGCCATTCTAGATAGCCGAGCCTATTTTAGTTGCATTTTGCATGTGATGCATTAAGCATTCTTAACATAGCTAGGATCATGCATTGAATACTAACTAGCTTCTTTTTTCGCTCGGAGTACTAGGTAAGCTTTTACGCTTTAGCATCCTTGCATGTGTGTAAATGACTGCCATGATAGCATGCTTGCCATGAGGCTATTTGCTTAAGTGTTTAAATGCATGAATGCCTGTGGATGAAGGCTTCATTGCTTGAATTGGGACAATTCACCAAAATGTGCATTTTAAGCCCACTTGAAGTGGCAAAATCATGTTTTTCTAAGCCCACTTGAGGCTGGCAAATCCGCGTCTTAGCCTACTTGCGAGTAGCAATTTCAAACCATTTTCGAAAAACAAACATAAGATGTTTTGTTCCAACTTGAGTGATTTAGTCTATACTTGTATACTGTGCACATCACATAGTAAGGTTAGATAATAATCAGAATAAGAACACATGTGTTTTCAAAAATAACATATCATGTTAGTAGAGGCCGATCCTTTGATGGGGCGAGCGGGGGTGCTCATTTCAGGACCTTTCCCTCTCGTACCCAAGTTCCCAAGTTGAGGCAACTTTGGTAATGACGGACACGTGGCCTTAGGTACAAGTCAGGGTTTCATAAATTTCCCAAAAACAAAATATTTAGGTGGCGACTCTGAAATCTGGCAAAGCAGTCCATGTTTGGCACTTTTCGATTCAAAATTGATTTTTCAAATCCAATTGCCGGATTTGGACTCTTTGGTGATTTATCAGTCTTACATTGCACTTTGTGAGATTAGATTCAGAACCGTGATGGGAGTCTGAACTATAGTAGCTAAGAACCACAATTCGCGCCCTCGTGCACGTAGCGGAGTTTCAAACGGTCTACAGTTTCTGGCGACTCTACTGGGGATTTGGAGAACTTGACTCAAACATCATGATATGTTGATTTGTCTACACTTATGTGTTTCTTTGCATTGCAGTTGCATAGGTGTGCCTAAGTCATAGTGTTTGCCATCTGCTATTCCTAAACGGTTTGCCGGAGGCTTGCTTGGAAAAATGTGCCATAGGGCTAACCGGTTATGGGCTCTGCCACGATGGGAACACAAACCTCGGTTCTACCGAGGCACCCTTTTCGACCATTCGACCTAGTGCATATCAGAATCCGTAAAGACCATACCAAACTAGGACAGGTTGCTTACCCGATTGTAGGTTGTTTGAAACCGCTGTGTGCGTAGTGCAACCCTAGCTCCTGACAAGATAGGACAGGGAAACCCTACCCCACCATAGGGGTGTTTTGGCTCTTACTTGCTTGGTATATGCTGTCAGAGTGCGTCTCTACAGGTTATATATATCAGTTGCAGGTCTGGGTATTGGCCTGAGGGTATCAGTTTATAGGCAAACTTTTGGGCAGAATTCTATAAGGAGCACAGTCATTCAGCTATGCTCGTATTTGTTCTGGTGAAATCAGGCTGAGATGCTGTCTGTTTTCTCTTTTGCAATGTAGTCTTGGAACCATAGCATCAGAAGGCTCCAATATCCCCTGAGTACACTGGACTTGTGTTGATAGACTTTGTCAGGTCAGAGATTCAATTCAAGGGCAACCAGTGTTCCTTTGCTGAGGCAAGACAAAGAAAGGCCAGTCAGGGCTCACCGGTTCATCTGATCCGATAGTCACCAGTCACATCATCTTTGTTCAAACTTAGCCAACTGTGATGGCATAGAGCTCGGAAGAAGTTGTGGCCATGGTAGCTGTAGACGTCCCCGAACGTCTCGGGAAGAATCCCGTTTTGTTCATTGGGCTTACTACAGTTCGGACTCAATGTCACGGTCCTTAATCTGATCTCACAAAGTGCAATGCAAGACTGATGAATCATCAAAGAGTCCAAATCTGGCAAATCGTTTTGGAAAACTGATTTTTAGAAAGAAGTGTCAAACATGGACTGCTTTGCCAGATACAGAGTCGCCACCTAAATATTTTATTTTGGGAGAATTTAGGAAACCCTGACTCATGCCTAAGGCCACGTGTCCGTCATCACCAAAGTTGCCTCGGCTCGGGAACTTGGGTACAATTGGGGAAGGTCACTTCGTGAGCACCCCCACTCGCCCGATCAAAGATCAGCCTCTACTAACCATGATATCGAGTTTTTGAAAACACATGCGTTCTTATTCCGGTTATTAACCTAGAATTACTATGTGATGCGCACAGCATACCAGTACAGACTGGATTGCCTAAGTTGGAACAAAGCATCGCATATCCGTTTGTTTTGAAAATGGATTGAAGTTTGCTACTCGCAAGTAGGCTAAAACACGGGTTTCGACGAATTATTCCAACTCAAGCAACCCACCCTTCACCCACAGGCATTCAGACAGGTATATCACATAAGCACATAGCCTCATGGTAAGCATGCTATCATGGCAGTCACTCACACACATGCAAGGATGCTAAAGCATAAACACTTACCGAGTACTCCGAGCCAAATAAAGAAACTAATTAGAAATCATGCATGAATCCTAACGATGCTAAGAGTGCCTAATGCAACACATGAAAAAATGTAACTACAATAGGCTCGGCTATCCTAAGATGGCGTATGAGATGCAACAATAGATACATGTATTCAAATTGGAATTGAAATACAATGCAGTTAGCATGATGCACCGAGCCCGGTGCATACAATACAGATGAATGAATGCAAACATGCGAATATGTAGATGCTAATTGAAACATGCCCTAAAACTAACCATCATAAGCTGGTAAATAAAAGGGAGAAAGACGTGAGGTTGGAAGACATACATCACACACACGCACACTTATTACAACATTGCCCTCCTCGAACGGTCCTAATAAATAATACACAACCGAATGAATAACTAACTACAGCTAATTATTACATAATGCTGACTAATTAACAAATTTAACTAAGCAAGCAATAAAACTATCATGCAAGCTATATGAAATGGACTGCCTCAGCTCTGCCTTGGATGGCAATGAACGCATGCATGCTTGAATCGCTATGTCGGGAAATCCATCGCGATGCTCAGACTTGCCTTTGTTTGCAATTGACCTCAGAACACTGCACAAGGCTCCAGAAGGCTAAAACTCTACCCTGGGAAGCTGTGGGAAGGCTGCCCACCAGCCCTTGGCCTTGGAGACCACCTGTCGACCACCTTTTGTGGTGGAGACCAAAAGAGGTGGTCGGCCTGCCAAGAAAGCTGGTCGGCCAACCAGTTTCTGCCTTCTGTTCCTGGTTTTCTGTAACACAAAGCAAGAGAGAGGCATAGCAAGGTATTTTTAACAAATGTGCACACGACCACTCTCCCATCATTGCACAAGCTCAAGGGAGTGTAGTTCTCGACCCTCGGGCCACCAATCACGCATCTCGATGCATGATGGCCGAGGAGTCGAATTGCACGACTTGATATGGAATGAATGCACATATGAACACATCAATGCCTAAACTCCATCATGTGTTAGTCAAGAGGGTCGGCAACCGAGAATTGAGGTACGTTTCGTCACTTTGAGTACAAAACGTTCCTCGTTTCCCATGTTTGGACTAACTCCTATTCCAAACACAATGCAACAAGTATGGCATACACAATGCGACTCTAGCATGCAAGCTAAATGCAATGCAACTTGGTCATGCAAACATGCACATGCATACACAATGTCAATATGGAACGTAACATGAACAACCTAGCAAGGATAATGGCATACACAATGCACAATGCTAATGTACGCATACTCAATGCGAGACAATCATAAGCATGCAACAATATGACAAAATAAGACTAGCATATGCAATGCGAATGTTGAATAGCATGCTCAATGCGACGAACTACATGGCATGTGCAATGCTAAATGGACTTAAACCAAGATGGAAAGGCCTCGGCCATGTCCAACTCAGTGGCCATTGGATGATGAAATCAAGGTAACAAGACACACATAAGCATGCACAATGCAAAGGCTCCAAGCCAAGGGCACAAGATGCAACTCTCCAAGAGCATGGCAAGGATGAAACATGGCATACAATGACACATATTCCAGCTTTGAAATGGCATACAAAAAGGCTTCGAATCATGCAAACGACTCACACAATGCATGCTAGATGGCCCGAATACCGAAACTAGTGAAGCGCGTTACACTAGAGGTACACAAAGCAATGTACAATTGACCCAACCAGCCCCAAACAGTCCCCAGGCAGGTCCAAAACAGTGGAAAAATGGTCTAAAATGATCGCTCAAAATGCATAGAAATGAAGCTCATGCAAAGGTCCAAAAACGAGGCATACAAGCACGACTCTCAAACGCAGTTAAAGAGTGGAAAACATGGGAATATGGCACACATGTAAGCTCTGCAATATGATGCACAATGGCCCCAAAACATGGAAACACCTCAACATAAGCATGCAATAGGCTCCAAAACTCAAAGTTAGGCAAGGGTATTGAACTACAACCATGCATAGCAAGCATCAATCGACCATGAGGCATAAAAACAGAGCTAAGGCAGTCCAAAACTTGCACAAAATCAGTTTAGAGCATGGCCAAAAAGTGCTAGAATCAAAGACCAAAATAGCATGTAATACAAGCTAGTGAAGAGGGTTTACACTACAATTATATGAGGCATTTAAGAGGCCACTAAACCAGAAAAATTCAGAGGTATGACATGCCAAATAAAGCCCAAAAACCCACTGAAACATGGTCTAGGCATGCAAGAATGATAGGCTCCTTTGATAGGCTAAAAAGAGGGTTGTTCTACACATGCAAGATGGACACCCAAAATGGAAAAATGGGCTCTGGAAAGAGCCTATGCAGGTCCTAAAACCCACCAAAAATGGCCTAAAACATGGCTTGGAAGCATGCAAATAAGGGCTCCGTTGTTAGGCCAAATATGCTAGTAAACAAGACAAGGGGTGAGAGGGTCACCCCTCTCTGATTTTGGTACTCAAAATAGCATGCTAGCCACTGAAAATCCACTGGATTTTAGTGGCTAAAAGGCCAAACAAAGGCCAACACAAATGCTCTAAGGCATGGCTCAAAACAAAGTGAAATGAAGCATGCAAGGGGGTAGACGACCCCCAACAAAAAAATGGTCTTAAAAAAACATGTTAAGGACCTCAAAATATGACTTTTTTCAGTTTATGACAAAGCCCAAATATGCTTTCAAGTATAGCTAAAAGATGAAGCAAAACAATGCTAAAAAGAGGGAAATAGAGTGTTACCCTTGTAGCCAAAGGGACCAGCAGCTTCTGGACCAAAAAAGCAAGCCTTCAACCTCTGGAAAGGGGCTCCAAGTTGATTAGGTTGATAGCGGAGGTGTTGTGCTTGGAGGTGGTATGCAAAAGGGGCAAGAATTATGGAGCTTTGAAGCTAAAATATAGAGATAAAGGGAGAGATATAGTGTATGCCCAAAAACCAACTTCTCAACCTTTGCAAATGAGGGAGAGGGTCTCTCTTATAGAGGAACAAAGGTCCAAGCTTCTTCAAGAAGCTTGTGCAAAGGTCCAAGTTTCTTGAGGAAGCTAAAGCAAAAAGGGTCAAGCTTCGTGAAGAAGCTACCCAAAGGGTCAAGCTTCTTCAAGAAGCTAAAAAGGGTTCAAACTTCTCTTAGAAGCTAGAGCAAAGGGCCAAGCTTCTTTAAGAAGCCAAAACAAGGTTGCCAATTCTCCATACACGTGTATGGAGGATGCAATCTGTGGCTTCCAGCTAACACAGCTGGCAACAACTCAGAGAGACAGAAAAGGGGGAAGTAGGTCGACTAGTTCAAGTGGTCGGCCGACCACCTGCCCTGGTCGGCCGACCAGGGTCAAAAGGTTCTGGCTTCAAAAACTGGTGGGCAGCCTCTAGGGGTGGTCTCCCAACTCAATGCAAGCTAGTGGTATGGCGGGGGACCAGTAACTGTGGTTCAAAAGTCAGGGAGACCAGCTACCCGACAAGAAAAACCGGCCGGCGGGGAAAAGTGGTCTCCAAGAAGAAAAGGTGGTCTCCCACCCTTGTACCACCTTCCAAACAATGAAAACAGGGTCCATGCCAAAAATGAACCAAGACGGATGCAAAACGAGGGTTCGGGGGCCAAACACGTAGCCGGGTGCCCCGGAAACTGACTGTTAAGCATCGAAAGTGGCGTGCGACCACAAAGGTGGTCTCCCAAGCCATAGTGTCCCTCTAAAGAGAGGAAACAAGGTGTGTGCCAAAAACCGAAGCAAACAGAGAAAGTTAAGTGGTCCCGAACCGAGGCGCACCTCCGACGGCTCCAAAAACTGGAAACTGGTCTCCAAAAGGGAATAGTGGTCTACGACCACGAAAAGTAGCCTACGGCCACTGAGGGTAAGGCTCTCAGTCGAAACTCTGAAACCTCAGAACGAGGACAACATGCACCATCACCGAGCGCTCAATCGATGACGTCTGAGTCTTAAGGTCGGTCAAAAATGGGGTGTCTACAGTTGCCCCTCTTTGACAGAACTCGAAAATCATAAGTGATGGGAGTGAATGTCAAAGCCCAGAGACGACCCATTTTTGACAAGGCCGAAGACTTAGACAAACAGGCGAGATAAACAAAGAGATGTGCCCGCATACAGAGGCAAAAATACAAAATGTTATGCAGGAAGATTTTGATAATTGGCCTTATACGCTACGCGAAACCGGTTTGATAATTGGACTTATACGCTGCGCGAAGCCAGTTTGATAATTGGACTTTTACGCTGCGCGAAGCCGGTTTCATAATTGGACTTATACGCTACGTGAAGCCGGTTTGATAATTATGGATGTAACAGATAGAGCAATAGATGCAAATGGGGTAACATACTCCAACCACGCTGGAATCGTGAGAGGAGGAAGAACAAAGAAAACCAATCAAGAGCGCATTCCCCGCAACCGGAGAAAAATTCCAAACACGCTAAAATCGTGTGAGGAAGGGAACACTCTAACCACGCTGAAATCATGAGAAGAGGCCTGAAAACAACCGCCTAGGTGCATACACAACGCAACCTAAGATGAATTCCAAACACGCTGAAATCGTGTGAGGAAAGGGACACACAAACCACGCTGAAATTGTGAGAGGAGGTCCGAAAACAACCGCCCAGGTGTGTACACAACGCAACCTGAGATAAATTCCAAACACGCTGAAATCGGGTGAGGAAAGGGACACTCAAACCACGCTGAAATCGTGAGAAGAGGCCCGAAAACAAACCGCCCAGGTGCGTACACGACGCAACCTGAAATAAATTCCAAACACGCTGAAATCGTGTGAGGAAAGGGACATTCAAGCCACGCTGAAATCGTGAGAGGAGGTCCTAAAACAAACCGCCCAGGTGCGTACACGACGCAACCTGAGATAAATTCCAAACACACTGAAATCGTGTGAGGAAAGGGACACTCACACCACACTCAAATCGTGAGAAGAGGCCCGAAAACAAACCGCCCAGGTGCGTACACGACGCAACCTGAGATAAATTCCAAACACGCTTAAATCGTGTGAGGAAACAGACACTCAAACCACGCTGAAATCGTGAGAGGAGGTCCAACAACAAACCGCCCAGGTGCATACACGACGCAACCTGAGATAAATTCCAAACACGCTGAAATCGCGTAAGGAACGAGACACTAAAACCACGCAGAAATCGTGAGAAGAGGCCTAACAACAAACCGCCCAAGCGCGTACACGATGCAACCTGAGATGAATTCCAAACATGCTGAAATCGTGTGAGGAGACGGACACTCAAACCACGTTGAAATCGTGAGAAGAGGTCTGAAACAAAGTATCAGGTGCGTGCTCAGCGCAACTTGAGAAAGTCCCGGAGGACAACGATCCTAAACGCAGCTCAGCGTAAAAGGATAAATGGTACAAGATAACCCAAGATGCAAATAAACGCAGTAAGTGCGATGATACAGTACATGTTACAAGCAATGTAGAGCATGGTGTTTAGGGAATGCAATAAACAGACAAAGCAGCACTTTAGAAAGCACCTTATGGAGTGAGTGGCGGTAAACCGCTTTACTCTGACGGGGATCTTCCTTCTATCGTGTTCTTCGAAAACTTACCTTCAACTCACAGTATAAAGGTCGTGAAATGCTTACAAGGGGTAGCTTCTGCATGCAGAAACCACAAATGCTGTTTTCCTTCCAGATCATATTCACAAGTTTCCCTTATTGCAAACATAGCCAAGATAACTTTGACGGGGAATGGTACTCAGGGAGAGCACTTCTGATCGCCATTCTGGCCTGAAACAATGAAACAGTCAACAAAGTATTCTGTTCACTATAAACACACAGCTCGGATCAGCACACTGGTCATTCTGAACACGCAGCTCATAACACAGTATTTAGTTTATTCGGCACACAGTTCACAACACAATACTTTGTTTGTTTGGCCTGCAGCTCACACCACAATATTCTGTTCAAACGGCACGCAACTTGAAACACAACACTCTGTTTATCTGGGCACACAGCTCTTTTGGGCACACAGCTCATTTCGGGCACGCAGCTCATTTTGGGCACACAGCACATTTCGGGTACACAACACGTTTTGCAAGCACACAGCTCATTTTGGGGGCACACAACTCATTTTTTGGGCACACGGCTCATTTTAGGGTACACAGCACATTTCGGGCACACAGCTCATTTTTCGAGCACACAGCTCATTTTGGGCACACAGCACATTTTGGGGTCACACAGCTCATGTCGGGCACACAATAGATCTTGGGCACACAGCTCATTTCAGGCACACGGCTCATTTCGGGCACACAGCTCATCTTGGGGGCACACGGATTATTCTGAACACACAGCACATTTTGGGGCGCACAGCCCATTCGGGGCACACAGCTCATTTGGGGTGCACGTCTTATTCTGAACACAGATCATTTCGGGTGCACAGCACATTTTAGGGCACACAGCACATTTGGGGCACGTAGCTCATTTGGGGCGCACGACTTATTCAGAACACACAGTTCATTTCGGGCGCACAACACATTTTAGGGCACACAACACATATGGGGGTACGTAGCTCATTTCGATTCTGAACCCACAGCTCATACACTTCATATTGAACACACAGCTCACACACTTCATGTTGAACACGCAGCTCACACATTTCAATTCTGAACACACAGCTCATATGTTTGAACACGCAGCTCACACATTTCAATTCTGAACACACAGCTCATATGTTTGAACACGCAGCTGACACTTTTCAATCCTGAACACATAGCTCATATGTAGAACACCCAGCTCACACTTTTCAATTCTGAACACACAGCTCAAATACTTCATGTTGAACACGTAGCTCACACATTTCAATTCTGAATCCACAGCTCATATGTTGAACACGCAGCTCACACTTTTCAATTCTGAACACATAGCTCATATACTCCATGTTGAACACGCAGCTCACGCATTTCAATTCTGAACCCACAGCTCATATGTTGAACACATAGCTCACACTTTTCGATTCTGAACACACAGCTCATACACTTCATGTTGAACACGCAGCTCACACATTTCAATTTTGAACTCACAGCTCATATGTTGAACACGTACCTCACACTTTTCGATTTTGAACACACAGCTCATATACTTCATGTCGAACACGCAGCTCACACATTTCAATTCTGAGCCCACAGCTCACATGTTGAACACGCAGCTCACACTTTTCAATTCTGAACACACAGCTCATATATTTCATGTTGAACACGCAGTTCACACATTTCAATTCCGAACACACAGCTGAAATACTTCATGTTAAACACGCAGCTCACACATTTCAATTCTGAACACACAGCTCATATACTTCATTTTGAACACGTAGCTCACACATTTCAATTCTGAACACACAGCTCATATACTTTCATTTGCATGCGGCTCGTTCTTAATTCTGAACACGCAACTTATGAATTTTCATTTCTTAACATACAGCTCATTCACTTCATTTTGAACACGCAGCTCACAAATTTCAATTTGAACACGCAGCTCGTACATTTTCATTTTTGAACACGCAGCTCATAACACAACACTGCTCGATCTGAACACACGACTCATAAGACAGTATTCTTTTAATTTTGAACACACAACACCTTCTGAACATACAAGATACGATGACGGAACTTGCAGAAGTTGAAACAAACTCAGATGCCCGACATTTTCCCTTTTTTTCTTTTGCTTCGAAGTCTGGAAGCTATATGGTTTCAGATAGGTCCTGGTTTTACTGCTCCCACATGACCCGGGTTGAACCCTGTGGTTTTCTAAAGAACAAAATCTCGTTTTGCACAAATGTGGAGAACGGCACGGCACTCTGAGTACAAAACGATTTATTTTTTTTGAAATTGAGAGTGAGAATAAATTCTCAACTGCGTATTGAGCCTACGACTGAACATGACACACCACGACTCAACAACAAAGAGAAAGACAAGGTAAGACAACCTAAACACATCTATAGACACCCGAAATGACTCAAAACAAGAATCGAGACAGTCAAAACGACTGACACGACACACAGATGTGTTCCGATGGTAAACGACCTCTCAGTGCATGAGGAGCCAGTTTCTTCGGGTAGTATTCCCACCCTTTCTTATTTGTGATTCTCACATCACTTGGCCCTTAAGCTCGGTTTTTCTCTGGAAACCCTTTCCTCGCTTTTCCTCTCAGCGCACATCTCTCTATTCTTTCTCATTTTTAATCCCTCCCCATGGGTGATTAATGGATAAACAAGATAGTTGTGGGTTTATGCCCAACATTATCAGCTCGCGGCTACTTCTTCCGGTGACGTCTAGTCGGTGCCCTGGATGAGGGAGTTGAATGCATTGATCCATTCCAATTCGTGCTTCGCACTTGGCTTGATACCTCACTGTTTGAAGGATGAGAGAGCTTTTAGCCCTTCGTTGTTATCCTCAGTTGTGCCCTTTTCTGGCAGATAGAATGCCCTTCTTGGCAAGTAGAGTGCCCTTTCTGGCAAGTATGTTGACAACAAGAAAAAGACAGAACACCTGACTGAACTGTGCCCCTAGTTCATTATTTTGACCATTTTTTGTTTTTGCTTTCTACTAAAACAATTTTGACCAATATGAGGGTTAGATTAACACATTTTTTCGATTTTCTGATTTGAAATCATGCAAGTTAGGTTATGAGCACTGAAAATTTTCCTTTTTTGGGTCCAAGAAATGGTCCAGTTTTGAAAAATGAAATATTTTTCGAGAAAATTAGTCAACCTCAGTAAAAAGTCTCAAAAACTATTTTTGCAAACGGCTACTGCTTAACGAGCACGGAACCTACTCTCAAGATGCACAACCTCAGATCCGAAGGAGAATTGCCCCTTATCTAAACGGCACTGCATGGCAACGGAAAGTTGCCCCTTGTTTGAATGGCACTGCAGCGCGCTATACGGCAACGGAAAGTTGCCCCTTGTTTGAATAGCACCGCAGCACACTGTAACCAGTTTTCAAGGTGACGATCACAACCGAGCTCTCGGATACAGAGAAGACAAAGATGACCAGAAACATCACATGGACACAGTTGAATTTGAAGTGTTTTATGGCTGGACTTCAGAACGAAGTTGCCTACGTATCCCCAACATGGGAATCAAGCCTTACGTAGTTCGGGATTAAGGTACACTCGGGTATTAACCTCTCCTTTTGCGCTCTAACTTTTGCCAAGGCCGCCCTTTCGGGTTTTCAACCTTGCGAGCTTTGTTTTTCTTTTCTTTTCATTTCTATTCTTCTTTTTTTACTTTTCATCTTTTCCTTACATTTTCTTCATTTTTCTTCTTTTTCTTTTTTTTTCATTGTTTGCATTTTTCTTTTTTTTGTCCTTTTTCTTCTTTTTTCCTTGCTCTAACTTTTGCCTGGGTCGCCCTTTCGGGTTTTCGGCCCAACGAGCCTCTCAAGGGTAAAAGTGTAGCTTCGTCCATGTTGATCGGTCACAGGATCTCTAAGCCATCTGAATCCAGAAGAAAGGCAGTTGTTCCCTGATGATGTAGAAGTCCATCCAATGGGAGCTGAATTTGCCCCTAGTGTTGTGGATAGGAACTCAGTTGTCCTTCAGCAAAACTTTCCTCTTTCCTCCCCTCTGGGATTTGGCATTCTTGCCGATCTTCATTGATTTGCGGAATGATCCATCTTCTGCTCTTCGAGCATAACAGATATTTTGCCCCTAGTTCCAGGGGTACTTCTGATCTAGCTTTGCAAGCTTCTTTTGATGACATCTGATCTTCTCAATCTGAATTTCTTGCCCCTAGTTCGAGGGCTGCTTTTAATCTGGCCACACAGGCCTCACATTGTAGTTGACTGTTGAACATTCTGAATTCAAGTTCAAGGTTTGAAAGTGAGGGGTCGAGTCTTGGGGCTGAGAGCGATCCTAAGCTGCACAATCTCAAGAGCGATTCCACACAGGTCTTCACAGGACCGCGCAAAATATTTTTTGGAATTTTTTAAGAAAGTGACAAATCGCTCGCGCTAAAGACAGTGTATAACCAATCTGGATCAAGCCAAGGTCCTTCTCAGTACTCACATTAACAAACACGATTTCATTCACTAAGGGCTTAGCATGCCTCTCTTTCTCTCAATTGATCAAAATTTTCAAAACTCAAGGAATTCCTCCCTCTTCGTTTTTATCACACTGTTCAAAAAGTTTTGAAAAACTTAGGTCAATGCAATAATTTCAAGGCACAGAAGAGCAGGTGAAATGCGCTGCCGTTTCATTCAAACTTCTGGCACAACTGGCGCAAGGAAAAAGCAAACACAAGAGTGTGAAAATCACTACTATTTCATTTAGATCTTCTGGTGTAACTGGCTCCAAGGCAGAAACAGACTCGAGAGAAAGCAAAAAGATAAACACAAAACAAAATGGTGATGCCCGAGGTAACACCCCCGGAATCACCCGACCTTTGTACAACAGGACTGACTCGATACAACAAGACAGACCCTTAATCAAAAAGATTGACTTAAGACAATGGGACAGACTCAAAACAAAACTACAGAACTGACTCAACACCCAAGTCAGAAACTACAAAACTAGCATTCGCAAATGCTCAAAACAGTGCGTGCCAAACGCCATATCCAGAGTAAACCGAGCACCGGCCGCCGGTGGTTCATCCCCTGATCACATCACATTATCCTCCAGGTTCACTGATCCAGTAACAATAGACTTTGATGAGCTTGGTGGGAGGATGATCCCATTGTCAAACAAGTCATGTACTTCATGGAGAAGACGGAAGCAATTGATGGTGCTATGACTGGTCTGTTGATGGTACGCACAGTACTGGGTAGTAACATGACCTGGTGGAAGATGAGCAGGGAGGGGCCGAGGCTCGAGGTGTTTAAGATGCCCCTTTTCAGCAGGACTTAATGGGCCTTCGAGGTTTGTGGAAGACCCTGCAACCTCGAGGTTGATACTTCGAGGTTTGTGAATTTTTGCTGGGCGCACTAGCGAAAGGGTCAGCAGGTGCTGGCTTGGTCTGCCGATCTCTTCCGAGTGCAGGATTAGAGCTCAAAGGATCGTTTCTGGTATGACGGCCCCTCTCCCGGATTTCCCCTTGGCTTGAACTGCTCTCACTTTGAGTGGGGAAAGTGTCATCCACAGTTTTTACAGCAACAGCGAGCACCTGTTGTTTATTCAGTCCTCCGGCTTTCAAAGCCTCAACAGCCCACAGGAGTTGTTCGTAGGGATCGGTGTCCACCTTCACCTTGTTCTTACCACTCGCCTCGGCTTGGTAGAACGTTTGAGTTGCTACATCAGAGTGGAGCCCCATTGTTGTCGACATGCCATTGTCAAAACTTGGAATGGCTTCAGGTTGGCTGAGTTCGATTAAAATTCGCCCCAGTAGCGGGGGCTCCTTCGGTATGAAGTTCCCGGCATACGATGTGGTTGGTGGCGAAGCCGACATTCCGTAGGCTAGATCAGCCACGGATCTCTGAAGATCACCAATCATTCCCATCAACTTGAAAGTGGTGGGCTCACGGGTTTGAAATAACTGTGGTTCCCATATCGGATGTGCGCCAAGTGACCTGGGTGGGTGTGGCACTTCAACGTCGGTATCACCCTGTATGATGATTCCCTGGCTTAATGTGGCTTCCATAACCACTATTTCCTCTGAATTATGTGTCATCACAAGTCCGCTGAACTGATTGGAGGTGATGTGAATGGTGACTGACGGATCAGATGAACCGGTGAGCCCTAACTGGCCTTTCTCTGCTTTGCCTCAGCGAAGGAAGATACTGACTACTCTGAACTGAATCTCCAAACTGAAAGAGAAAACAGGCAACAGCTCAGCCCAATTTCACAAGGACAGATATAGGTATGGCTGGATAACTATAATCAACCACTGATCACTGTTCCCCAAATTACTGCCCCAAAAACTGAATCTGATACCCGCAGATAACTGATTCCCAAAATACTGAACTAGTGATGCCCACAGGCCTGATACCCAGACTTGCAAACTGATACATGCATTCCTGTAGAGACGCACTCTAAAAGCACATAGCGAACAAGTGAGAGCCAAAACACCCCTATGGAGGGGTAGGGTTTCCCTGTCCTATTTTGTCAGGAGCTAGGGTTTCACTACGCACGCAGCGGTTTCAAACAACCTATAATTGGGTGAGCAACCTGTCCTAGTTTGGGATAGTCACTATGGATTCTGAATATGCACTAGGCCGAATGGTCAAAAAGGGTGCCCCGGTAAAATCGGGGTTTGTGTTCCCATTGTGGCAGGGCCCGTAACCGGTCAGCCTTATGGCACGCTTCTCGAAGCGAGCCTCCAGCAAACCGTTCAAGAATAGTAGGCGGCAAACACTGTGACTTAGGCGCACCAATGCAAATGCAATGCAAAGAAACACATAAGTGTAGTCAAAACAAGATATCATGAGCTCGAGTCAAGTTCTCTAAATCCCCAGCAGAGTCGCCATAAAATGTAGAGGTCCCCGAACGTCCCGGGAAGAATCCCGTTTTGTTCATTGGGCTTACTACAGTTCGGACTCAATGTCACGGTCCTTAATCTGATCTCACAAAGTGCAATGCAAGACCGATGAATCATCAAAGAGTCCAAATTTGGCAAATCGTTTTGAAAAACTGATTTTTAGAAAGAAGTGCCAAACATGGACTGCTTTGCCAGATACAAAGTCGCCACCTAAATATTTTATTTTTGGAGAATTTAGGAAACCTTGACTCGTGCATAAGGCCACGTGTCCGTCATCACCAAAGTTGCCTCGGCTCGGGAACTTGGGTACGATTGGGGAAGGTCACTTCGTGAGCACCCCCGCTCGCCCGATCAAAGATCGGCCTCTACTAACCATGATATCGAGTTTTTGAAAACACATGCATTCTTATTCCGGTTATTAACCTAGAATTACTATGTGATGTGCACAGCATACAAGTATAGACTGGATTGCCTAAGTTGGAACAAAGCATCGCATATCCGTTTGTTTTGAAAATGGATTGAAGTTTGCTACTCGCAAGTAGGCTAAAACATAGGTTTCGACGAATTATTCCAACTCAAGCAACCCACCCTTCACCCACAGGCATTCAGGCAGGTATATCACATAAGCACATAGCCTCATGGTAAGCATGCTATCATGGCAGTCATTCACACACATGCAAGGATGCTAAAGCATAAACACTTACCGAGTACTCTGAGCCAAAGAAAGAAACTAATTAGAAATCATGCATGAATCCTAACGATGCTAAGAGTGCCTAATGCAACACATGCAAAAATGCAACTACAATAGGCTCGGCTATTCTAAGATGGCATATGAGATGCACCAATAGATACATGTATTCAAATTGGAATTGAAATACAATGCAGTTAGCATGATGCGCCGAGCCCGGTGCATGCAATACAGATGAATGAATGCAAACATGCGAATATATAGATGCTAATTGAAACATGCCCTAAAACTAACCATCATAAGTTGGTAAATAAAAAGGAGAAAGACGTGGGGTTGGAAGACATACATCACACACACGCACACTTATTACAACATTGCCCTCCTTGGAGGGTCTGAATAAATAATACACAACCGAATGAATAACTAACTACAGCTAATTATTACATAATGCTGACTAATTAACAAATTTAACTAAGCAAGCAATAAAACTATCATGCAAGCTATATGAAATGGACTGCCTCAGCTCTCCCTTGGATGGCAATGAATGCATGCATACTTGAATCGCTATGTCAAGAAATCCATCGCGATGCTCCGACTTGCCTTTGTTTGCAATTGACCTCAGAACATTGCACAAGGCTCCAAAAGGCTGAAACTCCACCCTGGGAAGCTGTGGGAAGGCTGCCGACCAGCCCTTGGCCTTGGAGACCACCTGCCGACCACCTTTTGTGGTGGAGACCAAAATAGGTGGTCGGCCAGCCAGGAAAGCTGGTCGGCCGACCAGTTTCTGCCTTCTGTTCTTGGTTTTCTGCAACACAAAGCAAGAGAGAGGCATAGCAAGGTATTTTCAACAAATGTGCGCATGACCACTCTCCCATCATTGCACAAGCTCAAGGGAGTGTAGTCCTTGACCCTCGGGCCACCAATCACGCATCTCGATGCATGATGGCCAAGAAGTCGAATTGCACGACTTGATATGGAATGAATGCACATATGGACACACCAATGCCTAAACTCCATCATGTGTTAGTCAAGAGGGTCGGCGACCGGGAATTGAGGTACATTTTGTCACTTTGAATACAAAATGTTCCTCGTCTCTCGTGTTTGGACTAACTCCTATTCCAAACACAATGCAACAAGTATGTCATACACAATGCGACTCTAGCATGCAAGCTAAATGCTATGCAACTTGGTCATGCAAACATGAACCTAGCATACACAATGTCAATACGGAACGTAACATGAACAACTTAGCAAGGATAATGGCATACACAATGCACAATGCTAATGTACGCATACTCAATGCAAGACAATCATAAGCATGCAACAATATGACAAAATAAGACTAGCATACGCAATGCGAATGTCGAATAGCATGCTCAATGCGACGAACTACATGGCATGTGCAATGCTAAATGGACTTAAACCAAGATGGATAGGCCTCAGCCATGTCCAACTCATTGGCCATTGGATGATGAAATCAAGGCAACAAGACACACATAAGCATGCACATTGCAAAGGCTCCAAGCCGAGGGCACAAGATGCAACTCTCCAAGAGCATGGCAAGGATGAAACATGGCGTACAATGACACATATTCCAGCTCTGAAATGGCAAACAAAAAGGCTCCGAATCATGCAAATGACTCACACAATGCATGCTTGATGGCCCGAATACCGAAACTAGTGAAGCGCGTTACACTAGAGGTACACAAAACCATGCACAAATAACCCAACTAGCCCTAAACAGTCCCCAGGCAGGTCCAAAACAGTGGGAAAATGGTCTAAAATGATCGCTCGAAATGCATAGAAATGAAGCTCATGCAAAGGTCCAAAAACGAGGCATACAAGCACGACTCTCAAACGCAGTTAAAGAGTGGAAAACATGGGAATATGTCACACCAGTTAGCTCTAAAATATGATGCACAATGGCCCAAAAACATAGAAACACCTCAACATAAGCATGTAATAGGCTCCAAAACTCAAAGCTGGGCAAGGGTATTGAACTACAACCATGCATAGCAAGCATCAATTGACCATGAGGCATAAAAAAAGAGCTAAGGCAGTCCAAAACATGCACAAAATCAGTTTAGAGCATGGCCAAAAAGTGCTAGAATCAAAGGCCAAAATAGCATGCAATACAAGCTAGTGAAAAGGGTTTACACTACAAGTATATGAGGCATTCAAGAGGCCACTAAACCAGAAAAATTCAGAGGTATGACATGCCAAATAAAGTCCAAAAATCGACTGAAACATGGTCTAGGCATGCAAGAATGATAGGCTCCTTTGATAGGCTAAAAAGAGGGTTGTTCTACACATACAAGATGGACACCCAAAATGGAAAAATGGGCTATGGACAGAGCCTATCCAGGTCCTAAAACCCACCAAAAATGGCCTGAAACATGGCTTGGAAGCATACAGATAAGGGCTCATTTGTTAGGCCAAATATGCTAGTAAACAAGACAAGGGGTGAGAGGGTCACCCCTCTCTGATTTTGGTGCTCAAAACCACATGCTAGCCATTGAAAATCCACTGGATTTTAGTGGCTAAAAGGCCAAACAAAGGCCAACACAAATTCTCTAAGGCATGGCTCAAAACAAAGTGAGATGAAGCATGCAAGGGGGTAGACGACCCCCAACAGAAAAATGGTCTGAAACAAACATGTTAAGGACCTCAAAATAAGGCTTTTTTTGGTTTATGACAAAGCCCAAATATGCTTTCAAGTATAGCTAAAAGATGAAGCAAAACAATGCTAAAAAGAGGGAAATAGAGTGTTACCCTTGTAGCCAAAGGGACCAACAGCTTCTGGACCAAAACAGTAAGCCTTCACCCTCTAAAAATGGGCTCCAAGATGCTTAGGTTGATAGTGGAGGTGTTGTGCTAGGAGTTGGTATGCAAAAGGGGCAAGAACTAAGGAGCTTTGAAGGTAAAATATAGAGACAAAGGGAGAGATATAATGTATGCCCAAAAACCAACTTCTCAACCTTTGCAAATGAGGGAGAGGGTCTCTCTTATAGAGGAACAAAGGTCCAAACTTCTTCAAGAAGCTTGTCCAAAGGTCCAAGCTTCTTGAGGAAGCTAAAGCAAAAAAGGTCAAGCTTCTTGAAGAAGCTACCCAAAGGGTCAAGCTTCTTCAAGAAGCTAAAAAGGGTTCAAGCTTCTCTTAGAAGCTTAGAGCAAAGGGCCAAGCTTCTTTAAGAAGCCAAAACAAGGTTACCAATCCTTCATACACGTGTATGGAGGATGCAATCTGTGGCTTCCAGCTGACACAGCTGGCACCAACTCAGAGAGACAGAAAAGGGAAACGTAGAGGGTCAAAAGGTTCAAGCTTCCAAAGTTGGTCGGCAGCCTCTAGGGGTGGTCTCCCAACTCAATGCAAGCTAGTGGTATGGTGGGAGACCAGTAACTGTGGCTCAAAAGTCAGGGAGACTAGCTACCTGACAAGAAAAACCGACTGGCGGGGAAACGTGGTCTCCAAGAAGAAAAGGTGGTCTCCCACCCTTGTACCACCTTCCAAACAATGAAAATAGGGTCCATGCCAAAAATGAACCAAGACGGATGCAAAACGAGGGTTCGGGGGCCAAAACGCGTTGCCGGGTGCCTCGAAAACTAACTGTTAAGCATCGAAAGTGGCGTGCAACCACAAAGGTGGTCTCTTGAGCCACAGTGTCCCTCTAGAGAGAGGAAACAAGGTGTGTGCCAAAAACCGCAGCAAACGGAGAAAGTTAAGCGGTCCCGAACTGAGGCGCACGGCCGACGACTCCAAAAACTAAAAACTAGTCTCCAAACGGGAACAGTGGTCTACGACCGTGAAAAGTAGCCTACGGCCACTGAGAGATGGTCTACGAGACCTCTCCCTCCCTCTGGGAAGAGAAAACAAGACCTAGTTCACAAACCGAGGCAAAACACAAAAGGGTCCCGAGGTTCGGGGATAAGGCTCTCAGCCGACACTCTGAAACCTCAGAACGAGGACAACATGCACCATCACCGAGTGCTCAATCGATGACATCTGAGTCTTAAGGTCGGTCAAAAATTGGGTGTCTACAGTTGCCCCTCTTTGACAGAACTTGAAAGTCATAAGTGACGGGAGTTAATGTCAAAGCCCAGAGACGACCTATTTTTGACAAGGCCGAAGACTTAGACAAATAAGCAAGATAAACAAAGAGATGTGCCCGCAAGCAGAGGCAAAAATGTAAAAATGTTATGCAGGAAGATTTTGATAATTGGACTTATACACTACGCGAAACCAGTTTGATAATTGGACTTATACGCTGGGCGAAGCTGGTTTGATTATTGGACTTTTACGCTGCGCGAAGCCGGTTTGATAATTGGACTTATACGCTTGCGAAGCTGGTTTGATAATTATGGATGTAACAGATAGAGCAATAGATGCAAATGGGGTAACATACTCCAACCACGCTGGAATCGTGAGAGGAGAAAGAACAAAGAAAACCAATTAGGAACGCATTCCACGCAACCAGAGATAAATTCCAAACACGCTGAAATCGTGTGAGGAAGGGGACACTCTAACCACGCTGAAATCGTGAGAAGAGGCCTGAAAACAACCGCCTAGGTGCATACACAACGCAACCTGTGATGAATTCAAAACACGCCGAAATCGTGTGAGGAAAGAGACACTCAAACCATGCTGAAATCGTGAGAGGAGGTCCGACAACAACTGCCCAGGTGTGTACACAACGCAACCTGAGATAAATTCCAAACACGCTGAAATCGGGTGAGGAAAGGGATACTCAAACCACTCTGAAATCGTGAGAAGAGGCCCGAAAACAAACCGCCCACATGCGTACACGACGCAACCTGAGATAAATTCCAAACACGCTGAAATTGTGTGAGGAAAGGGACACTCAAACCACGCGGAAATCATGAGAGGAGGTCCGAAAACAAACTGCCCAAGTGTGTACACGGCGCAACCTGAGATAAATTTCAAACACACTGAAATCGTGTGAGGAAAGGGACACTCAAACCACGCTGAAATTGTGAGAAGATGCCCGAAAATAAACCGCCCAAGTGCGTACACGACGCAACCTGAGATAAATTCCAAACACGCTAAAATCGTGTGAGGAAACGGACACTCAAACCACGCTGAAATAGTGAGAGGAGGTCCAACAACAAACCGCCCAGGTGCGTACACGACGCAACCTGAGATAAATTTCAAACACGCTGAAATCGTGAGAAGAGGCCTAACAACAAACCGCCCAAGCGTGTACACGACGCAACCTGAGATGAATTCCAAACACGCTGAAATCGTGTGAGGAGGCGGACACTCAAACCACGTTGAAATCGTGAGAAGAGGTCCGAAACAAAGTATCAGGTGCGTGCTCGGCGCAACCTGAGAAAGTCCCGGAGGACAATGATCCTAAACGCAGCTCAGCGTAAAAAGATAAATGGTACAAGATAACACAAGATGCAAATAAACGCAGTAAGTACGATGATACAGTACATGTTACAAGCAATGTAGAGCATAATGTTTAGGGAATGCAATAAACTGACAAAACGACACTTTAGAAAGCACCTTATGGAGTGAGTGGTGGTAAACTGCTTTACTCTGACGGGGATCTTCCTTCCATTGTGTTCTTCGAACACTTACCTTCAACTCACAGTATACAGGTCTTGAAATACTTACAAGGGGTAGCTTCTGCATGCAGAAACCACAAATGTTGTTTTCCTTCCTAACCATATTCACAACTTTCCCTTATTGCAAACATAGCCAAGATAACTTTGGCGGGGAATGGTACTCAGGGAGAGCAATTCTGATCGCCATTCTAGCCTGAAACAGTGAAACAGTCAACACAGTATTCTGTTCACTTTGAACAGATAGCTTGGACCAGCACACTGCTCATTCTGAACACGCAACTCATAACACAGTATTCGGTTTATTCGGCACACAGCTCACAACACAATACTTTGTTTGTTTGGCACGCGGCTCACAACACAATATTCTGTTCATTCGGCACGCAGCTTGAAACACAGCACTCTGTTTATCTGAGCACACAGCTCTTTTGGGCACACAGCTCATTTCGGGCACGCAGCTCATTTTGGGCACACTGCACATTTCGGGCACACAGCACGTTTTGCAAGCACACAGCTCATTTTAGGGGCACACAGCTCATTTTTCGGGCACACGGCTCATTTTAGGGCACACAACACATTTTGGGCACACAGCTCATTTATCGAGCACACAGCTCATTTTGGGCACAAAGCACATTTTGAGGGCACACAGCTCATGTCAGGCACACAGCAGATCTTAGGCACACAGCTCATTTCGGGCACACGGCTTATTCTGAACTCACAGTTCATTTTGGGCGCACAGCACATTTGGGGCACACAGCTCATTTGGAACGTACGGCATATTTTGAACACACAGTTCATTTCAGGTGCACAGCACATTTTAGGGCACACAACACATTTAGGGCACGGAGCTCATTTGGGGCACACGGCTTATTCTAAACACACAGTCCATTTCAGGCGCACAACACATTTTAGGGCACACAGCACATTTGGGGGCACGCAACTCATTTTGATTCTGAACCCACAGCTCATACACTTCATGTTGAACACACAGCTCACACACTTCACGTTGAACACGCAGCTCACACATTTCAATTCTGAACACACAGCTCATATGTTTGAACACGCAGCTCACACTTTTCAATCCTGAACACACAGCTCATATGTTGATCATGCAGCTCACACTTTTCAATTCTGAACACACAGCTCAAATACTTCATGTTGAACACGCAGCTCACATATTTCAATTCTGAACCCACAGCTCATATGTTGAACACGCAGCTCACACTTTTCGATTCTGAACACACAGCTCATATACTTCATGTTGAGCACGCAGCTCACACATTTCAATTCTGAACCCACAGCTCATATGTTGAACACGCAGCTCACACTTTTGGATTCTGAACACACAGCTCATATACTTCATGTTGAACACGCAGCTCACACATTTCAATTTTGAACCCACAACTCATATGTTGAACACGCAACTCACACTTTTCAATTCTGAACACACAACTCATATACTTCATGTTGAACACGCAGCTCACACATTTCAATTCTGAACCCACGGCTCATATGTTGAACACGCAGCTCACACTTTTCGATTCTAAACACACAGCTCATATACTTCATGTTGAACACGCAACTCACACATTTCAATTCTGAACCCACAGCTCACATGTTGGACACGCAGCTCACACTTTTCAATTCTGAACACACAGCTCATATAATTCATGTTGGACACGCAGCTCACACATTTCAATTCTGAACACACATCTCAAATACTTCATGTTGAACACGCAGCTCACACATTTTAATTCTGAACACACAGCTCATATACTTCATTTTGAACACGTAGCTCACACATTTCAATTCTGAACACACAGCTCATATACTTTCATTTGCACGCGGCTCATTCTTAATTCTGAACACGCAGCTTATGAATTTTCATTTCTGAACATACAACTCATTCACTTCATTTTGAACACGCAGCTCACTAATTTCACTTTGAACACGCAGCTGGTACATTTTCATTTTTGAACACGTAGCTCATAACACAACACTGCTCGATCTGAACACAGGGCTCATAACACAATATTCTTTTAATTTTGAACACACAGCGCCTTCTGAACATACAGGATGTGATGACGGAACTTGCAGAAGTTTAAACAAACTCCGATGCCTGACATTTTCCCTTTTTTTCTTTTGCTTCGAAGTCTGGAACCTATATGGTTTCAGATAGGTCCTGGTTTTACTGCTCCCGCATGACCCGGGCTGAACCCTGTGGTTTTCGAAAAAACAAAATATTGTTTTGCACAAATGTGGAGAACGGCACGGCACTCTGAGCACAAAATGATTTTTTTTTTTTTTAAATTGAGAGTGAGAATAATTTCTCAACTGGGTATTGAGCCTACGACTGAACACAACACACCACGACTCAACAACAAAGAGAAAGACAAGGTAAGACAACGAAACACATCTATAGACACTCGAAACGACTCAAAACAAGAATCGAGACAAACAAAACGACTGACACAACACACAGATGTGTTCCAATGGAAAGAGACCTCTCAGTGCACAAGGAGCCAGTTTCTTCGGGTATTATTCCCACCCTTTCTTATTTGTGATTCTCACATCACTTGGCCCTTAAGCTCGGTTTTTCTCTGGAAACCCTTTCATCGTTTTTCCTCTCAGCGCACATCTCTCTATTCTTTAATCTCTCAATTTTAATCCCTCCCCTGGGTGATTAATGGATAAACAAGATAGTTGTGGGTTTATGCCTAACATTATCAGCTCGCGGCTACTTCTTCCGGTGACGTCTAGTCGGTGCCCTGGATGAGGGAGTGGAATGCATTGATCCATTCCAATTCGTGCTTCGCACTTAGCTTGATACCTCACTGTTTGAAGGATGAGAGAGCTTTTAGCCCTTCGTTGTTATCCTCAGTTGTGCCCTTTTCTGGCAGATAGAATGCCCTTCTTGGCAAGTGGAGTGCCCTTTCTGGCAAGTATGTTGACAACGGGGAAAAGACAGAACACTTGACTCAATTGTGCCCCTAGTTCATTATTTTGACCTTTTTTTGTTTTTGTTTTCTACTAAAACAATTTTGACCAATATGAGGGTTAGATTAACATATTTGTTCAATTTTCTGATTTGAAATCATGCAAGTTAGGTTATGAGCACTGAAAATTTTCCTTTTTTGTGAAATGGTATAGTTTTCAAAAATGAAATACTTTTTGAGAAAATTAGTCAACCTCAGTAAAAATTCTCAAAAACTATTTTTGCAAACGGCCACTGCTCAACGAGCACGGAACCTACTCTCAAGATGCACAACCTCAGATCCGAAGGAGAATTGCCCCTTGTCTGAACGGCACTGCATGGCAACGAAAAGTTGCCCCTTGTTTGAATGGCGCCACAGCGTGTTGTATGGCAACGGAAAGTTGCACCTTGTTTGAATAACACCGCAGCACACCGTAACCAGTTTTCAAGGTTACGATCACAACTGAGCTCTCGGATACAGAGAAGACAAAGGTGACCAGAACCATCACATGGACACAGTTGAATTTGAAGTGTTTTACGGCTGGACTTCATAACGAAGTTGCCTACGTATCCCAAACATGGGAATCAAGCCTTACGTAGTTCGGGGTTAAAGTACACTCGGGTATTAACCTCTCCTTTTGCGCTTTAACTTTTGCCAAGGCCACCCTTTCGGGTTTTCAACCTTGCGAGCTTTGTTTTTCTTTTCTTTTCATTTCTATTCTTCTTTTTTTATTTTTCATCTTTTCCTTTCATTTTCTTCATTTTTCTTCTTTTTCTTTTTTTTTTTCATTCTTTGCATTTTTCTTTTTTTTGTTCTTTTTCTTCTTTTTTCCTTGCTCTAACTTTTGCATGGGTCGCCCTTTCGGGTTTTTGGCCCAGCGAGCCTCTCAAGGGTAAAAGTGTAGCTGCGTCCATGTTGATCGGTCACAGGATCTCTAAGCCATCTGAATCCAAGAGAATGACAGTTGTTCCCTGATGATGTAGAAGTCCATCCAATGGGGGCTGAATTTGCCCCTAGTGTTGTGGATAGGAACTCAGTTGTCCTTTAGCAAAACTTTCCTCTTTCATCCCCACTGGGATTTGGCATTCTTGTCGATCTTCATTGATTTGTGGAATGATCCATCTTCGGCTCTTCAAGCGCAACGGACATTTTGCCCCTAGTTCCAGGGGTACTTCTAATCTAGCTTTGCAAGCATCTTTTGATGACATCTGATCTTCTCGATCTGACTTTCTTGCCCCTAGTTCGAGGGCTGCTTCGAATCTGGCCACACAGGTCTCACATTGTGGTTGACCGTTGAACATTCTGCATTCAAGTTCAAGGTTTGAAAGTGAGGGGTCGAGTCTCAGGGCTGAGAGCGATCCTAAACTGCACAATCTCAAGAGCGATTCCACACAGGTCTTCGCAAGACCGCGCAAAACATTTTTTGAATTTTTTTAAGAAAGTGACAAATCGCTTGCGCTGAAGACAGCGTAGAACCAATCTGGATCAAGCCAAGGTCCTTCTCAGTACTCACATTAACAAACACGATTTCATTCATTAAGGGCTTAGCATGCCTCTCTTTCTCTCAATTGATCAAATTTTACAAAACCCGAGGAATTCCTCCCTCTTCGTTTTCATCACAGTGTTCAAAAAGTTTTGAAAAACTTAGGTCAATGCAATAATTTCAAGGCACAGAAGAGCAGGTGAAATGTGCTGCCGTTTCATTCAAACTTCTGGCACAACTGGCGCAAGGCAGAAGCAAACACAAGAGTGTGAAAATCACTCCTGTTTCATTTAGATCTTCTGGTGTAACTGGCTCCAAGGCAGAAACAGACTCGAGAGAAAGCAAAAAGATAAACACAAAACAAAATGGTGATGCCCGAGGTAACACCCCCGGAATCACCCGACCTTTGTACAATAGGACTAAGTCGATACAACAAGACAAACCCTTAATCAAAAAGACTGACTCAAGACAATGGGATAGACTCAAAACAAAACTACAGAACTGACTCAACACCCAAGTCAGAAACTACAAAACTAGCATTCGCAAATGCTTAAAACAGTGCGTGCCAAACGCCATATCCGGAGTAAACCGAGCACCGCTCGCAGGTGGTTCATCCCCTGATCATATCACATTATCCTCTAGGTTCACTGATCCAGTAACAATAGACTTTGATAAGCTTGGTGAGAGGACGACCCTGTTGTCAAACAAGTCCTGTACTTCACAGCGAAGACGGAAGCAATTGTTGGTGCTATGACCGGTCTGTTGATGGTACGCACAGTACTGGGTAGTAACATGACCTGGTGGAAGATGAGCAGGGAGGGGCCGAGGCTCGAGGGGTTTAAGATGCCCCTTTTCAGCAAGGACTTAAAGGGCCTCGGATAGAGGCATATAGAGGGCATGGAAGACCCTGCGACCTCGGGGTTGATACTTCGAGGTTTGTGGATTTTTACTGGGCGCACTAACGAGAGGGTCAGCAGGTGCTGGCTTGGTCTGCTGATCATTCCGAGTGCAGGATTAGAGCTCAAAGGATCATTTCTGGTACAACAGCCCTTCTTCCTGTTTTTTCCTTGGCTTGAACTGCTCTCACTTTGAGTGAGGAAAGTGTCATCCACAGTTTTTACAGCAACAGCGAGCACCTGCTGTTTATTCAGTCCTCCGGCTTTCAAAGCCTCAACAGCCCACAGGAGTTGTTCGTAGGGATCGGTATCCACCTTCGCCTTCTTCTTACCACTCGCCTCGGCTTGGTAGAACGTTTGAGTTGCTACATCAAAGTGGAGCCCCATTGTTGTCGACATGCCATTGTCGGAACTTGGGATGGCTTCAGGTTGGCTGAGTTCGATTACAATTCGCCCAAGTAGCGGGGGCTCCTTCGGTATGAAGTTCCTGGCATACGATGTGGTTTGTGGCGAAGCCGACATTCCGTAGGCTAGATCAGCCACGGATCTCTGAAGATCGCCAATCATTCCCATCAACTCGAAAGTGGTTGGCTCACGGGTTTGAAATAACAGGGGTTCCCAGATCGGATGTGCGGCAGGTGACCTGGGTGGGTGTGGCACTTCAACGTCGGTATCACCCTGTATGATGATTCCCTGGTTTAATGCGGCTTCTATAACCACTATTTGCTGTGAATTCTGTGTCATCACGAGTCCGCTGAACTGATCGGAGGTGATGTGACTGGTGACTGACGGATCAAATGAACTAGGGAACCCTAACTGGCCTTTCTCTGCTTTGCCTCAGCGAAGGAAGATACTGATTGCTCTGAACTGAATCTCCGAACTGAAAGAGAAAACAGGCAGCAGCTCAGCCCAATTTCACAAGGACAGATATAGGTATGGCTGGATAACTATATTTAACCACTGATCACTGTTCCCCAAATTACTGCCCCAAAAACTGAATCTGATACCCGCAGATAACTGATTCCCAAAATACTAAACTGGTGATGCCCAAAGGCCTGATACCCAGACTTGCAAACTGATACATGCATTCCTATAGAGACGCACTCTAAAAGCACATAGCAAACAAATGAGAGCCAAAACACCCCTATGGAGGGGTAGGGTTTCCCTGTCCTATTTTGTTAGGAGCTAGGGTTTCACTACGCACGCAGCGGTTTCAAACAACCTATAATCGGGTGAGCAACCGATCCTAGTTTGGGATAGTCACTATGGATTCCGAATATGCACTAGGTTGAATGGTCAAAAAGGGTGCCCCGGTAAAACCGGGGTTTGTGTTCCTATCGTGGCAGAGCCCGTAACCGGTCAGCCTTATGGCACGCTTCTCAAAGCGAGCCTCCAACAAACCGTTCAGGAATAGCAGACGGCAAACAATGTGACTTAGGCGCACCAATGCAAATGCAATGCAAAGAAACACATAAGTGTGGTCAAAACAAAATATCATGAGTTCGAGTCAAGTTCTCTAAATCCCCAGCAGAGTCGTCAGAAACTGTAGACATCCCCGAACGTCCCGGGAAGAATCCCGTTTTGTTCATTGGACTTACTACAGTTCGAACTCAATGTCACGGTCCATAATCTGATCTCACAAAATGCAATGCAAGATCGATGAATCATCAAAGAGTCCAAATCCGGCAAATCGTCTTGAAAAATTGATTTTTATAAAGAAGTGCTAAACATGGACTGCTTTGCCAGATACAGAGTTGCCACCTGAATATTTTATTTTGGGGGAATTTAGGAAACCTTGACTCGTGCCTAAGGCCACATGTCCGTCATCACCAAAGTTGCCTCGGCTCGGGAACTTGGGTACGATTGGGAAAGGTCACTTTGTGAGCACCCCCGCTCGCCCGATCAATGATCGGCCTCTACTAACCATGATATTGAGTTTTTTGAAAACACATGCGTTCTTCTTCCGGTTATTAACCTAGAATTACTATGTGATGCGCACAGCATACAAGTATAGACTGGATTGCCTAAGTTGGAACAAAGCATCGCATATCCGTTTGTTTTGAAAATGGATTGAAGTTTGCTACTCGCAAGTAGGCTAAAACACGGGTTTCGACGAATTATTCCAACTCAAGCAACCCACCCTTCACCCACAGGCATTCAGACAGGTATATCACATAAGCACATAGCCTCATGGTAAGCATGCTATCATGGCAGTCACTCACACACATGCAAGGATGCTAAAGCATAAACACTTACCGAGTACTCCGAGCCAAAGAAAGAAACTAATTAGAAATCATGCATGAATCCTAACGATGCTAAGAATGCCTAATGCAACACATGCAAAAATGCAACTACAATAGGCTCGGCTATCCTAAGATGGCATATGAGATGCAACAATCGATACATGCATTCAAATTGGAATTGAAATACAATGCAGTTAGCATGATGTGCCGAGCCCGGTGCATGCAATACAGATGAATGAATGCAAACATGCAAATATATAGATGCTAATTGAAACATGTCGTAAAACTAACCATCATAAGCTGGTAAATAAAAGGGAGAAAGACGTGGGGCTGGAAGACATACATCACACACACGCACACTTATTACAACATTGCCCTCCTTGGAGGGTCCGAATAAATAATACACAACCGAACGAATAACTAACTACAGCTAATTATTACATAATGCTGACTAATTAACAAATTTAACTAAGCAAGCAATAAAACTATCATGCAAGCTATATGAAATGGACTGCCTCAGCTCTGCCTTGGATGGCAATGAATGCATGCATGCTTGAATCGCTATGTCGGGAAATCCATCGCGATGCTCCGACTTGCCTTTGTTTGCAATTGACCTCAGAACACTGCACAAGGCTCCAAAAGGCTGAAACTCCACCCTGGGAAGCTGTGGGAAGGCTGCCGACCAGCCCTTGGCCTTGGAGACCACCTGCCGACCACCTTTTGTGATGGAGACCAAAAGAGGTGGTCGTCCTGCCGGGAAAGCTGGTCGGCCGACCAATTTCTGCCTTTTGTTCCTGGTTTTCTGCAACACAAAGCAAGAGAGAGGCATAGCAAGGTATTTTCAACAAATGTGCACACGACCACTCTCTCATCATTGCACAAGCTCAAGGGAGTGTATTTCTCGACCCTTGGGCCACCAATCATGCATCTCGATGCATGATGGCTGAGGAGTCGAATTGCACGACTTGATATGGAATGAATGCACATATGAACACATCAATGCCTAAACTCCATCAGGTGTTAGTCAAGAGGGTCGGCGACCGGAAATTGAGGTACGTCTTGTCACTTTGAGTACAAAACGTTCCTCGTTTCCCGTGTTTAGACTAACTCCTATTCCAAACACAATGCAACAAGTATGGCATACACAATGCGACTCGAGCATGCAAGCTAAATGCAATGCAACTTGGTCATGTAAACATGCTCCTAGCATACACAATGTCAATACGGAACGTAACATGAACAACCTAGCAAGGATAATGGCATACACAATGCACAATGTTAATGTACGCATACTCAATGCGAGACAATCATAAGCATGCAACAATATGACAAAATAAGACTAGCATACACAATGCGAATGTTGAATAGCATGCTCAATGCGACGAACTACATGGCATGCACAATGCTAAATGGACTTAAACCAAGATGGATAGGCCTTGGCCATGTCCAACTCAGTGGCCATTGGATGATGAAATCAAGGCAACAAGACACACATAAGCATGCACATTGCAAAGGCTCCAAGCCGAGGGCACAAGATGAAACTCTCCAAAAGCATGGCAAGGATGAAACATGGCGTACAGTGACGCATATTCCAGCTCTGAAATGGCATACAAAAAGGCTCCGAATCATGCAAATGACTCACACAATGCATGCTAGATGGCCCGAATACCGAAACTAGTGAAGCGCGTTACACTAGAGGTACACAAAGCAATGCACAATTGACCCAACCAGCCCTAAATAGTCCCCAGGAAGGTCCGAAACAACGGAAAAATGGTCTAAAATGATGGCTCAAAATGTATAGAAATGAAGCTCATGCGAAGGTCCAAAAACGAGGCATACAAGCACGACTCTCAAACGCATTTAAAGAGTGGAAAACATGGGAATATGGAACATATGTAAGCTCTAAAATATGATGCACAATGGCCCCAAAACATGGAAACACCTCAACATAAGCATGCAATAGGCTCCAAAACTCAAAGTTAGGCAAGGGTATTGAACTACAACCATGCATAGGAAGCATCAATCGACCATGAGGCATAAAAACAGAGCTAAGGCAGTCCAAAACTTGCACAAAATCAGTTTAGAGCATGGCCAAAAAGTGCTAGAATCAAAGACCAAAATAGCATGTAATACAAGCTAGTGAAGAGGGTTTACACTACAAGTATATGAGGCATTCAAGAGGCCACTAAACCAGAAAAATTTAGAGGTATGACATGCCAAATAAAACCCAAAAACCCACTGAAACATGGTCTAGGCATGCAAGAATGATAGGCTCCTTTGATAGGTTAAAAACAGGGTTGTTCTACACATGCAAGATGGACACCCAAAATGGAAAAATGGGATCTGGAAAGAGCCTATGCAGGTCCTAAAATCCACCAAAAATGGCATGAAACATGGCTTGGAAGCATGCAAATAAGGGCTCCGTTGTTAGGCCAAATATGCTAGTAAACAAGACAAGGGGTGAGAGGGTCACCCCTCTCTGATTTTGGTACTCAAAACAGCATGCCAGCCACTGAAAATCCACTGGATTTTAGTGGCTAAAAGGCCAAACAAAGGCCAACACAAATGCTCTAAGGCATGGCTCAAAACAAAGTGAAATGAAGCATGCAAGGGGGTAGACGACCCCCAACAGAAAAATGGTCTTAAAAAAACATGTTAAGGACCTCAAAATAAGAATTTTTTCAGTTTATGACAAAGCCCAAATATGCTTTCAAGTATAGCTAAAAGATGAAGCAAAACAATGCTAAAAAAAGGGAAATAGAGTGTTACCCTTGTAGCCAAAGGGACCAGCAGCTTCTAGACCAAAACAGCAAGCCTTCAACCTCTAAAAATGGGCTCCAAGATGCTTAGGTTAATAGTGGAGGTGTTGTGCTAGGAGGTGGTATGCAAAAGGGGCAAGAATTATGGAGCTTTGAAGCTAAAATATAGAGACAAAGGGAGAGATATAGTGTATGCCCAAAAACCAACTTCTCAACCTTTGCAAATGAGGGAGAGGGTCTCTCTTATAGAGGAACAAAGGTCCAAGCTTCTTCAAGAAGCTTTTGCAAAGGTCCAAGCTTCTTGAGGAAGCTAAAGCAAAAAGGGTCAAGCTTCTTGAAGAAGCTAGCCAAAGGGTTAAGCTTCTACAAGAAGCTAAAAAGGGTTCAAGCTTCTCTTAGAAGCTTAGAGCAAAGGGCCAAGCTTCTTTAAGAAGCCAAAACAAGGTTGCCAATCCTCCATATACATTATGCAATCTGTGTCTTCCAGCTGACACAGCTGGCACCAACTCAGAGAGACAGAAAATGGGGAAGTAGGTCAGCCGACCACCTACCCTGGTCGGCCGACCAGGGCCAAAAGGTTCAAGCTTCCAAAGCTGGTCGGCAGCCTCTAGGGGTGCTCTCCCAACTCAATGCAAGCTAGTGGTATGGTGGGAGACCAGTAACTGTGGCTCAAAAGTTAGAGAGACCAACTACCTGACAAGAAAAATCGGTCGGCGGGGAATAGTGGTCTCCAAGAAGAAAAGGTGGTCTCCCACCCTTGTACCACCTTCCAAACAATGAAAATAGGGTCCATGCCAAAAATGAACCAAGATGGATGCAAAACGAGGGTTCAGGGGCCAAAACACGTAGCCGGGTCCCTCGAAAATTGACTGTTAAGCATCGAAAGTGGCGTGTGACCACAAAGGTGGTCTCCCGAGACACAGTGTCCCTCTCGATAGAGGAAACAAGGTGTGTTGCAAAAACCGGAGCAAACGGAGAAAGTTAAGCGGTCCCGAATCGAGGCACACGACCGACGACTCCGAAAATCAAAAACTGGCCTCCAAACGGGAACAGCGGTCTACGACCATGAAAAGTAGCCTACGGCCACTGAGAGATGGTCTACGAGACCTCTCCCTCCCTTCGGGAAGAGAAAACAAGACCTGGTTCGCAAACTGAGGCAAAACACAAAAGGGTCCCGAGGTTCGAGGGTAAGGCTCTTAGCCGAAACTCCGAAAGCTCAGAATGAGCACAACATGCACCATCACCGAGCGCTCAATCGATAAGGTCTGAGTCTTAAGGTCGGTCAAAAATGGGGTGTCTACAGTAGAGGCATTATACCAGGGAATCGCCATGCAGGGTGAGACCAATGCCGAAATGCAACGCCCATCTGGGGCACCTACCACACATCCAATGTCGGAACCCCAATCATCTCAAACCCGTGAACCCACTACTTCTGAGCTGATGATAATGATTGAAGATCTTCAGAGAACAATGACGGATTTAGCCTTTGGAGTTTTGGCTCCATCATCAACCACATCGCCTACCAGGAATTTCACGCCAAACGGCTCCCCATTCTTGAGACGGGTTGCATTAGAAGAAGGCCAATCCCTTGGCAAAGTGGAGGCGAGTGGTAAGAACAAGGTAGGAGCAGGCATTGGTCCCCATAAACATCTTCAGTGGGCTATTGAGGCTTTGAAAGCCGAGGGACTAAACAAACAACAAGTGATTGCAGCTGTTGCAAAGACTATGGATGATACTTTTGCCACTCAAGTTGGGGGTATTTTGAATCAAGGGGCAAGCCGAGAGGAGGGCCGTCGTTCCAGAAACGTTCCTTTCAGCTCTAATCCTGCACTCGGAAGAGATCAACAAACCCAGTCAGCGCCTATCAATTCCTTTGTTAGTGCATCCAGCAAAACTCCACAAACCTCGAAGTACCAACCCCGAGGTCAGAGGGTCTTCTATGCCCTCTACATGATTTTGTCCAAAGCTTTCCAAATCCTTGTTGGACAAGGCCATCTCAAACCCCTTGAGTTGCGACCATAATCAAATAACCTCCCTTCCTCCCATGATTCGGCCAAGCACTATGCCTTCCATCAACAAGCCGGCCATGACACTAACTTGTGTTTTCGTCTTCGCCACGAAATACAAGATCTGATTGATAACAAGGTCATTATCGCGCTAGGTCCTACAAAGTCTATCGGCACTGGATCAGTGAACTTAGGGGATAATGTGATTATGTGATCGGGGGATGAACTACCTCCTGATGGTGCTCAGTTTACTCTAGATGTGATGGATGGCATGCACTGTTTTAAGAATGTTGTTTACTTTACTTTCTGACTTGGGTATTGGGTCAGTTTTGTTGTGTTGTATTAAGTCAGTCTTTTGCACTGAGTCAGTCGAGTCTGTCTTGTTGTATTGAGTCAATCCTGTTGTGTTAGAGTCGCGTGATTTTGGGGTGTTACCTCGGACATCACTGGCTTTTTGTGTTTGTCTTTTACATTCTTTCTTTTGAGTCTGTTTCTGCCATTGAGCCAGTTGTGCCAGAAGATTTGAATGAAACAGCAATGATTCTCAATTTTTTGTTTTGCGTCTATTTCTTCCATTAAGCCAGTTGTGCCAGAAGATTTGAATGAAACGACAATGCTTTTCACCTACTTTTTTATGCCTTGAAATCATTGCATTGACCTAAGTTTTTCAAAACTTTTTGAACACTGTGATGAAAACAAAGATGGAGGAATTCCTCTAGATTTGCAAAAAATTAATCAATTGAGAGAAAGAGAGGCATGCTAAGCCCTTAATGAATAAGATCATGCTTGTTAATGTGAGTACTGAGAAGGATCCTGGCTTGATCTACATTGGTTCTACATTGTCTTCAGCGCGAGCGACTAGTCGCTTTCTTAAAAGATTTCAAAAAGTGTTTTGCGTGGTCCCGCGAAGACCTGTGTGGAATTGATTTTGAGATTGTGCAGCTTAGGATCGCTCTCAGCCTCAAGACTCAACCCATTTGCTTTCAAACCTTGAACTTGGATTCAGAATGTTCAACGGTCAACCACAATGTGAGGCCTGTATGGCCAAATTTGAAGCAGTCCATGAACTAGGGGTAAGAAGATCAGATGTGATCAAAGGAAGTTTGCAAAGCTGGATAAGAAGCAGCCCTTGAACTAGGGGCAAAAAAAATGTCAGATGTGCTCGAAGAGTCAAAAATTGGGACATTTCTCAAGCTAACGAAGATTGGCAAGAATGCCAAATCCCAGAAGGGATGAAAAAAGAAAGTATTGCTGAAGGACAACCGAATTCCTATCCACAACACTGGGGGCAATTCAGACCCAGTTGGATGGATCCCTACATCAGCAGCAAACAACACCCATTCTCCTGGATTCAGATGGCTTCGAGATCTCAAGCCAATCAACATGGACAAAGTTACACTTTTACCCTTGAGAGGCTCGCTGGGCCGAAAACCCGGAAGGGCGACCCAGGCAAAAGTTAGAGCAAAAAGAACAAAAAAGAAATGAAGAAAATAAAAAAAATGAAAAAATAAGGAAAGATGAAAAGAAATAAAAAGCAAAAATGAAAAGAAAGAAGAAATGACATGAAAAGAAGTGAAAAGAAAAGAAAAATATAGCTCGTAAGGTTGAAAACCTAGAAAGGGCGGCCTTGGCAGAAGTTAGAGCGCAAAAGGAGAGGTTAATACCCGAGTGTACCTGTAGACGTCTCCGAACATCCCGGGAGGGAATCCCGTTTTGTTCATTGGGCTTACTACAGTTCGGACTCAATGTCACGGTCCTGTAACTAATCTCGTAGAGTGCAATGCAAGACCGATGAATCATCAAAGACTCCGAATCCGGCAAATCGTTTTGAAAAACTGATTTTTAGAAAGAAGTGCCAAACATGGACTGCTTTTCCAGATACAGAGCCGCCAGCTAAATATTTTATTTTGGGGGAATTTAGGAAACCCCGACTCGTACCTAAGGCCACGTGTCCATCATCACCAAAGTTGCCTCGGCTCGGGAACTTGGGTATGATTGGGGAAGGTCACTTCGTGAGCACCCCCGCTCGCCCGATCAAAGATCGGCCTCTACTAACCATGATATCGAGTTTTGAAAACATTATGTACTCTTATTTCGGTAATTAGCCTAGAATTACTATGTGATGCACACAACATACAAGTATAGACTGGATCATTTGAGTTGGAACAAAACATTTCATGTTTGTTTATTTAAAAGATGGTTTGATGGTGCTACTCGCAAGTAGGCTAAGACTTGGATTTGCCACCCTCAAGTGGGCTTAAGAAAACATGATTTTGCCACTCTCAAGTGCGCTTAAAACTCTCAATTGGTGAATTGTTCCAATTCAAATAACCCAACCTTCACCCACAGGCATTCAGGCAGTTATATCACATAAGCAAATAGGCTCATGGTTAGCATGCTATCATGGCAGTCACTCACTCGCATGCAAGGATGCTAAAGCATAAATACTTACCGAGTACTCTAAGCCAAAGAAAGAAGCAAATTGGAAATCATGCATGAATCCTAACTATGCTGAAATGGCTAATGCAACACATACAAAAATGCAACTAAGATAGGCTCGGCTATTCTAAAATGGCATATGAAATGCAACAACTAATACACGTATTCAACTCGGAATTGAAATACGATGCAGTTAGTATGATGCGCCGAGCCCGGTGCGTGCAATACGGATGAATGCAAACATGCGAACATATAGATGCTAATACATGCCCTAAAACTAACCATCATAAGCTGGTAAATAAAAAGGAGAAAGACGTGGGGTTGGAAGACATGCATCACACACACGCACACTTATTACAAAGTTCGCCCTCTCGCAGAGGGTCCAAAAGAATAATACTAACCAAATAAATAATTAACTACTCTAGCTAATTAATTATTACAGACCCTTAATTAATTAACAAATCAATTACAAAATAAACTAAGTATGAAATTAAAGAGGCCGTCGCAGCTCTGCCTCGAAATGATTGGATGATGCATGCTCGATTCGCCTTGCTCGGAAACCCATTGTCATGCCTCTGTTGCCTCTGTTTGCACTGCTCTGCACCTCTGAGAATTATGAGAATCCTAGTGTTGCTTCTGAACCACTCCCTGAGCACTTTGGGATGCTACCGGCCAAGAGAAAACACCACCGGCCATGGGAATATGGTCATCAACCAAAAATGGGACCACTGGCTGGATATTGATAGTCGGCCGGCACTGGAAGTTGCCGACCGGCCATTTCTTCCTGCAGAACACTGGTTTTGCTACAACAGAGGACAGGCAGTACATGGCATGGAATTTGCAAGCCAAATGTATGCACGACCACCCTCCCTATCATGCTATGAACTCAAGGGAGTATGGCTCTCGACCCTCAGGCCACCAATCACGCATTTCGATGCATAATGGCCAAAGATGTCAAGTGTGCAAATCAATATGAATGAATGCAACAAAACCAATGAATGCTACACACTCTATCATGTTGAATCAAGAGTGTCGGCGACCGAGGATTGAGGTACGTTTCGTCACTCCAAGTACGAACATCCCTCATTCCTCATGTTTGGTTTGACACCCCAAACCAAACATAATGCAATGCATGTATGCCATATACAATGCAAAGCATGTAACCAATGCAATGCAACATGGGAGTGTAAGGCAATGTAACATGAGCATGCCAAAAGTGCAATGTGACTCGAGCATGTACACAAAGCTAAGGTAACAAACATGTCAAATGCAACACAACCTAAGCGTGCAATTCAAGCTAATGTATCATGAATGTGCCAAGTATACAACAATGTTATGTGATGCAACTAGCTAAGCATCATGCAATATACCGAACACACAAACATGACGCAATACAAGCATGCAAATATCATGAATGCAAACATGCCCAAATGGACTTAAACCAAAAGGCACCAACATGCGAAACAAACATGTACACATATTGGTCTAAATACTATGCAACAATGCACAATCCTCAAACATGAGCAAAATGGGACAAACATGAGAGCATGACAATGCAATGAACTCTGAAATCATGTGAAGAATAATGCCAAATCATAATCACAAGTGAAGCATAGCATGCCAATGGACTCAATGCTCAAAGCTGGCTAAAGGGCTTACACCATGGCCATATCAACCAACCCCCAAAGGGCCAAGATGACCAAAAACAGTCCCAAGGCAGACCAAAACAAGGCTAGAACACGCATTGGATGAGGCCAGAACATGCTATAAAGGCAAGCACGAAACAAGACGCATACAAGGCCCAAAAGGGCAAATGCACTACACCTACTATAACCAATCATGGCATGAATTAGGCCAATAAAATTAGAGTTATAATACGTCAAAACAAGCCCCAAAACCCAATGAGAAGGCCTCCCAAAGACCTAATCATGGAGGCGCGTACAATGGTCCAAACATGGAGCGTAAGACAATAACTCTTCAAAGCATTGAAAGGGTGGCAAGTGCAAGCATACAAGCATGGAATATGGACTGAAATAGCATGATAAATGATTCCAAATCACTAACATAACCCAAATAAAGCATGTTCATGACTCATACACTCAAAGCTAACAAGCTAGGATACATGGTGGCTATACCAAACATGGCAAACATGACCAAATCAACACCAAACAGAGCTTAAACATGTCAAAACATGGATAAGAGCTTCATGAAGTCAAGCTAAAGCATGCAAGTATGATGGTCTAAATGCATGATACATGTTATGACAATAAAGGGGATTACAAAGCAAGTGAATGATGCAAACAATAGGCCATCGAACCAACATGAAACAGAGGTCTAACATGATAGACTAACACCAAATATCCTCTGAAATGGAGCCAAATAAAGCTATGCAAACATGCTACCTTTATGAGCCGTAAATGCAAGTAAATGAGTCACAAGGGGAGAGGGGTGTCCCTCTCCTATACAAGACCTCAAAACCACTTCTCCACCGCTGAAAATCCTCTGGATTTCAGTGGTGAGAAGGCCAAAACAAAAGGGTTTCAAAGCCCAAAGAGGAAGGCACAAAAAGAGACCAAACAAGGCCTAAGAGGGGGTGGACGACCCCCAACACAAAAGTGACCTTAATGAAACATCTTAATCATGAAAATACAAAGCTTTTATCAGTTATACACTAAGCTTGAAACAATATGAAAATAGACCTAAAACCTTAAGCAAAAATGGGGAATAAAAGGGTAAGTTCTCAGCCTTGAAGAACACTTCAAGAACACCAACTTCAGCACCTCCTTTTGATCAAAAACCAACTCAAAACTCTGAAATCAACCTCTTAAAACCTCAGCAACCAAAGTACAGTGTAACACTAGGTGTCTTAGTGCAAAACTAAGAACAAAAACCCCTTTTGAACACTATTACACACACAAATGTAGAGAGAGAGGGAGATATATAGAGAGAGTGATATATAAGTTATATATCAGAGTTGTTCAACCTCTGGAAAGGGAGGGGAGGCCCTCCTTTTATAGGAATTCAATTCCTAAGTTTCTTGGAGAAGCTAACACAAGGGAGCAAATCCCTTCATACATGTGTATGAAGGGGGTGTATTGTGGATGCCAGCTGCGGCAACTGGCATAAAATATCTGCCAAAAGCAGATAGAAAGGGGTCGGCTGGAAAATATGGCTGATTGATCAACAAAAATGGCCGGCCGACCAAAAACATTGCCGACCGATCAAAATATTTGGCCGATAGCAAGAAAATAGGGCCAGTGGCCTCAAGCCAAGGCCGGTTAGGTGTGGGGATGGCCAACAAGCCATTCCCCACCCTCAGAAGCAAAAACACAAGTGTTTGGTACACAACCAAGCACAAACCAAGCAAGTCAAGAGGCCTTGAGGCAAGGCGCGCGACCGAAACCTCCAAGAACTCAAGACGAACACGAACATGGATGATCATCGAGTGTTCAAACGATGACGTCCAAGTCTTGAGGATGGTCAAAAATGGGGTGTCTACAGTTGTCCCTCTTTGACAGAACTCGAAAGTCATAACAATGACGGGAGTGAGTGTCAAAGCCCAGAGACAACCCATTTTTGACAAGGCCGAAGACTTAGACAAAGCATACAAGCTAGCAAGATATGTGCCCGTAGGCAGGGGCAAGATGCAAAGAACATGCATGTTGCCGAACATAACTTATGATCATGCAAAGAAAGCTGTAACAAGGCATAACATGCAACAGTTTAAGCAAGCGAATAAAAACCAAACTACATTACATGCAGAGTGAGTAAGCATGTGCGATAGATACACAAAAGTGAACGAGGTGTGATAGATACACAGAGTGAGTAAGCATGTACGATAGATACACAGAGCGAGTGTAGTAATAGATACACTAAAGTGAGTGTGTGTGATGGATACACAAAGTGAATGTGTGATAGATACACAAAGTCAGCATAGTGTGATAGATACACAAAGTGAAGCGAGTGTGATGGATACACTATATGAAGCAAAGTGTGATGGATACACAAGGTGAGCGTGTGATAGATACGCAAAAGGTTAACACAAAGTGTGATGGATGCACTAAGTGAACAAAGTGTGATGGATACACAAAGTGTGATAGATGCACTGAGTGAACAAAGTATGATAGATACACTAAAAATGAACACAAAGTGTGATAGATGCACTATGTGAACAGAGTATGGTATATACACTAAAAATGAACACAAAGTGTGATAGATGCACTATGTGAACATAGTATGATAGATACACTAAAAATGAACACAAAGTGTGATAGATGCACTATGTGAACAAAGTAAACGAAGTGTGATGGATACACTAAAAATGAACACAAAGTGTGATAGATGCACTATGTGAACAGAGTATGATAGATATACTAAAAGTGAACACAAAGTGTGATAGATGCACTATGTGAACAAGTGTGATGGATACACAAAAGTGAACACAAAGTGTGATAGATGCACTATGTGAACAAGTGTGATGGATACACAAAAGGTGAACACAAAGTGTGATAGATGCACTATGTGAACAGAGTGTGATGGATACACAAAAGGTGAACACAAAGTGTGATAGATGCACTATGTGAACAGAGTAAATGAAGTGTGATAGATACACTAAAAATGAACACAAAGTGTAATAGATGCACTATGCGAACAGAGTATGATAGAAATACTAAAAATGAACAGAAAGTGTGATAGATGCACTATGTGGACAGAGTATGATAGATACACTACAAATGAACACAAAGTGTGATAGATGCACTATGTGAACAGAGTATGATAGATACACTAAAGGTAAATGAAGTAAATGAAGTGTGATGGATACACTAAAGTAAATGAAGTGTGATGGACACACTAAGTGAATGAAGTGTGATTAATACACTAAGTGAATGAAGTGTGATTGATACACTAAGTGAATGATCTTAAACGAAACTTCTTTGAATGAACCGTACATACAATATCGCCTGGTTGCGCCAGTTTCAAATGAACCGTACATACAATATCGTGCATGAATGAGAAAGAAACTTGATAGGTACAATGCAATACAATGCATGATGTTTAAGGAATGCAATAAACAAACCTAGCGGCGCTTTAGAAAGCACCTCATGGGGTGGGTGGCGATGAACCGCTCTACTCTGAAGGGGATCTCCCCTCGTGCTCTTCGAACACTTACCTTCAACTCACAGTACAAAGGCTCTGAAATACTGACAAGGGTTCTTCACGTAGAACACTTTGGATGCTACCTTTCTTCCTGATCATATTCACAACTTTCCCTATTCTCCAACGGGGTGACAGACTAGGTTGGTTCAATATCCAGAATTGAGGCGCGCATACGCTATCTCAACCTATGGGGCTTCCATACAGATTTCAAGCCGGGGATACACCCTTAGGTATTTAAACTAGACTTTAGTCTCGGAAATCTCGAACCTTTGCGTTCTAGGCAGCAGCCATTCGAACTCTAGTTTCCACCGTCGCAGTCGGTCTCCTAGGAACTCGTTGCAAACATGGCCAAGATGCCCCTGGCAAGGACTGGTACTCGAGAGAGCACTTCTGATCGCCATTCTGGCTTGAAGCTGACTTGATCTTGATCTTGAGGTAGTGGCACACTCATACTTTGGAGCATTGGCAAGACCCGAAGAGGTACACACTGAATGTAATCTCAGAACTTACTGAAGTTGAAACAAACTCAGATACCCGACATTTTCCCTCTTTTCTTTTGCTTTGCAGTCTGGAACCTATATAGCTTCAGATAGGTCCTGGTTTTACTATTCCCGCGTGACCTGGGTTGAACCATGCGGTTTTATGAAAGAACGAATCTTGTTTTGCACAGATGTGGAGAACGGCACGGCACTCGGAGCGCAAAACGATTTTATTTTTGAAATTAAGAGATGAGTTCTTGACCGGGGTATTGAGCCTATGACTGAACACAGCGCACTACGACTTGACAATGGAAAACAAAAGGTAAACAACCTAAACAAATCGAGTAACACTCGAAACGACTCAAAATAAGAATCGAGATAAAACAAAAAGACACAACACTCGGACGTGCACAGGGAGCCAGTTTCTCTGGGTATTGTTTCCCACCCTTCCTCATTTGTGATTCTCACATCACTCGGCCCTCAGGCTCTGTTTTTTCTCTGAAAAAAGCCCTTTTCCTCACTTTTCCTCTCAGCGCACATCTCTCTATTCTTCAATCTCTCATTTTTTTATCCCTCCCATGGGTGGTTGATGGATAAACAAGAAGTTGCGGGCTCTTGCCCCTAGCATTCTGCTAGATTTTCTTTCTTCTGCTCACAACAGTGATCTCCCCCCACAGAGGGGTTGTGATGCGGCTGGATGTGCAGTAGATCTGTAATTGACATTGGTTGACGATGCTCTACTGGGGAGTTTGGACGTGATTATATCTGTCCAGATGAGGGAATGGAACATCCTGCTCCATTCCAGTTCGTGCTTCGTACTTAGCTTGATACCTCGCTGCTTGGACGATGAAAGAACTTTCGACATTTTGCTGTTAGTTTCTGTTGTGCCCTTTTCTGGCAGATACGATGCCCTTTCTGGCAAGTATGTTGGCAATGGGGAAAAAACAGAACACCTGACTTAACTGTGGCCCTAGTTCATTATTTTGACCATTTTTTTGTTTTTGACGTTCTGCTAAAACAATTTTGACCAACATGAGAGTTAGATTAACATGCTTGTTCGATTTTCTGATTTAAAATTATGCAAGTTAGGTTATGAGTACTGAAAAATTTCCTTTTTGGGTCTAAGAAAATGGTCCAGTTTTGGAAAACTGGAATAATTTTTGAGAGACTTAGTCAACCTCAGTAAAAATTCTCAAAAGCTATTTTTGCAAATGGCCACTGTTTGACCAACGTAGAATTGACTCTTGAGATGCACAACCTCAGATCCAAAAACAATGGAAAATTGCCCTTTGTCTGAAGGACACTGCACAACAACAGAAAGTTGCCCCTTATTTGAATAGCACCGTAGCACACTGTATGGCAACGGAAAGTTACCCCTTGTTTGAATAGTACCGCAGCGCACTATAACTAGTTCTCATGGTGAAGTCACAACCGAACTTTTGGATACAGAAATGACAAAGATGACTCGTTCAATCTCATAGACAGGATAGTTGAATTTGAAGTGTTTTATGGCTGGACTTCAAAATGAAGTTGCCTACGTATCCCAAACATGGGAATCAAGCCTTACGTAGTTCGGGGTTAAGGTACACTCGTGTATTAACCCTCACCTTTTACGCTCTAACTTTTGCCAAGGCCGCCCTTCTGGGTTTTCAACCTTGTGAGCTATGTTTTTATTTTCTTTTCAATTCTTTTTATTTCTTTTCTACTTTTTTCTTTTTCATCTTTTCCTTTCATTTTCTTCATTATTTTTTTCATTCTTTGCATTTTTCTTTTCTTTTTTTTTTTGTTTTCTTTTTCTTCTTTTTCTTGCTCTAACTTTTGCCTGGGTCGCCCTTTCCGGGTTTTCGGCCCAGCGAGCCTCCCAAGGGTAAAAGTGTAGCTTTGTCCATGTCAAATGGTTTTGAGATCCTGAAGTCATCTGAATCCAGGAGAATGGTTGTTGTTCACTGACGATGCAAGAGTCCATCCAATGGGGGGCTGAATTTGCCCCTAGTGTTGTGGATAGGAACTCGGTTGTCCTTCGGCAATACTTTCTTCTTTCCCCCTTCTGGGATTTGGCATTTGTGCCAGTCTTCCCTGGTTTGAAGAAAAGACTCATCTTTGACTCTTCGAGCGCATCTGACATTTTTGCCCCTAATTCAAGGACTGCTTTTGATCTAGCTTCGCAAGCTTCCTTTGACGACACCTGATCTTCTTGATCTGATTTTCTTTGCCCTAGTTCGAGGGCTACTTCTGATCTGGCCACACAGGCCTTACATTGTGGTTGACTATTGAACATTCTGAATCCAAGTTCAAGGTTTGAAAGTGAGGGGTCGAGTCTCGAGGCTAAGAGCGATCCTAGGCTACACAATCTTAAGAGCAATTCCACACAGGTCTTCGTAGGACCGCGCAAAACATTTTTTTTAAACCTTTTAAGAAAGCGACAAATCGCTCGCGCTGAAGACAGTGTAGAACCAATCTGGATCAAGCCAAGATCCTTCTCAGTACTCACACTAACAAGCATGATCTCATTCATTAAGGGCTTAGCACGCCTCTCTTTCTCTCACTTGATCAAATTTTTGCAAATCCCGAGGAATTCCTTCCTCTTTGTTTTCAACACATTGTTCGAAAAGTTTTGAAAAACTTAGGTCAATACAATGACTTAAAGGCACAAAAGAGCAGGTGAAATGCACTGCCGTTTCATTCAAACTTCTGGCACAACTGGCGCAAGGTAGAAGCAAACACAAGAGTGTGAAAATCACTGCTGTTTCATTCAAATCTGTTGGCATAACTGGCTCCAAGGAAAAAACAGACTCAAAAGAAAGCAAAAAGACAAACATAAAACAAGATAGTGATGTCTGAGGTAACACCCCCGAAATCACCCGACTCCAACGCAACAGGACTGACTCGATACAACAAGACAGACCCGACTGACTTAGTACAAAAAAACTGACTATATACAAAACAACAAAACTAGCCCAATACCCAAGTCAGAAAGTACGAAAACTAGTATTTGCATATTGCTCAAAACAGTGCGTGCCATTCCCACGTCTAGAGTAAATCGAGTGCCACTCGCAGCTGGTTCATCCCCCGATCACATGGTCACATTATTCCCCAAGAGTTTACGGATCAAGTGCCGATAGACTTTGCAGGACCCGGTGCGACGATGACCTTGTTGTCAATCAAATTTTGTACATCATGGCGAAGACGAAAGCAACTGTCAGTGTCATGACCGGTTTGTTGATGGTAGGCACAGTATTTAGTCTGGTCATGCTTTGGAGGGATAGGATCGGGTAGAGGCCGTTGTTCCAACGGTTTCAGATATCCTTTCCAGAGTAAGGCCTCTAGAGCCTTTGACAAAGGCATATAAAGTGGGGTAAAAACCCTCTTAACTCGGGGTGGATATTTGGTTTTTTGTGAGCTACTTCTGGACGCACCAGTGAATGGGGTAGCTGTTTTTGATGCGGTGGTGGTGACCATGCCCACTTCAGAAGATCTTGCAGCTGCATCACCACTGGTGGTTGCATTCGAACTGCGAGAAAATGCCCTCCTAGGCTGCTCCTTCTCCTGGTCAATGAGGCCCTGCTTCATAGCGTCCTCGATCTGTACCCCAATCTCATGTAGAACTGCAAAGGTGGGGAGAGGGAGAACGATCATCTTCTACATGAGCTTGGGCTGGAGGTTGAGCACAACCATCGGAATCTGATCTTTGTCAACAGGCCTGATGGTCATCATCGAGGCCTTAGCCCTCCACTGGGTTACAAAATCGAAGAAACTCTCCTTCGGTTCTTGCCTAGTGGTCTCAAGATCACGGGTTGTAATCTCAATCTCCTCCCAATTCCTCTTGACGGAATCTTCTAATTTTGCATACCAAATGGCCACTACACCTGACAGGGTCTGGCCGAACAAAGAAATCTTCTGTAATCTGGTGAGGCCCATCGGCCTTAGTATGTCCGAAAACAGCCGCAAATGCACCATGGGATCCCCAGATCCGTCAAAGCGGTCGATATGTGGCATCTTAAACCGGTTTAGTAAAGTTACGGCCGCATCGGTATACCCATCCTCAATGTCCGGAATGGACTTCACACCTTGAGATTTCTTGAACAACTTTTCAAGCTTGCTCACTTTTAATGCCGTGGGGTCCACCTCGAATTCAAAGGGGGAGTCTGATAAATTGATAGGCGTGGGTGCCTTGGATAGTTGAGGTAGAATCGGGGGCGGAGGTGGCCCCGTTGGGATGTCTGTATCCTCCTGGACATTCTGGACATTTGCCGTCTCCCCGGGTATTGGGACTCTTGGTGGGGGAGGAACATGGTGTGAAGCAGATGCTCCGGTTTGCTGTTGTAGCCTGGCAATTAACTCTGCCTGTTAAGCCATGACCTCGGCCTGTTGTTTGGCAAATTTGGCTTGACGAACAGTGTCCTGCTGCATGGTTTTCATAGTTTCTTGGAGTTGACGCATCATCTCCTCCATTCCTGCCATACTGCCCTGATCTAACTGATCTATCGGTATATCTGTCTCTGTGATAAAAACAGATATCTCAACCAATCTGCACACAGGTGAGATGGATAATGACTGCTGATCCGAAGACTGTTGAACTGATGATCTGTGCCTGACTGGCTTTTTTACCCTGCCTCTGGCGAAAGAACACTGATTTGCCCTTGAACTAAATCTCTGACCTAACAAAGTCTATCAGCACAAGCCCAATGTACCAGGGGATATTGAAGCCTTCTGAAGCTATGGTTCCAAGACTACCTTGCAAAAGAAGAAAACAGACAACATCTCACCCTGATTTCACCAAAACAGATATGAGCAAAGCTGAATGACTGTGCTCTCCACTGAATTTTGCCCCAAATTCTGCCTGTATACTGATACCCTCAGGTAAAACTGATTCCCAAATATTGGTGCCCTCAGGCCTGATACCCAGACTTGCAAATGGATACATGCATTCCTTGTAGAGGCACACTTTAAAAGCACATAACAAGCAAATGAGAGCCAAAACACCCCTATGGTGGGGTAGGGTTTCCCTGTCCTATTTTGTCAGGAGCTAGGGTTTTACTACGCACGCAGCGGTTGCAAACAACCTATAATCGGGTAAGCAACCTGTCCTAGTTTGGAATGGTCACTATGGATTCCGATATTCACTAGGTCGAATGGTCAAAAAGGGTGCCCCGATAAAAATCGGGGTCTGTGTTCCCATCGTGGCAGAGCCCGTAACCGGTCAGCCTTATGGCACGCTTCTCAAAGCGAACCTCCGGCAAACTGTTCAGGAATAGCAGATGGCAAACACGGTGTCCTAGGCGCACCAATGCAAATGCAATGCAAAGAAACACATAAGTGTAATCAAAACAAGATATCATGAGTTCGAGTCAAGTTCTCTAAATCCCCAGCAGAGTCGCCAGAAACTGTAGACGTCCCCGAACGTCTCGGAAGGGAATCCCGTTTTGTTCATTGGGCTTACTACAGTTCGGACTCAATGTCACGGTCCTGTATCTAATCTCGCAGAGTGCAATGCATGACCAATGAATCATCAAAGAGTCTAAATCCGACAAATCTTTTTGAAAAACTGATTTTTAGAAAGAAGTGCCAAACATGGACTACTTTGCCAGATACAGAGTGGCCACCTAAATATTTTATTTTGGGGGAATTTAGGAAACCCTGACTCGTGCCTAAGGCCACGTGTCCGTCATCACCAAAGTTGCCTCGGCTCGGGAACATGGGTACGATTGAGGAAGGTCACTTCGTGAGCACCCCCGCTCGCCCGATCAAAGATCGGCCTCTACTAACCTTGATATTGAGTTTTGAAAACATTATGTGCTCTTATTCCGGTTATTAGCCTAGAATTACTATGTGATGCACACAACATACAAGTATACACTGGATCATTTGAGTTGGAACAAAACATTTCATGTTTGTTTATTTGAAAGATGGTTTGTGGTGCTACTCGCAAGTAGGCTAAGACGTGGATTTGCCACCCTCAAGCGGGCTTAAGAAAACATGATTTTGCCACTCTCAAGTGGGCTTAAAACTCTCAATTGGTGAATTGTTCCAATTCAAATAATCCAACCTTCACCCACAGGCATTCAGACAGTTATATCACATAAGCAAATAGCCTCATGGTAAGCATGCTATCACAGCAGTCACTCACACACATGAAAGGATGCTAAAGCATAAATACTTACCGAGTACTCCAAGCCAAAGAAAGAAGCAAATTGGAAATCATGCATGAATCCTAACTATGCTGAAATGCCTAATGCAACACATGCAAAAATGCAACAAAGATAGGCTCGGCTATTCTAAAATGGCATATGAAATGCAACAACTGATACACGTATTCGACTCGGAATTGAAATACAATGCAGTTAGCATGATGCGCAGAGCCCGGTGCGTGCAATATGGATGAATGCAAACATGCGAACATATATATGCTAATTGAAACATGCCCTAAAACTAACCATCATAAGCTGGTAAATAAAAATGAGAAAGACGTGGGGTTGGAAGACATGCATCACGCACACGCACACTTATTACAAAGTTCGCCCTCTCGCGGAGGATTCGAAAGAATAATACAAACCAAATAAATAATTAACTACTCTAGCTAATTAATTATTACAAACCCTTAATTAATTAACAAATTAATTACAAAATAAACTAAGTATGAAATTAAAGAGGCCGTCGCAGCTCTGCCTCGAAATGATTGGATGATGCATGCTCGATTCGCCTTGCTCGGAAACCCGTTGACATGCCTCTGTTGCCTCAGTTTGCACTGTTCTGCACCTCTGACAATTGTGAGAATCCTAGTGTTGCTTCTGAACCACTCCCTGAGCACTTTGGGATGCCACCGGCCAAGTGAAAACACCATCGGCCATGGGAATATGGTCATCGACCAAAAATGGGACCACCGGCTGGATATTGATAGTCGACCGGCACTGGAAGTTACCGACCGGCCATTTCTTCCTGCAGAACACTGATTTTGTTACAACAAAGGACAGGCAGTGCATGGCATGGAATTTGCAAGCCAAATGTATGCACGACCACCCTCCCTATCATGCTATGAACTCAAGGGAGTATGGCTCTCGACCCTCAGGCCACCTGTCACGCATTTCGATGCATGATGGCCAAAGATGTCAAGTGTGCAAATCAATATGAATGAATGTAACAAAACCAATGAATGCTACACACTCTATCATATTGAATCAAGAGTGTCGGCGATCGAGGATTGAGGTACGTTTTGTCACTCCAAGTACGAACATCCCTCATTCCTCATGTTTGGTTTGACACCCCAAACCAAACATAATGCAATGCATGTATGCCATATACAACGCAAAGCAAGTAACCAATGCAGTGCAGCATGGGAGTGTAGGGCAATGTAACATGAGCATGCCAAAAGTGCAATGTGACTCAAGCATGTACATAAAACTAAGGTAACAAACATGTCAAATGCAACACAACCTAAGCATGGAATTCAAACTAATGTAACATGAACGTGCCAAATATACAACAATGTTATGTGATGCAACTAGCTAAGCATCATGCAATATACCAAACACACAAACATGACGCAATACAAGCATGCAAATATCATGAATCCAAACATGCCCAAATGGACTTAAACCAAAAGGCACCAACATGCGAAACAAACATGTACACATATTGGTCTAAATACTATGCAACAATGCACAATCCTCAAACATGAGCAAAATGGGACAAACATGAGAGCATGACAATGCAATGAACTCTGAAATCATGTGAAGAATAATGCCAAATCATAAACACAAGTGAAGCATAGCACGCCAATGGACTCAATGCTCAAAGCTAGCTAAAGGGCTTACACCATGGCCATATCAACCAACCCCCAAAGGGCCAAGATGACCCAAAACAGTCCAAGGCAGACCAAAACAAGGATAGAACACGCATGGGATGAGGTCAGAACATGCTATAAAGGCAAGCACGAAACAAGACGCATACAAGGCCCAAAAGGGCAAATGCACTACACCTACTACAACCAATCATGGCATGAATTAGGCCAATAAAATCAGAGTTATAATACGTCAAAACAAGCCTGAAAACCCAATGAGAAGGCCTCCCAAAGACCTAATCATGGAGGCACGTACAATGGTCCAAACATAGAGCATAAGACAATAACTCTTCAAAGCATTGAAAGGGTGGCAAGTGCAAGCATAAAAGCATGGAATATGGATTGAAATAGCATGGTAAATGATTCCAAGTCACTAACATAACCCAAATAAAGCATGCTCATGACTCATACACTCAAAGCTAACAAGCTAGGATACATGGTGGCTATACCAAACATGGCAAACATGACCAAATCAACACCAAACAGAGCTTAAACATGTCAAAACATGGATAAGAGCTTCATGAAGTCAAGCTAAAACATGCAAGCATGATGGTCTAAATGCATGATACATGTTATGACAATAGAGGGGATTACAAAGCAAGTGAATGATGCAAACAATAGGCCGTCAAACCAACATGAAACAGAGGTCTAACATGATAGACTAACACCAAATACCCTCTGAAATGGAGCCAAATAAAGCTATGCAAACATGCTACCTTTATGAGCCGTAAATGCAAGTAAATGAGTCACAAGGGGAGAGGGGTGTCCCTCTCCTATACAAGACCTCAAAACCACTTCTCCACCGCTGAAAATCCTCTGGATTTCAGTGGTGAGAAGGCCAAAACAAAAGGGTTTCAAAGCCCAAAGAGGAAGGCACAAAAAGAGACCAAATAGGGCCTAAGAGGGGGTGGACGACCCCCAACACAAAAGTGACCTTAATGAAACATCTTAAGCATGAAAATACAGAACTTTTATCAGTTATACACTAAGCTTGAAACAATATGAAAATAGGCCTAAAACCTTAAGCAAAAATGGGGAATAAAAGGGTAAGTTCTCACCCTTGAAGAACACTTCAAGAACACCAACTTCAGCACCTCCTTTTGATCAAAAACCAACTTAAAACTCTGAAATCAACCTCTTAAAACCTCAGCAACCAAAGTATAGTGTAACACTAGGTGTCTTAGTGCAAAACTAAGAACAAAAACCCCTTTTGAACACTATTACACACACAAATGTAGAGAGAGAGGAAGATATATAGAGAGAGTGATATATATGTTATATATCAGAGTTGTTCAACCTCTGGAAAGGGAGAGGAGGCCCTCCTTTTATAGGAATTCAATTCCTAAGCTTCTTAGAGAAGCTAACACAAGGGAGCAAATCCCTCCATACACGTGTATGGAGGGGGTGTATTGTGGATGCCAGCTGTGACAGGTGGCATAAAATATCTGCCAAAAGTAGATGGAAAGCGGTTTGCTGGAAAATATGGCCGATTGATCAACAAAAATGGCCGGCCGACCAAAAACATTGCCGACCGACCGACCAAAATATTTGGCCGGTAGCAAGAAAACAGGGCCGGTGGCCTCAAGCCAAGGCCGGTGAGGTGTGGGGATGGCCAACAAGCCATTCCCCACCCTCAGAAGCAAAACACAAGTGTTTGGTATACAACCAAGCACAAAACAAGCAAGTCGAGAGGCCTTGAGGCAAGGCGCGCGACCGAAACCTCCAAGAACTCAAGACGAACACAAACATGGATGATCATCGAGTGTTCAAACGATGACGTCCAAGTCTTGAGGACGGTCAAAAATGGGGTGTCTACAGTACCTTAACCTGCAACTACGTCAGGCTTGATTCCCATCTTTGGGATACGTAGGCAACTTCATTCTGAAGTCCAGCCATAAACACTCCAAATTCAACTGTCTTGTCCATGAAATTGAATGGGTCATCTTTGTCATTTCTGTATCCAAGAGTTCGGTTGTGATCTTCACTATGAGAACTTGTTACAGTGTGCTATGGTGCTATTCGAGCAAGGGGCAACTTTCCGTTGCCGTACAGTGTGCTGCGGTGCTATTCAAACAAGGTGCAATTTTTCGTTGCCGTGTAGTGCCATTTAAACAAAGGGCAATTTTCCATTGTTTTAGGTCTGAGGTTGTGCATCTCAAGAGTAAATTCTGTGTTGGTCGAGCAGTGGCCATTTGTAAAAACAATTTTTGAGAATTTTTAATGAGGTTGACTAATTTTCTCTCGAAAATTATTCCATTTTTCCAAAATTGGACCATTTCTTGGACCCGAAAAAGGAAAATTTTTAGTGCTCATAACCTGACTTGCATGATTTTAAATCAAAAAGTTGAACAAATATATTAATCTAACTCTCATATTGGTCAAAATTGTTTTAGTAGAAAGCCAAAACAAAAAATGGTCAAAATGATGAACTAGGGGCACAGTTAAGTCAGGTGTTCTATCTTTTCCCCATTGTCAACATACTTGCCAGAAAGGGCACTCTACCTACCAGAAAAGGGCATAACTGAAGCAAACAACAAAGGGCCGAAAGCTCTCTCATCCTTCGAGCAGCGAGGTATCAAGTCAAGTATGAAGCACAAACTAGAAAAGGAGCAGGATATTCCACTCCCTTATTCAAAAAGGTCTAGTCACATCCGAACTGGCCAAGGGCGTCATCAACCGATGTCGGCTGCAGATTTACTACACACCCAGTTGTAGCGCAACCTCTCTGTGGAAAGGTTCACTGTTGTGAGCAGAAGAAGAAGAATCTAGCGGAATGCTAGGGGCATGAGCCCGCAACTTCCTGTTTATCTATCAACCATCTAGGGGAGGGATAAAAAAGAAGAGAGATTGAAGAATAGAGAGATGCGCGCTGAGAGAAAAAGTGAGAAATGGGTTTTTTCAGAAAAATAGAGATTGAGTACCAGAGTGATGAGAGAATCACAAATGAGAAAGGGTGGGAAATAGTACCCGAATAAGCTATGGGCTCCCTGTCAACCGAGAGGTCTCTCGCCTTTGGAACACATTTGAGTCTTGTGTTTTGTTGTGTTTTTGGTTGTCTCGATTCCTGTTTTGAGTCGTTTCGGGCGTCAATAGATGTGTTTAGGTTGTTTTACCTTTGTTTTCTGTTGTTGAGTCATTTTTGCTGTGGTTAGTCGTAGGCTCAATACCCGATCAAAAACTCATTCTCAATTCCAATTTCAAAAATAAATCGTTTTGTGCTCAGTATGCTATGTCGTTCTCCACATATGTACAAAACAGGATTTGTTCTTTCATAAAACTGCATGATTCAACCCAGTTCATGTGAGAATAGTTGAACAAGGACTTATCTGAAGCTATATAGGTTCCAGACTGCAAAGCAAAAGAAAAGAGGGAAAACGGAAGCATCTGAGTTTGTTTCAACTTTAGAAAATTCCGAGATTGCGTTCTGAATGTACCTCTTCAGGCCTTGTCAATGCTCCGAAGTATGAGTGTGCCTCTACCTCAAGCTCCAGTTCAAGCTTGTTTCAATGCCAGAATGGCGATCAGAAGTGCTCTCCCCGAGTACCATTCCCTGCTAGAGGCATCTTGGCTGTGTTCGCAATGAGTTCCTAGGAGACCAACTGCGACGGTGGAAACTAGAGTTCGAATGGCTGATGCCTAGAACACAAAGGTTTGGGATTTTCGAAACTAAAGTATGGTTTAAATACCCAGGGGTGTATCCCCGGCTTGAAATCTGTATGGAAGCCCCATAGGTTGAGATAGCGTGTATGCGCCTCAATTCTAGATACTGAACCAACCTAGTCTGCCACCCCATTGGAGAATAGGGAAAGTTGTGAATATGATCGGGAAGAAAAGCGGCATCTGTTGTTTCTACATATAGAGACTATCCCTTGTCAGCATTTCAGGGCCTTCGAACTGTGAGTTGAAGGTAAGTGTTCGAAGAACACAAGGGGAGATCCCCGTCAGAGTAGAGCGGTTCATCGCCACTCACCCCATGAGGTACTTTCTAAAAACTGCTTTGCCTATTTACTGTAATCACATCGCACTTGCATCTATTGCACTCATTCATTTTGTGCATCTATCACACTTGCATCTATCGCACTCATTTACTTTGTGCATCTAGCACACAATTTCATTACAATTATGTATTTGTGGTACAGTCTCGTACCTTTTTCTTGTATCTCAAGACGCATTAACTGCGGCCTTGGGCGGGTTATATCTCAGGACGCGCGAACCACGAACCTGGGCAGGTTGTATCTCGGGACGTGTGGAACACAAGCCCGAGCGGTTTTTCTTGTATCTCAGGACGTGTGAACCGTGGCCCTAGGCGGGTTGTATCTCGGGACGTGTGGAACACGAGCCCGAGCGGTTTTTCTTGTATCTCGAGATGCGTGAAGCTAAGCCCGAGCGGTTTTTCGGACCTTTTCTCACGATTTCAGCGTGGTCAGAGTGTTTCTTTCCTCACATGATTTCGGCATGTTTGGAATTTTTCTCAAGATGCATGAAGCGCGGCCTAGGGCGTGTTTTATCTCAGGTTGCGTTGAGTGCGCTCTTGAGCGGTTGTTTTTGGACCTTTTCTCATGATTTTAGCATGGTTAGAGTGTCCCCTTCCTTACACGATTTCAGCGTGTTTGGAATTTATCTCAGGTTGCATGGAACGCGCTCCTGATTGGTTTTTTTTGTTCTTCCTCCTCTCACGATTCCAGCGTGGTTGGAGTGTGTTCCCCTTTTTGCATCTACTGCTCTATCTGTTATATCCATTGTATCATCCATTTAATCACCCAATCTAGGAGACCTTAAATCCTCTAATGGTGCAATTCCTTTGGTGTTTGTCGTGCCCGAATGACTTCCGGTGGTCTAGTATAGCCACCTGCTTGTGTTTGTTATGAGTTCCTAAGAGATCAACTGAGACGGTGAAAACTAGAGTTCGAATGGCCGATGCCTAGAACGCAAAGGTTCGGGATTTCCGAGACTGAAGTCTGGTTTAAATACCCAAGGGTGTATCCTCGGCTTGAAATCTGTATGGCAGCACCATAGGTTGAGGTAGCGTGCATGCGCCTCAATTCTGGATACTGAACCAACCTAGTCTGTCACCCTATTGGAGAATAGGGAAAGCTGCAACCATAGCCAGGGAGAAAAGTAGTACCTGCGGTTCAACCGAGAAGAAGGGGAAGGTTCCCAGCAGCATGAGGTAGGTCATTGCCAATTGCCCCTGTAAGGTACCTTCACTTCCTAACTACTACATCATCTAGTATGTCTATTGCATTGCATATAGAATCTATAGCATGCATTTACTGCATTATCAATTGTATCGCCTGCATTTTTTCCTTGTTAAGCTTAGTCTGACATGTGTCCATACTTTTCACGTTAAAGCATGGTTCTGTGATTATGTGTACGTGCCTATTCCACTAAGAGAATTGTGGTCTGAGGTTGTCGGCACCTTTTCTGTGTTAGACCTGGTTTATTTTGTGTCTATGCCTTTTCTAGGCAAAATGTGGTTTGGCCGCGTGCCTTATTCACTTCATCCATTGCATCCATTGCATTGTAGTTTGTTTTGTTGCATTCAGCATGTAGGATCACGATCTTTTCTCAGCAGATCATTCCTCACTTATCATCCCCCTAATTACTTGTATTTTGTGGTCTTTCTGTGAAACACATAGTTCTGCATGTGCATGCACCTATCCCACTAAAGAGAATTGTGGTTAGAATGCTCCGGCACCTTTCCTATGTTAAACGTAGTTTGATTTTGCATCTCCATCCCTTTATGATATTTGTGTGGTTTTGTACTGTTTATGGTTTGATTATTCCATTGCGTTGTATTTCATTTGCATTGTTTTGTTATATTGTGTATCATTTTGCATCCTGTCCCTGAACTACGCTGGTTTGATTCCTTGCAAAGGGATACGTAGGCAGCCTGCGGGCACAACCATTATTTTATCTGTATTTTGTCTGTTTGTCCAAGTCTTCGGCCATGTCAAAAATGGGTTGTGTCTGGGCTTTGACATTCACTCACGTCATTTCATGACTCTGACCTCTGTCAAAGAGGGGCAACTGTAGACACCCCATTTTTGACCGCCCTTAAAACTTGGGCGCTACTGATGGATTCTTTGCTGATGAAAGTTGTGTAGTGCAAAGGTTCGATTTCTTCGGCAAGAGGAGAGTCAAATCCTAACCTCACACCCCATTTTTGGACTAAAACTATTTTGAATGGTTTTTAGACCTTAAAACCCTCTCTTTCAAAATATTTTTGAAAAAAAGTTTCTACGATGTTCAGAGGCTCGTATTTTGTCAAATGTTGCGCTTTTCGGTAAACCGAGCAAGGACAAAGTGGAAATGAATGAAAGAGAGATGAAATCTTTAGAAAATGTTTCAAAACACCTTGTTTAGGGGTTTGGAGTTGAAGAAAATTGGAGGTGAGGGAAGAAACCAAGTTGAAAAAGAAGGTGGGTATGAATCGTTAAGAGAGAGTCGGGCAGTCCTCGCTAAATCAGGCCTATCTATCTATACACTTGGATTTAAGCTATGAGGCCACCACCGTTGCAAAGAAGACTTCTGAGGCTTCATTTTACACTCAAGAATCTCCTAAAGCCGAGTCCGGATGGGGGCGATATGGTTGGTTGAAGTTAGGCATCAATCCAACTGAGCTGGAAATGAGCAGTCTTCACCAAAAGAGGGATATCTCTTAACACACTTGGAATTTTGATGCAACTCTACCACCATTGGAAATCTTACTTTTGAGGCTTCAATTTGGGCACAAGAATGACCTAAAAATGAGTCCATATGAAGGAGTTATGCCCGTTTGAAGTTGGACCTGCAGAGTAGAATTTGCAGTCGGCCACAAATGTGCACAGTCGGCTATGGAGATGGCCGGTCGGCCATCACAAGTAGCAGGCCGGCACCAAAGATGGCCGGCCGGCCAAGAGTGACCCAAATTCATTTTTTTTGAAGATATTTCTCCTCCAGCTGTTTCCAGCTTGTGCCAGCTGTCTTAACTCAGATATTTTCGACCTAAGCTCTTGCTTTTGCTATATATGGAGGCTATATCTCATATTTTGCAAGGTCAGAACATATGGAAGGGTTAGAAAATTTTGAGAGCTTCTCACACTAAAATCCCTCTCTCTCTACAATTTTCAGAGCTTAATCTCTGCCTCTCTCTCTAGAGTTCACTCTCTTTTGCCCTTTTGTGCATGAAAGCTTAGATACACCATACTTTTGCATACACATCCTTGATCAAACTTGACCACCATTGGGCTGAGGTTCCTTGGGACTTTGTTTGAGCTCCAAAAGGTGGTTTTGGCTTAGATTTTGGGCTGGTTTTGCAGCTTGGCATCAAGGGTAAGAACTCTCTCCCTTTTAGCTTATTTTGCATGCTTGCTTGGCCATCTTTTCACACTACTTTGGGGCTGTTTTTGGGGTGGTGTTGAACTACAAAAACCTCTATTTTTCCTCTATTTTTCAGTCCTAAAAGTGTTGGTTTGTGCCTTGTTTGACTAGGGGGTGTTTCTTTCCTTTTGCTCCTTGGCTTGTAAGGCCTTTTGAGCTAACTTTCAAGCTTTTCAAACAACTTCTCTTTGGCCTTAAAACCACTGAATTCCAAAGGAATTTCGGTGGTATAAAACTTGTTTTGAGGCTCAAAATAGGAGGGGGTTGTCCCCCCTCCTCTTCTCTTGTTTGCATGTGTTGATGGCCCATCAAAAGAGCATGTGTTTTTACTTCTTAGTGGCTTTGTTTAGGCTCATTTTTGTGAATTTTTAGACCTGCCATAACTCTATTTTTGGCTTGTTTGATCATTGGTTACATGTTTCATGCACTTGTAGTGTAAATCCTCTTTGCTAGCCTTGCATGCCTAATGAGTTAGCTTGTCATTCTAGCATGTGTTGGCTTAGTCTCAGCATGTTTTTGGTGTTATTTTGACATGCCATAACTCTAATTTTGGCTGGTTTTGCCACCTCTTGCATGCTTCATGTACTTGTAGTGTAATTGTGCTAAATTGCCTTACATGTGCTATTATTTTGGCCTCTAAATCTAGCCATTCTTAGCTTATTTCAAGCATGTTTTAGAACTCCATTTGGGCTGTTTTAGGACTATTTTGGGCTGCCTTGGTCATATGACTCATGTTTTGTATAGCTCTAGTGCAAATGCCTTGACTAGTCCTGAGTTTTGAGGCCCCCTACCATGCTATACTCGTGATGTTTGCATGCCTTGGAATCATTTGGCATGGAATTTCAGAGCTTATATCTTTTCCATACTCCCATGTTTATCACTCTTTAATTATGTTTAAGAGTTGTGTCTTTATGCCTTGTTTGTGAGCTAATACATGAGCATATCTTTCTTGCCATCTATGCTGTGAGTCTAGCATGTTTTTGCTATTATTTTGACCTGCCTTAGGTCTGTTTTGAATGGTTGAGGCCATTTGAGCATTGCTTAGTATGGTTGTAGTGTAAAGGGCCTTGACTAGCTTTAAGTCTTGGGGCCTTTAACATGTTGTGTATGCGATGTTTGCATGGTATGACACTATTTGGCATGTAATTTCAGTGCATATAGTGTAGTCACACTCTCATGTATTTCACTTCTTCATTGCTTTTGAGGGTTGTGTATCATGCCTCGCTTATAGGCCAACATGTGTGCATATTTCTTCTAGCATTTTGACCTTCCATTTCAACATGATTAGGCTGCTCTTTTGGCATGTTTAACTTCTGCCCGGGGTTGGTTTGATCATTTAGGCTTAGTATTGTATGCCTATAATGTAATGCTTGTCACTAGCTTTGATGCCCTAGCTCCTTAACATGCCTTGCATGCGTTGCTTACATGATAGAGCCTTGTGCATGCCACTTTAGCATTGGTAGATGAGCATGTTGTTTGCATGTGTGTTGCATTGCATTGTGTTTGGATACGACGTTAATCCAAACACGAGGAATGAGGGACGTTTCATACTCAAAGTGATGAAACGTGCCTTATTTCTTAGGTCACCGACACCTTTGATCATGTATGATAAGGTGGAGGTTCATTGAGTCCTATGTGTTATTTATGCATTCATCAACATAGTGCAAGCTCGACTCTTTGGCCATCATGCATTGAAATGCGCGATTGGTGGCTTGAGAGCCGAGCACTACACTCCTTTGAGCTTGAGACATGATAAGGAGTGCAGTTGCACACACATATCCTTGCAAATACACTGTCATGCCTCTGTTTGTGCTCTGTTGCAGCAAAAGGAGAAATTGCAGGAAGCAGTGGCCGACCGGCCATCAAATTTGCCGACCGGCCACCAAGGCTGCCGATCGGCTATCAGAAGTCGCCGATGGCTATCCCTCTTGGCCGACCATCCCTCAGCATGTTCCTAAGGTGGGTCAAAAACATTCTGGAAGTTAGCATGATTTTCAAAAATATAGAAATGTGCAAACAGAGGCATTTAGAGGCAAGGCGGTGGAATTCCGGGAGGACGCAACCGAGCATGCATGCATCCCTCGCCCTCGAGGCCTTTTAACTACTTTGCTTAGCTAGTTAATTCATTGGTTTTGTACTTAATTAGTTAACGTGCTTAGCTAATAGATCTATGTAGTAATTTGTAATAGTTAGCTTTCTTAGCCTAGCTAGTTAGCTTTCATTTCATTCGGACCCTCCGTCGAGAGGGAATATATGTTGTAATAAGCGTGCGTGTGTGTGTGCATGTCTTCCAACCCCATTTCTTTCTCCCTTTTACTTATCAGCTTTTGATGGTTAGTTTAGGGCATATTTCGATTAGCATACCTTATGCTTGCATGCATGCATCACCCATTCGTATTGCATACATCGGGCTCGACGCATCATTCAAAGTGCATTGTATTTCAATTCCTATTTGAATACATGTATCAATTTGTAGCATTCATATGCCATTCATGTGTTGCATTAGGCATTCTTAACATAGCTAGGATCATGCATTGATTACTAACTAGCTTCTTTTTTCGCTCCGAGTACTAGGTAAGCTTTTACGCTTTAGCATCCTTGCATGTGGGTAAATGACTACCATGATACCATGCTTGCCATGAGGCTATTTGCTTAAGTGTTTAACTGCATGAATGCCTGTGGATGAAGGCTTCATTGCTTGAATTGGGATAATTCATCAAAATGTGCGTTTTAAGCCCACTTGAAGTGGCAAAATCATGTTTTGTAAGCCCACTTGAGGGTGGCAAATCCACGTCTTAGCCTACTTGCGAGTAGCAACTTCAAACCATTTTCGAAAAACAAACATGAGATGTTTTGTTCCAACTTGAGTGATTTAGTCTATACTTGTATGTTGTGCGCATCACATAGTAAGGTTAGATAATAATCGGAATAAGAACACATGTGTTTTCAAAAATGACATATCATGTTAGTAGAGGCCGATCCTTTGATCGGGCAAGCGGGGGTGATCATTTCAGGACCTTCCCCTCTCATACCCAAGTTCCCGAGCCGAGGTAACTTTGGTGATGACGGATACGTGGTCTTAGGTACAAGTCAGGGTTTCCTAAATTTCCCAAAAACAAAATATTTAGGTGGCGACTCTGAAATCTGGTAAAGCAGTCCATGTTTGGCACTTTTCGATTCAAAATTGATTTTTCAAAACCAATTGCCAGATTTGGACTCTTTGGTGATTTATCAGTCTTACATTGCACTTTGTGAGATTAGATTCAGAACCGTGACGGGAGTTTGAACTGTAGTAGCTAAGAACCACAATTCGCGCCCTCGCGCGCGGAGCGTAGTTTTGGGCGGTCTACAAACACTTAACTGTTTGATGTTTCCTAAAAAAGTTGTTTTCATTAAAAAAAAATGGAATTAGTTCACCATTTGGAATCAGTTCACCATAGCAGACAAAACTGGTGCTTTTTTTTTTTATATAAATAATAGTAGAGAATGAATATGAAACAAAGGCTCAAGTAATCACTATCATCTTAGGTAGTGGTCATGGACAGATCAGAAATAATGGTCATGTGCTAATAATGTGTTAATAATAGTCATGTGCTAATTTTTCACTATCACAGTTTTCACCATCAGTGTGCTAATAATGGTCATGCGCTAATTTTTCACCATCAATGTGCTAATCTTATGCAGTGGCAATAGTGGCCACAGTTTTCACCATCATTTGCCATGGACAGATTAGAAACAAAGGCTTAAATAATGCTCAATGTGCTAATTTTTTTTGGAGGGTAGCTCTAGTTTTCACCATCATCTTAATTAGTTTGATGATAGTACTAGTTTTAACAGTAGCTACCAGCCATGGCAACCACAATGGACAGAGCAATGGAAGAGCAATGAGACAAGAGGAAATAAAATATCTTAAGTCAGTGAAGACTCCGATCAAGCAGCAGCACACAAAGCTCCTCCTCTTTCACTCCGATCAAACATGTAACGCCCTCAAAAATAAACCCATCATAACATACATTCACGATAAATAGAAGATATTTCATATTACAATCATCAGAGTATTCTTACAAAAGATATTACATATTGACAACAAAAGTAAATGCCCTATAGGCTTACAACTTTCCAAGTCAACACTTGGTTACAAAAAGCGAGTACTAACTCTACACAAAATAAGCCATTGGCTTGACATACATGTAATACAACAAAACAACAAAAAGAGTCTGACAGCCCCAAGCCTCCCAAGCTACGTCCTTGGAGGTGGCATAACACCTGTACCTGAAAATGACGTCCTATATAGGGTGAGCTAACGCTTAGTATAGATATGCTAAACATAATATGAGCAATAACTAAAACATTAGCACTTGATAAATGTTTAACTCATATAGACCAACATATAGTACAATCCAGTTCCATAATCCTTCACTTAACAAACTCAACTTATAAACACAGCTCAGAACCTGGCCAAACAACTTAAGCGAGACTACATCTCAAGCCAACAATACTTCAAACTGCCATTTCACAGAAATTGCGTCCGCGGGATTCGGCACCCATGTGTAATTATTTTCTCATGGCCATTTTACGGAAATTTCATCCGCAGGACTCGGCACCCATGTATAGATGTTTTTGGATTACCATTTTACGGAAATTTCATCCACGGGATTCGGCACCCATGTATAGATATTTTGAATTGCCATTTTACAAAAATTACGTCCGCGGGATTCGGCACCCATGTGTAATTATTTTCGAATGGCCATTTTACAGAAATTTCATCCGCGGGATCCGGCACCCATGTATTCAAACACACCACTTGATTAGTTTTAGTTCACCTAATCATCATGCAGTGTCTACAACAATCGAGACTATCCTCCTCCAATAGCCCAAAGCAGTTATTTCTAAACAGATAATAAATGTACCAACAAGTAACTTATCAACATTTTCAAAGGTGAGTGATTAATGAATCCAACTCCACCATTCTACCTCATAATGAGGCAATTTCATTATTCCCAACTCAATTTCATAATTCCATAACATTTCTAAATTAATTATATAAATTAATTCATAACAAAAATTGAGGCTTTCTCCCTTTTTTCTCAACTTTGACCCAAAGGCTCAAATATCAACAACAACACCGATAATCTCATTTCTAGACCCAAATACACATGTATAGGCATCAAAATACAAAACCGCTCTTTACACATTTTGAAACCCTAACACCCAAAATCACCCAACCTCAACATTAAATCAAAATGACTAAAAGTTTAAGCCAAAGATCATAACAATGAGTAGTTATCCCTACCTCAAATTCGGAGCTCAAAGGAAGTAGACGTAGAAATCTCGAAGTGCTCCAAATCAAGAAATATTCGGATCAAAAGATAGCCCACACCAAGGTCAACACTTTTTACAAACGTCCAAAGGTGAGAGATCACTAGGGCTAGATGATTTCTTAGAGAGAATGTGAGGTTTTAGAGAGAGAAGCTCGCCAATGGCGGTTTTCGAAAAGTAAGAGAGAGAAAGGAAATCAAAAAGTGATCCAAAAAGGTGAAACTCGGACTGACACAGACTCACGTGGAAACCCCCGCTCAAGCGTGGAAACCCCCGCTCGAGTGTCAGACACAGACTAACGCTCGAGCGTCAAAAACGCCGTTCGAGGGTCGATTGCACACTTCCAGAAGTTTTGCAGACGATGGTCCCCGCTCGATCGTCAAACTCCCCGCTCGAGCAGAGAAACGAAAACAAAGGGTCATGCTCGAGCGTCAAAACTCCCGCTCGAGCATACGAAGACCTGCAAAGGAAAAATGCTGGGAGATGGAAATTCACGCTCGAGCGTCAAAACGCCCGCTCGAGCGGAGAAGCAACAACAAGGGCCCGCTCGAGCGTGAAGGCCAAATTCTGGGCATCAACTTTTGGTCTCAAAGCACAACCAACCTGTTTTAAACCTGCCCAACACAACCCAAGACTCAAATACAAAGAATAATGGATGGAAATGAGAATGAGACAACAATACATCCATGGAACTGAGTCCGGAATACAATAAATAAAGAGAAGAAAAACCAGGATCGCTATAACCTCCCCTCCTTAAGGAATTTCATCCCCGAAATTAAGTACAATTATCAAAAACATGTTTTTCTCAATTCTCAACAGTATTACAACTGAACATTCATCAACTTGACTCAATACCGGTCGTCCCATCTCTTTTCCAGAGGCAAATTCCAGCGTAATCTCCAACATGCATTATTAACATGCATCACAAAACAAATTCAATGCCAACATTATATTTGCATTTCTAAAACAGAGTTAACATATGCAATGTTAAAATAAACTTCCATTACAAGGCAAGTTCCACAATATTTCCATAAACCAAAACATTCACAATGTTTTACAACTTAAGACATATTTAATGCTCTTAAAGTTTATCAATATTACAAAATTCCCAATACATGATTATGTATTAACAAACAAGTCTGGATATTTCTCGCGGACCTCCAACTCACGTTCCCAAGTGGCTTCCTCCACTCCGTGATGTTTCCACAAAACTTTTACCAAGGGAATGGTCTTGCCTCGCAAGACTTGATCCCGCCTATCCAAGACCCGAACCGGCCTCTCCTCATACGAGGCATCCTCGTCAACCTCTAAGTCAGTCCAATCCAGTACATGCGATGGATCCGGCTCGTACTTCCAAAGCATACTAACATTAAATACGTCATGCACTCCGGACAACTACGGCGGCAAAGCTAAACGGTAAGCAACCTCCCCAATCCTCTCAAGGATCTCAAAGGGACCAATAAATCAAGGGGACAACTTCCCACTCTTCCCAAACCTCATCAAACCCCGCCTAAGTGATATTTTCATAAATACATGATCACCCGCCTCAAATACCAAAGGCCTCCTCCTACGGTCGGCATAACTCTTTTGGCGACTCTGGGCTGTGACAAGCCTCTTACGGATAAGCTCAACCTTCTCCGTCGTTTCCCTCACCAACTCCGGGCCTAACAAAGGTGCCTCACCCACCTTGGCCCAACAAACTAGAGAGCTACACGATCGGCCATACAAAGCCTCAAACGGTGCCATACCGATACTCGACTGAAAACTGTCGTTGTAGGCAAACTCCACCAAGGGCAAGTGTCTCTCCCACGACCGACTAAAGTCAAGGACACAACCTCGGAGCATATCCTCAAGGATCTGAATAGTATGCTCGGACTGCCCGTCAGTCTGAGGATGATAAGCCGTGCTAAAGGTCAATCTAGTGCCCAAGGCACTTTGTAAACTCTGCCACAACCTAGCAGTAAAACATGGATCTCTATCTGAGACGATCGATACTGGGACCCCGTGCAACCTCACTATTTCCCGAATATACAAGTCGTCAAGATGATCTACCGAATCTCTCATGTGTATAGGAATGAAGTACGCCGACTTAGTCAACCAGTCTATAACCACCCACATAGCATCACTACCCCGCTGAGTCCTCGAAAGGCCTACAACGAAGTCCATAGTGACATGCTCCCACTTCCACTCGGCTATAGGCAAGGGTTGTAACAAACCCGCTGGCCTCTGATGCTCGGCCTTCACTTGCTGACAAGTAAGGCACTTGGACACGAAAATTGCCACATCCTTCTTCATACCCCACCACCAAAACTGGCGACCCAAATCTCGATACATCTTAGTGCCTCCCGGATGCACCGCAAGGCGTGAATGGTGAAACTCTCGGAGTACCTCCTCTCAGCAAGACTCTGGCACAAACAAGCGGTCTCGGTATCTCACACTCAGGTTAGGATACACAGACAAACCCTTCTCAACCATCCCACTGGAGATCTTCTCTCGAAGGGATTCTACCTCAAGGTCACCTCTTTGTGCCTCTAACACTCAATTCACAAGTGTAGGCTGCGCAACAACAGAAAACAAGGCCGCAGCCTCAACGGATTCGCCCAGAAACAAATCAAACTCGCCAAGTGCACCCAACACCTCCCACTCTCAGATGGCTATACAAGCTTCATCACTAATGGATTTCCTGCTAAGGGCATCGGCCACAACATTGGTCTTACCCGGGTGATAGTGCAACTCGAAGTCGTAATCCTCAATGAACTCCATCCACCTTCTCTGCCTCAAATTCAAGTCCCTCTGTGTAACCAGATACTTTAGACTCTTATGATCCGAGAATACCTCGAATCTCTCACCATAGAGGTAGTGCCTCCAAATCTTCAAGGCAAAAATCACGGCTGCTAACTCTAGGTCATGTGTAGGGTAATTCTTCTCGTGTATTTTCAATTGACGTGAGTCATAGGCAACCACTTTCCCCTCTTGCATCAACATACAACCCAAACCCTCTCGTGAGGCATCACAATAAACCGCATAACCTAAACCCCTCTCTAGAATAATCAAAACAGGAGCGGTGGTCGATCTAACTTTCAACTCTTGGAACGACTTTTCACAAGTCTCACTCCATACAAACTTAATCCCTTTCCGAGTTAATCTAGTCAACGATGAAGCTAGTCTAGAGAAATCTTTCACAAACTGGCGGTAATACCCAGCTAATCCCAGAAAACTGCGGATCTCAAAAACGCTCTTAGGCTGTGCCCAATCTTGTACTACCTCAATCTTGGATGTATCAACAAACACCTCTTCCCCGGAAACCACATGGACTAAGAACTTGACCTCTCCTAGCCAGAACTCACACTTCCCAAACTTGGCATACAGCCTATGGGCTCTAAGCAACTCGAGCACCACTCTCAAGTGTTCCTCGTGCTCCTCCTCTGAAGGTGAATAAATAAAGATGTCATCTACAAAAATGACTACAAAACGATCTAAAAAATCCCAGAATATCCAGTTCATCAAATCCATAAACACTGCCAGTGCATTGGTGAGCCCCAATGGCATCACCAGAAACTCATAGTGGCCATACCGCGTACGGAATGCCGTCTTCGGAATATCCTCCTCCCTGACCCTCAACTGATGGTAACCCGATCTCAAGTCTATCTTAGAGAAACAACGGGACCCTTTCAACTGGTCAAACAAGTCATCCATACGGGGCATAAGGTACTTATTCTTAACCGTAGCCCGATTCAACTTCCGGTAGTCGATACAAAGTCTCAAGGCACCATCTTTCTTTTTAGCAAAGAGGACCGGTGCTCCCCACGGCGAAACACTAGGGCGAATAAAACCCTTATCTAGCAACTCCTGGAGTTGAATCTTCAACTCACTCAACTCGACTGGGGCAAAACGGTAAGGTGCCATAGAAATCGGCGTTGTGCCAGACACCAAATCAATGGAGAACTCTATCTCTCGATGTAGTGGCAAACTAACAAGATCCTCGGGAAAAACATCCGAATACTCACAAACCACTCTCGGCAACTCAACCCCGGTCTCATCACATTCACTACTCAAAAGGCTAGCGAGAAGACCACTAAGCTCATTCTGCCCTCGCGGATCATACACCGGTGGCAACACACTACCAACCCGATCCCCCAAGAAATGGAAGCACTCCCCGCTCACGGTACATACAGTGACCCTCTGGCGGTAACAATCAATAACTGCCCGGTATGACGATAACCAGTCCATACCCAAAATAACATCAACACCCGATATAGCCATAACTACAAATGAAAATGGAAGTCAGCGGTCAGCGACCTCTATATCGCACCCCCTACACCCTTGTTTCAAAATTAACTCACTCCCGACAGGTGATACAACACAAATAGGAGATGCTAATTGCGCCAACTCTAACCCCAAAACAGATGCAAATGTAGCCGATATAAAGGAATGTGATGCACCCATATCAATCAACACATTGGCAACCGAGTTGCAAAACAAAAAGGTACCTCTCACAACAGATGGAGCCGGTACTAGATCCTGCGCGATAACAGCATGCACACGCCTTGTAGGCCCCTGATCTACTTGCTCACCTCTCGGAGCAAAAGGCTGGTGCACGGACTGAGACGATGAAGCCCCTTGATTGGCCCTCGAGGCCTGAACAGACTGCGCAGGCTGCGAACTCTACGTCTGTCTCAAACCAGACGCACCGGGTGTACCACCCAACTGTGGGCAGAACCTCTTCAGGTGCCCTGCCTGACCACACTGGTAACAAGAGGATGACTGGCCTCTGTCCTGACTCTGGCTCTGAGGTCGAGCCGAAGATAAGCTGCTCCCTGACCTCTTCCCCTCTGCGAGCAAGCTGGAGACTTGTGGCCCAGCTGACCACACTTGAAACAGGTAAAGTCTCCCTGGCTGTCTCTCCCAGAACCCGAACCTAGTACTAGAAAGGTAGATCTTACCAAGGCACTCTGGGACTGCTGAGGGTTAGAACTCATCTGCCTTCTACCATCCCCCTGGCCTTCCTGACTCCTCTTGGAGCCCCTCATCCTCTCCTCCTCCTCCATCATAGACTTCATATGGGTCGGCGCATCCACAAGACGCCCATACTCCCATATCATAGGACCCCCAACTCTCATCTTGAGGCCATGCCTCAACTTTCTCTCGAACTTGATGCAATGGTGTTCCTCAGACGCCACAAGCTCAGGTGCGAACCTGGATAAGCTAGTAAATGCGGCCTCAAACTCGGCCACTGATAAACTCAGCTGCTTGAGCTGACAAAACTGGTCCCTCAGCTTCTCCCTGACAGTTGGGGCTAGGAACTTCTCCTGGAAAGCATCTACAAAAGCCTCCCATGTACCACCAATACGACCCCTCGTGAACTTCCACCACTGACCCGTATCCCCCTTTAGTTAGAAATATGCCAAAGTCACCTTCAATGCCCCGTCTTCGATGCCTATCATCTCAAACGTCTTTGTCATCTGTTCCAACCACTTATCAGCCTTAAGTGGCTCCTTAGGATCCCCAACAAACTCATCCGGATTAGACCGGAAGAACTCCCTCTTCAGAAAGGAAGGCCCTGCATCAATAACCTAGGCCTGAACTGGATTCTCTGCTCTGAGAATGCCTATGGATTCCCTCATAGCTCCTGCTATCTCGCGGGCTAAGGCACCCAAGGCCTGCTGCCCCACTGGCTCGGCCACATTGGCCTGGCCAACACCCTCCTGCTGCGCCGAAATATCATCCGATAAAGGCATCTCCTGCCTACCACGCCTACCACGTCTACCTCCACGTCCTCGTCCTCGTCCTGACATCCTAATAAAGGTAACGAAGAACGTTAGCACATTCACAAATGTGCCGAAGCTATAACACTCGCGTCCTAATGCAATGGACAACTGTAATTCACTCCACGTAAGCACGTAATCACATAAGCACCTAAGAATTTCATTTCCGGATAATGATAGTCCCGAGCCGTTCCTAGAGTTCCGGTTAGAAACAGCATTGATCAAGTGCTTTTCCAACAAGACTTACAGAAATCCAAGGATCCAGTCAACATCCTAGAAACTAAATCCCATACCCAAATAGTCACATAAACATGTTATCACATAAGCATATAACACTACATCTAAGTCTCTAATAAGTGAGACGAACCCATTGTGGTACTAACCACTTCCCGCGTACCCAAAGTATTCGAATCCGGTACGCTTTGATACCAAGTTGTAACGCCCTCAAAAATAAACCCATCATAACATACATTCACGATAAATAGAAGAGATTTCATATTACAATCATCAGAGTATTCTTACAAAAGGTATTACATGTTGACAACAAAAGTAAATGCCCTATAGGCTTACAACTTTCCAAGTCAACACTTGGTTACAAAAAGAGAGTACTAACTCTACACAAAATAAGCCCTTGGCTTGATATACATGTAATACAACAAAACAACAAAAAGAGTCTGGCAGCCCCAAGCTTCCCAAGCTACGTCCTTGGAGGTGGCATAACACCTGTACCTGAAAATGATGTCCCATATAGGGTGAGCCAATGCCCAATAGAGATATGCTAAACATAATATGAGCAATAACTAAAACATTAGCACTTGATAAATGTTTAACTCATATAGACCAACATATAGTACAATCCAGTTCCATAATCCTTCACTTAACAAACTCAACTTATAAACACAGCTCAGAACCTGGCCAAACAACTTAAGCGAGACTACATCTCAAGCCAACAATACTTCAAACTACCATTTCACGGAAATTGCGTCCACGGGATTCGGCACACATATGTAATTATTTTCTCATGGCCATTTTACGGAAATTTCATCCACGGGACTCGGCACCCATGTATAGATGTTTTCGGATTACCATTTTACGAAAATTTCATCCGCGGGATTCAGCCCCCATGTATAGATATTTTGAATTGCCATTTTACGGAAATTGCGTCTGCGGGATTCGGCACCCATGTGTAATCATTTTCGAATGGCCATTTTACGGAAATTTCATCTGCGGGATCCGGCACCCATGTATTCAAACACACCACTTGATTAGTTTTAGTTCACCTAATCATCATGCAGTGTCTACAACAATCAAGACTATCCTCCTCCGATAGCCCAAAGCAGTTATTTCTAAACAGATAATAAATGTACCAACAGATAAATTATCAACATTTTCAAAGGTGAGTGATTAATGAATCCAACTCCACCATTCTATCTTATAATGAGCCAATTTCATTATTCCCAACTCAATTTCATAATTCCATAACATTCCCAAATTAATTATATAAATTAATTCATAACAAAAATTGGGGCTATCTCCTCCCTTTTTTCTCAACTTTGACCCAAAGGGTCAAATATCAACAACAACACCGATAATCCCATTTCTAGACCCACATACACATGTATAGGCATCAAAATACAAAACCCCTCTTTATACATTTTGAAACCCTAACACTCAAAATCACCCAACCTCAACATTAAATCAAAATGACTAAAAATTTAAGCCAAAGATCATAACAATGAGTAGTTATCCCTACCTCAAATTCGGAGCTCAAAGGAAGAAGATATAGAAATCTCGAAGTGCTCCAAATCAAGATATTTTTGGATCAAAAGATAGCCCACACCAAGGTCAACACTTTTTACAAAGGTCCAAAGGTGGGAGATCACTAGGGCTAGATGATTTCTTAGAGAGAATGTGAGGTTTTAGAGAGAGAAGCTCTCCAATGGAGGTTTTCAAAAAGTAAGAGAGAGAAAGGAAATCAAAAAGTGATCCAAAAAGGTGAAACTCGGACTGATATAAAAGTCGCCCCGCTCGAGCGTGGAAACCCCCGCTTGAGTGCCAGACACAGACTCACGCTCGAGCGTCGATTGCACACTTCCAGAAGTTTTGCAGACAATGGTCCCCGCTCGATCGTCAAACTCCCCCCTCGAGCGGAGAAACAAAAACAAAGGGTCACGCTCGAGCGTCAAAACTCCCGCTCGAGCGTACAAAAACCTGCAGAGGAAAAATACTAGGAGATGGAAATTCATGCTCGAGCGTCAAAACGCCCGCTCGAGCGGAGAAGCAACAACAAGGGCCCGCTCGAGCGTGAAGGCCAAATTCTAGGCATTAACTTTTGGTCTCAAAGCACAACCAACCTGTTTCAAACCTGCCCAACACAACCCAAGACTCAAATACAAAGAGTAAAGGATGGAAATGAGAATGAGACAACAACACATCCACGGAACCGAGTCTGGAATACAATAAATAAAGAGAGGAAAAACCAGGATCGCTATAAAATAGCAGTAGTGGTGGAACACAGAGATGGTTCTGCTGGGTTTTACGAAGACACGGTGCTTCTCTCTCTCTACTCTTTGCTCTATTCTTTCTTTTTTGGTTTGTTTTTGAAATGAAAAGCGTGGGTGTATTGCACAGTACCAGCAAGTTGAGTACAAAACTAAATTCGAGCCATCACATTTCGAGCTACATAGCGGCACTCTATTAATTAATTGATTCTCAAAGCTAATGTAGGTCATACAAAATTAGGGAAGGTTTAAAGCCCCAGATTCCTTTCAACCCTTGAATAACACTTTAATTTTGTTTAATTTAATTTTAGTTTTAGTTTAGTTTATCAAATTAGAATCAAATGTCACAGTTTTTGAATTAATTTGTGAACTCATCATTGAATTAACGCAACTCAGCCTTTTTGTTTCGCAGAATTGTCGTGCACCCGAATGAAAACACCCCACTATTCTACACAAATTGGGGTTAACCACATGTTTGAGTTGTGAGTTTGATCAAGAATCACAGGTATAATATATATATATATATACACACATCCAATTTTTTCATAAATCAAACACACACCAACACAAAATCAATGATGAAATTCTTGATTGTTATTGTGATGAACTGTTTTATTCTTTATCAAAAGAGTTTCAATGAACTGATGAGCAGAGAGAAACAGACGGTAGAAGACCAAAGGGGAGCAGAGGAAAGCAAAGGAAGGCTGTACCTGGATGTCGGAGGGAGAACTAGTGACGCTGTTGTTGCCGCTGCAAGAGAGACGGTGCTACAGATGTTGTTGTTGCCGCTACTACAGACGTTGTTGTTACTGCTGCGCGAGCAAGAGCGAGAGATAGAGTGACAACTGGGTGAGAGGGAACTTCTGCTCGAGCAAGAGCGAGAGGAACGTAGATGATGTTGTTACTGCTAGAGTGACGACTGGGTAAGAGGGAGGGAGAGAGCAGAGAGATTAGGGTACAATATTGAAGGTTTTTTTTTATCCGAAGAGATAATAGAGAATTTGGGAATATTGGGAAAGAGGGAGAGTGGGAGGGAGTTTTGGCGTGAATTTAGGAATTACTATTTGCGATGATATTAAGGCCCATCGCGAATGAAAGAGAAAAAAAATAAAATTTTGCGACGGATTGCCAAAAGAGCGTCGCAAAAAAGAAAAAAAAAATTTAACCAGAAAAATTTTGCCACGTTTAACTTTCCATCGCATATAACCTTACTTTTTTTCACGGGCTAACTTTTTCTATGGTAAAAACAATAAAATTCTTGACTACACTTAAACCGTCGCAAATTGTTCCGTGTCAAATGCCCCTTTTTCTAGTAGTGAGTGCACCCCTTTTTAACATAACCACAATAGTATGTAACTAGGGTAAATTGCAATGGTAGTCCTTGTATTTTGGTTCTTATGTCATTTTGGTTCATGTAATTTCAATTAACTCGATTTTGACCCTGAATTTATAATTTATCTCAATTTGGTCCAATTGATTACAACCTTTAACATTTTTTTATGTACAATACGTACATAAGTGGGATGTGTCATAATTTTAAGGACAAAAATATAAACTTAATTAACTCAGTGAGTTAATCTCAACAAATTCAGTGATAATTTTCTGTCAAAAACACGACCAGTATTATCAATTAGACCAAATTGACACAAAATCTAAAATTAAGAGTCAAATTTGAGCCAATTGAAATTGTAGGGAGCAAAATAATACAAGGGACAAAATGTATGGACCATTGATGTAATTTATCCTTGTAACTAATATCGTAAAATTTCAATTTTTTTTTTCTTATCATAAGAAGTGTGTACCATATCCTTTTTTGTTGTGTTTTGTTACGTGGTTGAGGTATTGGGTCATGTGGTATTGGGCCATGATACATCACCTTGTCACAATGATTTGATATTTGCAGATTCTTTGTGACTTTCACGTAAGGTATCACCATATTTTCATGACACATAATTTTTAGTGAATAATTCTTTAGCTACATCTTTCAGGGTTGGATGGATTGAAACACTTACAAGAGTTGTATTTGGATTATTCATCCATTGACAAGATCTTTCTTCATAATGTTGGAGTAATGTCCTCCCTAAGGGTGCTAACATTGCGGAATATTAGCCTTAATGGAAGCCTACCTAACCAAGGTATTCACAATTTGATCATATTCCATGTATTAATTGTGTTATGATGAATGTGCCTCCGTGCAAATAAAATGTTTGAGCTATGCATCACTTCTTTTATTTCACAGGTTGGTGTGAACTTTCTAACCTCCAAGAGTTAGATCTCAGTGAGAATGGTTTTACTGGAATGCTTCCCACATGTTTGGGAGACTTAACATCAATTCGAATATTGGACCTCTCTTTTAATCAGTTCATTGGAAATCTTACTTCATCTCCCCTTAGTAATCTCACAACACTTGAATATCTTATCCTTTCATACAACCATTCTGAAATCCCAGTCTCATTTATTTCATTTTGTAACCATTCAAAGCTTAAAGTATTTTTAGGTGACAACAACAAATTGAGTGATCAAATTGAGTTTCAAACATGGATTCCTAAGTTCCAACTGAAATTTTTCAATTTATCAAACAGAATAATTGATCTATCACACAACTCGGTCAGAACATTTCCAGCTTGGTTGTTAGAAAACAATACGCGATTGGAAGTTTTTCATCTAATAAATTGCTCCTTCATGGGGCCTTTCCTACTTCCATCATATCCTAATCCCCATGCCATTTCAATTGATATTTCTGACAATCATCTTGAGGGCCCAATTCCAACAAATATAGGTTTGATCTTTCCAAATTTGTTGAATTTAAAAACATCTAGCAACCTTATTCAAGGTCACATTCCTACTTCTTTAGGTGATATGCACTCTTTGGAGTTTTTAAACTTATCCAACAATAATTTGTCTGGACAAATACCAAAGCATTTGACAATTGGTTGCCCCTTTTTATCCTACTTCATACTATCAAACAATAATTTGTCTGGCCAAATATCTCTTTCGTTTATAAATTTAACCAGATTGGTATGATTATATTTGGACAATAATCATTTCGCAGGCAAATTTCCAGATAGCATATCTATTCCTCCTTTGGAAGCACTTGGTATTAGCAAAAACCATATGTCTGGAAAGCTTCCAAGATGGATGGGGAACATGTCCAATCTAATGGGAATTGCTATGTTCTCAAATCATTTTGAAGGTCCTATTCCAGTAGAGTTTTGCAAACTTCGTAATCTTGAGTTTTAGACCTTTCAAAGAATAACTTGCCTGGTTCTATATTGTCTTGCTTCAACCAATTGAGAGTAAAACATGTCCACTTGAACCAAAACTAGTTAAGCGGTCCAATGACGCGTGCATTTTACAACAGTGCTTCTTTGGTCACATTAGATCTTAGGGATAACCACCTAAATGGAACCATTCCCAGCTGGAATGGAAGCCTTCACGTGTTGAGCATTCTTCTCCTAAAATTTTATAATTTTGAAGGTGAAATTCTAGTTCAGTTATGCTAGTTGAAACAATTAAGCATATTGGGTCTTTCTAAAAATAACTTTTCTAGTTCCACACCTCCTTGTTTTCGTGAAACACCTTTTGAGGCAACCCATGAAAAATCTTCTCCAAAAACTGGATATCAGATGGGTGGTATTTCAACATTTTCATTGTGGAGCTTTGTCGAGGGGTCAAAGTCACTAGGAGAACATTAGATGATGGATGTTGGATATGGAACTATTATCTTCCACTCTTTGGATGTCCAACAAAAAGTGGAGTTGACAACAAAGCATGGATCCTATGCATATAAAGGCAATATTTTGGACTACATGTCTGGAGTTGATCTGTCGTGCAACCACTTAATAGGGGAAATCCCATTAGAAATGGGAAACTTGAGCAACATCCATGTTCTAAACTTGTCTCATAACAATTTATTCGGATCAATCCCATCAGCATTCTCACAACTAAAGCAGATAGAAAGTTTGGATCTCTCTTACAATAGATTGAATGGAAAGATCCCTTCTCAACTGATTGAATTGGACAAGTTAGAAGTCTTTAGTGTGGTTTACAACAACTTATCAGGTGCGACCCCAGATCGAAAAGCTCAGTTCGCAACTTTTGAAGAAAGTAGCTATGAGAGAAATCCCTTTCCCTGCGGACTTCCCTTGCGAACCAATTGCAATAAAACTGTACCAACATCAACAATGTCAAAAGGCCTGGAAAGAAAGATTGAAGATGGCGGTTTCATAGATATGGAGGTTTTCTATGTCAGCTTTCTAGTCTCATATATTATTGCGTTGTTGGGGATTGTTGCAATTTTGTTCATAAATCCTCATTGGCGACAAGCTTGGTTTCACCTCGTTGAAGTGTGCATGACCTCGTGGTACTACTTCTTTTTGGACAATTTTATTAAGTTTTCTTTTGCAACAGAATTATGTAATCTCCTTGATTAAGATGCAAGTTCCTGAGTTTGAATATGAGAAAATGAAATATTTATTAGCTTTCTAGTCTAACTTATGTTACTAAACTTTTTTCTAGAAAAGTTTGTTGAAATAAGTTGCCCATAAGTGTAACGCCCTCAAAATAAGACAAGCATTTACATATAAACTAACCACATTCCTTTATTTCATTGAGTTTCATTACATAAGTATTACATGTTAACATCAAAACAAAATGCCCTACGGGCTTACAGCTTTCCAAGTTAACACTTGGTTTCAACAAAAGGGTACTAACTCGTTTACACATTAAGCCCTTGGCTTGAAGTTACATGTAATACATCAAAAGTAAAACAACTACACTATGTCCGCCTCTAGCCTTCCAAGCTATGTCCTTGGAGGTGGCATGCTTCCTGTACCTGAAAATGATATTCCCATATAGGGTGAGCCACAGCCCAGTAGAAATACACTAAACCAACCATGGACAATGACTAAAACATTAGCAATTGATAGTTGGTCAACACTGATACAATCACATAAATTACATATTTATGTCAACGACTTACAAGTCCCAATTACTTTTCATTTTTCCCTTTTTCAACAGATAAGCATGCTAGCTCTATCATCATTTCCACAGATATGTATAAAAACTATATCTCACATTCAGATAAGCATAAAAGCTATACCCACATTCTCAACAGATATGTATATCAACAATATCCACAGATAAGCATACAAGCTGTATCCACACTCTACAACAGATATGTATATCAACAATATCCACAGATAAGCATACAAGCTATATCCACACTTCACAAAGATAAGCATACGAGCTCTATCTTCACTTCTCTAGACAAGCATATGAGCTCTGTCTACGGAGTTCATCCCCTATCTCCTCCCAATACCTATCCGGTTTAGAGGTACATCCCCTATCTTCCCCTAAACCGCGGAGTACATCCCCTATCTCCTCCTCTACACATAACGTATATAAACACATTGGTTCTATATACAATCACACAATACACACAATTAATGTATTCTATCAACCGTCAAGTTCCATGACACGTTCCATTGATTAGTTTCCGTTTACCTAATCACCAAGCATTGTCTACAACAATCTCGACTATCCTCCACCGATAGCCCAAAGCAGTTATTTCTAAAACAGAAAATAAATGCACAAATGGATATTCAATCAACATTTCATTTCCTCATTTCTCACCAATTAATTATCCCAATTAATTAAACAATGTAATTAGGCCATTTTCCATAATTACCATTTCAACCCTTAGGTCCCATTTTCATCAATGATTCAACAATCATTCTATTTTTCTATGCCAAACATGCATCTAGGTTTATTATGAATAAAACCCCAACTTTTGTAAAATTACACAAAAGCCCCAAACTTTCACAAATTTACCAAACCAAGCCCAACATCTCAAAATACCAAAATTTAAAGACAAAACCCATAGAGAGGAGTAGGTTATCCCTACCTCAATTTCGGAGTCCCAAAGGAGAAGACGAAAAAACCCAACGTGCTCCAAAACCCGAGATTTTCAGATTAAAATGAAGCCCTCGACGATCAACAACCTTTTTGTAAAGGCCAAAGGTGAGTAAATCACTCCTACTAGATCAAAACCTAGAGAGAAGGTAGAGTCTAGAGTGAGAGGCTCAACAATGGTGATTTTGGAAAAGTAAGAGAGAGAAGAGAAAGTGAAAAAGTGATTTGAAAAGTCACAATTTCGGGATTTAAACCCAGTCTTCCGCTCGAGCGTAAAACACCCCGCTCGAGCGGCCACTCACAGACTTCCGCTCGAGCGGCCAACCTCCCGCTCGAGCGCAGAATGCACTCGCCCAGCTCTTTTGCAGAACCAGGCCTCCGCTCGAGCTCCCAACCCTACGCTCGAGCTCACAACACTGCACAACAAGATACTGGATGGATGTAATCTACGCTCGAGCGCCAACACCTCCGCTCGAGCGTACAGGCCAAAAATCTGGGCAACTAGTTTTGGTTTCTAAACTCAACCAACCTGTAACAAACCCGCTCAACACATCCTATAACTCAAATACAAAGTAAGAAAGGATGTAAACAAGATAATAAACAACTACCAACATCCACGGACACATGTCCGGATCACTATACAACAAGGGTAAACCTGGGATCGCTATAACCTCCCCCCCTTAAAGAATTTCGTCCCCGAAATTAAACACAAGTTTTCAAAAACAAGTTTTCCTCCATTTTAAACAATGTTACATTTTAACATTCAACAATTCGACCCATTACCGGTCATCCCATCCCTTTAACAAGAGACATATCACAATATGTAAACAACATATGTATTTTCAACATGCATCAACATTATGCACTATCCTTCCAATTTCAACAATATATTTAACGCATATAATGTCACTTTCAACTTCCATAAGAGGCAAGTTCCAAAACATACTTCCAATAACCAAAACATTTTCAATGTTTCACAACTTAAGACATATATCCAAGCTCTTAAGTTCAACAAAATGTAAAATTTAAATATAAGATTACATAACAACAAACAAGTCCGGATATTTCTCTCGGACTTCCAATTCACGTTCCCAAGTGGCTTCCTCCACTCCATGATGTTTCCACAAGACTCTCACCAAAGGAATGGTCTTGCCACGCAGGACCTGATCCCGCCTATCCAAGACCCGAACCGGTCTCTCCTCATACGAGGCATCCTCATCTACCTCTAAATCAGTCCAATCCAACACATGTGATGGATCTGGCTCATACTTCCGAAGCATACTCACATGAAACACATCATGCACTCCGGACAACTGCGGCGGTAAGGCTAACCGATAAGCAACCTCACCTATCCTCTCAAGGATCTCAAAAGGACCTATAAACCGAGGGGATAACTTCCCACTCTTCCCAAACCTCATCAGGCCTCGCCTAGGTGATATCTTCAGAAAGACATGATCACCTACCTCAAACGCCAAAGGCCTCCTCCTACGGTCGGCATAACCCTTTTGTCGACTCTGGGCTGTAACAAGCCTCCTACGGATAACCTCAACTTTCTCCGTCGTCTCCCTAACCAACTCCGGACCCAACAAAGGTGCATCACCCACCTCGGCCCAACAAACTGGAGACCTACACGGTCGGCCATACAAGGCCTCAAACGGTGCCATACCGATGCTAGACTGAAAACTGTTGTTGTAGGCAAACTCTACCAATGGCAAGTGCCTCTCCCACGTCCCACTGAAGTCCAGGACACAACCCCGAAGCATATCCTCGAGGATCTGAATAGTACGCTCGGACTGCCCGTCAGTCTGAGGATGATAAGCCGTACTAAAGGTCAACTTAGTGCCCAAGGCACTCTGCAAACTCTGCCACAACCTAGCAGTAAAACGAGGATCTCTATCTGAGACGATCGTTACTGGGACCCCGTGCAATCTCACTATGTCCCGAATATACAAGTCGGCAAGATGATCTACCGAATCTTTCACGCGCATAGGAATAAAGTGCGCCGACTTAGTCAACCGGTCTACAACCACCCAAATAGCATCATTACCCCGTTGAGTCCTCGGAAGACCTACAACGAAGTCCATAGTGACATGCTCCCACTTCCATTCGGCAATAGGCAAGGGTTGCAACAAACCCGCTGGTCTCTGATGCTCGGCCTTCACTTGCTGGCAAGTAAGGCACTTCGATACGAAAACAGCCACATCTCTTTTCATACCCCGCCACCAAAACTGGCGACCCAAATCCTGATACATCTTAGTACCTCCCGGATGCACCGCAAGGCGCGAATGGTGAAACTCTCGGAGTACTTCCTCACGGCAAGCCTCCGGTACAAACAAACGGTCTCGGTATCTCACACTCAGGTCGGGATACACCGTCAAACCCTTCTTAACTTTCCCACTGGAGATCTTCTCTCGGAGGGATTCTACCTCAAGGTCACCTCTCTGTGCTTCTAACACTCTAGTCACAAGTGTAGGCTGCGCAACAACAGAAAACAAGGCCGCAGCCTCGACAGATTCGCCCAGTAGCAAATCAAACTCGCCAAGTGCTCCCAACATCTCCCATTCCCGGATGGCTATACAAGCTACATCACTAATGGTTTTCCTACTAAGGGCATCGGCCACAACATTGGCCTTTCCCGGATGATAATGCAACTCAAAATCATAATCCTCGATGAACTCCATCCATCTCCTCTGCCTCAAATTCAAGTCTCTCTGTGTAAACAGATACTTCAAACTCTTATGATCCGAGAATACCTCGAACCTCTCACCATAAAGGTAGTGCCTCCAGATTTTCAAGGCAAAGATCACAGCTGCTAACTCTAGGTCGTGTGTGGGGTAATTCTTCTCGTGTATTTTCAACTGGCGTGAGCCATAAGCTATCACTTTCCCCTCTTGCATCAACACACAACCCAAACCCTCTCGTGAAGCATCACAATAAACCGCATAACCCAACCCTCTCTCCGGAATAATCAACACCGGAGCGGTGGTCAAACTAATTTTCAACTCTTGGAACGACTTTTTACAAGTCTCACTCCACACAAACTTGACTCCCTTCCGAGTCAGTCTAGTCAACGGTGACGCTAACCTGGAGAAATCTTTCACAAACCGACGGTAATACCCAGCTAATCCCAGAAAACTGCGGATTTCAAACACACTCTTAGGCTGTGCCCAATCTTGCACTGCTTCAACCTTGGATGTATCAACAGACACCCCTTCCCCGGATATCACGTGGCCTAAGAATTTGACTTCCCTCAGCCAGAACTCACACTTCCCAAACTTGGCATACAGCCTATGGGCTCTAAGTAACTCAAGCACCACTCTCAAGTGTGCCTCGTGCTCCTCCTCAGAAGACGAATAGATAAGGATGTCGTCCACGAAGACAACCACAAATCGGTCTAAGAACTCCCGGAAAATCCGGTTCATCAAGTCCATAAAGACTGCCGGTGCATTGGTAAGCCCGAATGGCATCACCAGAAACTCGTAATGGCCATACCGCGTACGGAATGCCGTCTTAGGAATATCTTCCTCCCTGACCCTCAACTGATGGTAACCCGATCTCAAGTCTATCTTAGAGGAACAACGGGAACCCTTCAACTGGTCAAACAAATCATCTATACGGGGCATAGGATACTTATTCTTAACCGTAGCCCGATTCAACTTCCGGTAGTCTATACACAATCTCAAGGCACCATCTTTCTTTTTAACAAAGAGTGCCGGTGCTCCCCACGGTGAAACACTAGGGCGAACAAAGCCCTTATCGAGCAATTCCTGGAGCTGAACTTTCAACTCAACCAACTCTGCTGGAGCAAAACGGTAAGGTGCCATAGAAATCGGCGCCGTACCAGGCACTAAATCAATAGAGAACTCTATCTCTCGGTGAGGTGGCAAACTAACAAGATCTTCGGGAAAGACATCCGAATACTCACAAACCACCCTCGGTAATACATACTGGGTCTCACCACGCTCACCACTCTCAAAGCTAGCAAGTAGACTACTAAGCTCACTTCGCCCTCGCGAATCATACCCTGGTGGCAAAACACTACCAACCCGGTCTCCCAAGAAATGGAACCACTCCCCGCTCAAGGTACACAATGTAACCCTCTGGCGGTAGCAATCAATAACAGGCCGGTATGACGATAACCAGTCCATACCCAAAATAACATCAAAACCCTTCATGGGCATGACAACAAACGGAAAAGGAAGCCTATAGTCGGCGACCTCTATATCACATCCTCTAACACCCTGTTTCAGAATCAACTCACCACCCAAAGGCGATACCACACAAATAGGAGATGCCAACTGTGCTAACTCCAATTCCAAAACAGATGCAAATGCAGCAGATACAAAAGAATGAGATGCACCCGTGTCTATCAACACATTAGCAACTGAGTTGCAAAACAGAAAAGTACCTCTCACTACTGATGGAGCTGGTACTAAATCCTGCGCGGTAACAGCATACACGCGCCCCGTAGGCCCCTGGTCTACCTGCTCACCTCTCGGAGCAAAAGACTGCTGCACAGACTGGGATGACGAAGCTCCCGGATTGGCCCTCGAGGCCTGCACAGACTGAGCTGGCTGAAAACCCTGCGTCTGCCTAGAACCAGACGCTCCCGAAGTGGCACTCAACTGTGGGCAAAACCTCTTCATGTGCCCAGGTTGTCCACACTGATAACAAGTCAAGAGCTGCCCCCTGCCCAAACTCTGACTCTGCGGTCTAGCTGAAGAAGAAGCCGCTTTCTGACCCCCACCCTTCTGCGGGCAAACAGATACCTTGTGACCCAACTGGCCACACTTGTAACAGGTGAAATCCCCCTGACCACCTCTCCCGGAGCCTGCACTCGGCACTGGGAAGGTCGATCTAGCAACACCATCCTGCGACTGCTGAGGGTTATAACCCTTCTGTCTCCTGCCATCACTCTGACTATCCTGGCTCCTCTTGGAGCCTCTCTGACCCTCATCCTCCTCCTGCATCATAAGCTCCATATGAGCTGCAGCGTCCACTAGGTGTCTATACTCTCAAATATAAGACCCACCAATTCTCAACTTGAGGCCCCGCCTCAACTTCCGCTCAAACTCATAGCAACGGCGTTCCTCAGACGCCACCAGTTCAGGTACAAACCTGGACAGATTGGTAAAAGTAGCCTCAAACTCGGCCACTGACAAGCCCTGCTGATTAAGCCGGCTAAACTGATCCCTCAGCTTCTCCCTAGCTGCTGCTGATAAAAACCTCTCCTGAAAAGCATTCACAAACGCCTCCCAAGTACCACCAACACGAGCTTTCTCGTACTTCCACCATTGACCCGCATCTCCCTTCAGTTGGAAGGATGCCAAGGTCACTTTCAGTGCTCCGTCCTCAATGCCAAGCATCTCAAACGTCTTCGTTGTCTGTTCGAGCCATTCATCTGCCTTAAGCGGCTCTTTAGGATCCCCGATAAACTCGTCCGGATTACACCGGAAGAACTCCCTCTTCAAGAAGGAAGGTCCTGTCTCAGCTGCCTGATTCCCAGCTCTAAGAATACCCAAAGCTCCTACTATCTCTCTGGCCAAGGCACCCATAGCCTGCTGACCTACTGGCTCGGCCACATTGGCCTGCCCAACTCCCTCCTGCACTGCCGGAATCTCACCCGGTAACGGCGCTTCCTGCCTCGCAGGTCTACCACGCCTAGCACCTCTTCCTCGTCCTGACATCCTAATAAAGGCAACACAGAACGTTAGCACATTCATAAGTGTGCCGAAACTAAACACTCACGTCCTAATGCATGGACAACTGTAATTCACTCCACGTAAGCACATAAACACATAAGCACTTACGAATTTCATTTCCGGATAATGATAGTCCCGAGACGTTACTAGAGTTCCGGTTAGAAACAGCATTGATCAAGTGCCTTTCCAACAAGACTCCCAGAAACTCAAGGATCCAATCAACATCCTAGAAATTAAATCCCATACCCACATAGTCACATAAGCATGTTAGCATTTAAGCACATAGCATATGATACTACATCTAAGTCTCTATCAAGCGAGACAAACCCATTGTGATCCTAATCACTTCCCACGTACCCAAAGTATTCGAACCCGGTACGCTCTGATACCAAGTTGTAACGCCCTCAAAATAAGACAAGCATTTACATATAAACTAACCACATTCCTTTATTTCATTGAGTTTTATTACATAAGTATTACATGTTAACATCAAAACAAAATGCCCTACGGGCTTACAGCTTTCCAAGTTAACACTTGGTTTCAACAAAAGGGTACTAACTCGTTTACACATTAAGCCCTTGGCTTGAAGTTACATGTAATACATCAAAAGTAAAACAACTACACTATGTCCGCCTCTAGCCTTCCAAGCTATGTCGTTGGAGGTGGCATGCTTCCTGTACCTGAAAATGATATTCCCATATAGGGTGAGCCACAGCCCAGTAGAAATACACTAAACCAACCATGGACAATGACTAAAACATTAGCAATTGATAGTTGGTCAACACTGATACAATCACATAAATTACATATTTATGTCAACGACTTACAAGTCCCAATTACTTTTCATTTTTCCCTTTTTCAACAGATAAGCATGCTAGCTCTATCATCATTTCCACAGATATGTATAAAAACTATATCTCACATTCAGATAAGCATAAAAGCTATACCCACATTCTCAACAGATATGTATATCAACAATATCCACAGATAAGCATACAAGCTGTATCCACACTCTACAACAGATATGTATATCAACAATATCCACAGATAAGCATACAAGCTATATCCACACTTCACAAAGATAAGCATATGAGCTCTATCTTCACTTCTCTAGACAAGCATATGAGCTCTGTCTACGGAGTTCATCCCCTATCTCCTCCCAATACCTATCCGGTTTAGAGGTACATCCCCTATCTTCCCCTAAACCGCGGAGTACATCCCCTATCTCCTCCTCTACACATAACGTATATAAACACATTGGTTCTATATACAATCACACAATACACACAATTAATGTATTCTATCAACCGTCAAGTTCCATGACACGTTCCATTGATTAGTTTCCGTTTACCTAATCATCAAGCATTGTCTACAACAATCTCGACTATCCTCCACCGATAGCCCAAAGCAGTTATTTCTAAAACAGAAAATAAATGCACAAATGGATATTCAATCAACATTTCATTTCCTCATTTCTCACCAATTAATTATCCCAATTAATTAAACAATGTAATTAGGCCATTTTCCATAATTACCATTTCAACCCTTAGGTCCCATTTTCATCAATGATTCAACAATCATTCTATTTTTCTATGCCAAACATGCATCTAGGTTTATTATGAATAAAACCCCAACTTTTGTAAAATTACACAAAAGCCCCAAACTTTCACAAATTTACCAAACCAAGCCCAACATCTCAAAATACCAAAATTTAAAGACAAAACCCATAGAGAGGAGTAGGTTATCCCTACCTCAATTTCGGAGTCCCAAAGGAGAAGACGACAAAACCCAACGTGCTCCAAAACCCGAGATTTTCAGATTAAAATGAAGCCCTCGACGATCAACAACCTTTTTGTAAAGGCCAAAGGTGAGTAAATCACTCCTACTAGATCAAAACCTAGAGAGAAGGTAGAGTCTAGAGTGAGAGGCTCAACAATGGTGATTTTGGAAAAGTAAGAGAGAGAAGAGAAAGTGAAAAAGTGATTTGAAAAGTCACAATTTCGGGATTTAAACCCAGTCTTCCGCTCGAGCGTAAAACACCCCGCTCGAGCGGCCACTCACAGACTTCCGCTCGAGCGGCCAACCTCCCGCTCGAGCGCAGAATGCACTCGCCCAGCTCTTTTGCAGAACCAGGCCTCCGCTCGAGCTCCCAACCCTACGCTCGAGCTCACAACACTGCACAACAAGATACTGGATGGATGTAATCTACGCTCGAGCGCCAACACCTCCGCTCGAGCGTACAGGCCAAAAATCTGGGCAACTAGTTTTGGTTTCTAAACTCAACCAACCTGTAACAAACCCGCTCAACACATCCTATAACTCAAATACAAAGTAAGAAAGGATGTAAACAAGATAATAAACAACTACCAACATCCACGGACACATGTCCGGATCACTATACAACAAGGGTAAACCTGGGATCGCTATAATAAGTGTCGGTTTTAACAAGATGTCTATAAACATAGATGTTGTAGTATTATCATGCAATGACACAAATTGGTGTGCCCGATCAAAAATTCCCATTATGAAGTAGACTAGAATTTCAGGTAGAATGTTAACACTTTTACCAATAGAATTGAGATATATGAACGGCTCTTGACAAAGGCTTTCTTTAATCTCCTTTCATGTATTTTGTTGCCACAAAACTGTTTTAATTCTCTCTAGAGCTTGTCACATATTAACATTCTTGTATTCTATGTTGTTATTTATTTTATTTTATTTTAGCGATTCTTGCATAGTATGTTGACAAGGCTTTCTTTCTTAATTCTTACTTTCACAATGTTAGTCTACAAGCAGTTACCTTCGTAAACTTATCCCAAAAGCGTAGTGTATGATGTACATTTAAATTATTATTTTTATTCATGAAATTTAATAATTAATTGTTAGATTAGCATATAAGAGGAGTTTTACTTATACCCTGTGATAACCCAACCCATAATATACTTAATTATGCATGTGATTATGTGTTTGATATGAATTTATATGTTTAATTATGTGAGTTATTATGTCATTTATCTGATTATGAATTTATATTTGTTGAGTGTAGAAAAATCTGTTGCAATTAGAACCTTGAACTAAAAATTTATATCCTTGGAGACGCCAGAAACAAAAACTGATTTCATATTTGTGTTTAACATGATTTTTAGAGTCTACGGTGAAATTTGGCAAAATTACGATTCGTAATGAATTAATTGAGCTTAATTAGCATAAATCTTAGATTAAGCCAACATCATCATGTATGAGATTTTATGTTTAATGGAGTAAGGAGATTTGGATTCTAATTGGTGATTACTCTAATGTAATTTGGGATTTATGAGAATTTTGGAGTCTAATTCACATTTGATTTTAATAACAATTTATTTTGGAATTAGAAATTAAGGTCCAAATGGCTTAAGGCAGTGAAATTAATTAGTTTAATTTTAAATACGGACCCATTTGGAAGTTTAATTAATACTCGATTCAATTTAGTAAAACTGAGATTTTATTAATTAGGTCTGAATTGGAGTCGATTAAGTTATGAAGATTGGGAATCAAGAATATTATAAATTAAGTTTATTTATGAGGTGTTCAATTGAATATGAAATTTATTGACAGAGATTTTGAGTTTGATTTGAAATTGAAGACCTTAATAGCTTGGGAAACCAAGATTGATGATGGAATAGAATTTAATTTAATATTTGGAGCTTTTTTGGGAAACTGATTAAAAATCTAATTCAGTTGATAAATTTAATTATACTTAATTGGGCGTTAATAGAAGTCAAATTAGACTAGTTAAATTATGTGGAATTTATGATTAGTTGTAATTAATTTAATTATGTGTAAATTAAGATTTATGAAGACCACGTGTTATTTAATTAAGCTAATCTTAATCATAAATTAAATTAAGGAAGAATCTAGAATTGTGAGTGTGTGTGGTTGTGCAGAGAAACTTGTGAGGGTGTACATAGAAATCATATATATGTGTATAGGTGTTGTGCTGGCAACTTGGATCAATGTGCACGTGTGTAGTGTGGATGCATCAAGAGAAGTTTTGTATGTGTGTGATATATATACTAGAAATTAGATTCAAAAACGTAGAGAAGAGAAAAGAGGGATCTGAGGGACTGAGAGAAAAAAAGAGGCCGAAAGAGGAAGAGAGAGAGAGAGGGAATTCAAGAATGAATGAGATTCAAAAAGGGGAGATACAAGGCTGTTGGAAGCAACCAAAATAAAGAGAGAGTTCAACCCAAGGAAGAAGAAGAAAAGAAGAGGGTTCTGTGGGATATCAAAATTCAAGCTAAAAATTATGGAAAATTCATGATAAGGGTCAACTACAAGGGTGAACCAGGCATCTGAACATTATGAGTAATATCTTAGTAAAGTTATTTTCAAGTATGTTATTTTCCAAATGTTTCTTCTGTATAAGCTTCACGGAGTTGTTGATTTGAATTACGAATGAGTATTTTATATGCCTATTTTTTGTATAAGACTCTATGAAGAACTTGATTTGGGCCCAAGGCCGTTTGATATGTGATAAGAGTATGAATTGGGCCTGAGGCCGATTGATACGTTTGATATGTCTAAATTGGGCCTAAGGCCATTTGTCGTTTGATAAATAAGCCAAAGGCCATTTGAATATTATGATGAGCCAAAGGCCGTTTGAATAATATGTGATGGGCCTCAGGCCATCTGAATACGAATGCAATGGGTCAAAGGCTGTTTGAATATTATGATAGGCCCAAGGCCATTTGAATAAAATGTGATAGGCCGAAGGCCGTATAAATACGAATGGAATAGGCCAAAAGGCCTGTGGCTCGACTTTTTGTGCTCCTTTCGGATACGATTAGCCCCCACAGTTCAAACTCTACCTATGGTTCTGAATCTGATTTCACAAGTGCAATGTGAAATAGATAAACACCAAAGAGTCTAAATCTGGAAAATCTTTTAAAAAATCGATGTTTGAATCAAATGCCAAAAATGGACTGCTTTGTCAGATTTCAGAGTCGCCGCCTAAATATTTTTGAAAAATTTAGGAAACCCAAGACTCGTGCCAAAGGCCATTAGTCCGTCATTACCAAATTGTCTTGACTCGGGAACTTAGGTATGAGAGGGAAAGGTCATGAATTGAGCACCCCACTTGTTCGATCAAAGATCGGCCTCTACTAATCATGATGTGATTTTTATTTACATTATGTGCTCTTGTTCCGATTTATTAAGTTAACTTACTATGTGATGCAGACAAGGTATAGACTAACTTGTGAGAATTTGGACATTTGATTTTACGTTTTTTTTGAAAATGGTTTTGAATTTGCCACTTGAAAAAAGTGGGCTTGAAAAGAGTCTGTGAATTTGCCACTCGAAAAAGCGGGCTTAAAACGAACATTAATCAAACTATTCCAATTCAAGCAACTAACCTTCATCCACAGGCATTCAAATAGTTTTATCATCTAAGCAAGTAGCCTCATGGAAGTATGCTTTGACATGGTAACACGAACATTCGATGCAAGATGCTAAAACATAAAATTAATTAACTAGTACTCCGAGTCAAAACAAAGAAAAATAATTAGAAAAATATGTATGTTCCTAATTAATACAATATGACTAATGCAACGCACACATTATGCATTTTATAGGCTCGGCTATGAGCATGGCATATGATTTCATTCAAGACATGCGATAAGGCACGTATTCAAGTAATGAATTTTAACATTGATATTGGGTTAGTATGATGAGTCGAACCTTGGATGTATGTAAGACAATGGATGCGAAGCATAAGAATGCTAATTTTGAAAAAGAAAATGATGCCCTATATTAACCATCATAAGCAAGTAAGTAAAAGGGAGAAAGACGTGGGGTTGGAAGATATACAACTTATTACATAGTTTCCCTCGTGCAAGAGGGTGCGAATCGAAGTCCGAGAGTCCGAATTAAATTGATTATTACAAAACTAAATGAATGGAATAAGCTAAGCTAAGCTACCTACTTTATTACAACAAGGATAACCATGAGAAGGAAATTAATTATCTAACTTAATTGGCTATAACAATTACATTTAAACAAGACTAATTAATAAATTAATTACAACAATGCACGAAGCAAGAATACACAAGGGTCGCATACACAACGTCCAAGAACAGTACTGTTTGTCTGGGCTTGCTCTGTTTCACCTTCAGCCACTGCCCTCTATTTTCTGTAAAATACACTTCTGACCAAACATTGATGGCCTGCTGGTCCTCAATGAAGCCCGGCCGGACCTTGAATAAAATATAGTTAGAGCATTTCGTATCATTTGGTCTTTTAAATTTTAATTTTGTCAATTTAATCTTTAAAATTGTCAATTTGAATTAAATCGATCCAATTTCAAAAGGCTGGTTAAATAGTTAACGGAATAAATATAAACTTGGATTAATTGCCTAAAATCCTATTAGTAAGGCTGGTGTTCCGTTAAGTTTATGTGTATATGACCATTTTACCCGTATTAAAAGGCGAAAAGAATTGAGAAGCGTCCATTCATTTAGTCTTAATAAAAAATTATTAAGTGTTCCAAGTACACCACATGATAATGTTATCCATCAATCATCAAGAATTATGCTTCACGTCCTAATACAAAATTGTGGGTTTTACCCTCTCCACCAAAATTGTGGGTTTTACACTCTCCACCAATATTTTAGTAACCACCTAACACTCCTCAAAAGCAGTAGATAATTTCTCTTATTCGTATGGGTTGTGTAGCATTTATATTTGTTTTGTTATTTAAAAACTTAAAACTTTCATAACTTTTATTATACACATTTATTTTTAAAATATTTAGCTATACGAAATTAATAATTTCTCAGTTTGCAAAACTATTGAGTAAAAATGAAAAAATTCTTAGTTTTTTTGAATTTTAAAACTACGAATATTATCAATTTTTGAAAACTTTCCAATTTTAAATTGATAAATTTTTTTGTTTTAAAATTGAAAAAAAAAAAAAAAAACCTGATAAATTTCTTAGTTTTGCACAAAAATATTTCTTATGATTGTTCCATAAACTAAGAAATTTTTTAATTTTCTTAGTTCCATTTACTTCACATTATGCCATATTTATCCTAACTAAATTGAGCCTATCAAAATAAAATTTAAATAAAGTCATGAGGGTGGAAAAGAGTAATTTAACTGAAATATTTGAAACAAAAATAGGTGCAAAGATCAAACAAAATCATGAAGATAAAGTTTTCACTTGCAGAAACAATAGTATCATCCGAACTCAACTTCAACCTCACAACCTTCGAACATCTTGCCGAAGCCACATCCACGAAGTTCAAATTTGCCAGCCTCAGGCGTTTAGAGAGTACCCAACCATGTCCACACCACACGGCCAAAACGGCTTATTCCTTTTCCCACTCGGCACACAATAGAGTATAAGTTCATAAATTGAGACTTGTGTATAAATGCCCCTATAAATTTTAACTATCGTCTCTAAAGTATACATTTTATGTTAATTTAATTCTTAAAGTTTCATTTTACTCAATTTTGTCCCTCAATATTATATATATATATATATATATTTATGAATGTTTTGAAACTAAATTGACAAAATTAACAACTTTTATGACCAAATTTAAACAAAACACATAATTTAAGAATACTTTTATTATCATTAATTTCATTTAAAATTGGACTAAATTGATTCAAATGAAAGATTTTAAAGATCATTACAATAAAACTAACTATTTACGACTTTATATTTACGGCATATATGAAATGCATGTCGTAGTTAATACATTCTATGGCATTTTTTTAATTTTTTTTTGCAAGTCGTTAATGTTTTTTCAATAACGACATACATATCATGTAAGTCGTTAATTCATATATTTATGACATGCTTTTATATTTTCACAGCTTACAAAAATATGTCGTAAATATTTGCACTTAAAACAACATACATTTCATGTTATAAAATGTTATAACTTTATACGACATGCATTAGCATGTCATGAAAATTTCTATTTGATTTTTTTTTAGGGCAATTACAGTGGTAGTCCATGTTGTTTACCCCTTTTTTTTTAATTATTTTGGTTCATGTTATTTCAATTTGCTTAATTTTGCCCCTTAATTTTGCGGATTGTGTCATATTAGTCCAATAAATAACAATGGTTAAGTTTGATGGACAGAAAATCAAATAATGTATCAATTTGATCCCTGTTGTTTTGACTTTTCTATGAACTACACGGACCAAATTGACACATACTATAAACTACAGGGACCAAATTGACACATCATTTGATTTTCCGTCCATCAAACTTAACCGCCGTTATTTATTGGACTCATTATGACACAATCCGTAAAATTAAGGGATAAAATTGAGCAAATTGAAACTATATGGACCAAAATGAAAAAAAGGGATAAACTACAAGAACCATTTGCATAATTTACCCCTTTTTTATGGCCTGTAAAAGTATGCCGTAAAAAATGTATATTTTCACGGCATACGAAAATACGTCGTAAAATATTTACACTTAAGATAATAGACATTTTATGTCGTAAAATATAATAACTTTACACAGCATGCATTAAAAGATAAAATTGACAAAAAGCACATATTTTAAGGAATAAAAATGTATTTTATCTTTTTTTTATATTTATTTTTCACTGGTTTATACTTTTTTTCCCCCTCAAATTGCATAATTTGTAGGGGAAATTACCAGACAATTGCACTGTTAAAAAATATTACAAATTTATGAAAAATATATAATTTTCATTATTAATATATATAGTTTACAACTTATCTGTATTTTTTTAAAAAAATATATATTGCATTATAATTTCCGCTAATTTATAAAATCACGGGGTATTTATTGTTGACCCCAAGTCAAGGTTTGCTCAAAGAATAATGCTATATACACTAATTGATGTACATACTAGTGTACCAACTAGTGATGTGGCATGATTTTAGAGATTTTGGATAATTGTAATTTGTATAATAAATAAGGTCATTAATGATATCATAACACTAGTTGATATACTAATGTGTACACTAATTGGTGCATGTAACACCACCGCTGCTCAAATCATACAAATAAATTCCTAGTCTTCGCAGAAATTTTTGATAAAGAGACTTTACCTTCACTAGATGCATGATGATGCTATGAACGTGTGTATACACGTTTTTCCATTTGGTAGGTGTTTTTCCATTCGGTTGGGTTGCCACAAACCCTTTCATTTGAATTTCATGAACCAGTAGGTGTTTTTCCCTTCGGTTGGGTTGCCACAAACCCTTTCATTTGAATTTCATGAACCAATCCGTGATAAGGAAGTCAACGTTAGACAAACCCTTTCATTTGTATTTCATGAACCAATCCGTGATAAGGAAGTTAACGTTAGACAGACTTGAGATTTGAAATATTTATGACATTGAATATTTTTCTTTAACTTGAGCTATCTTCATAAGTAAAAATCCAGTTTAATAGTATCACGTAATTATTAATGTAGCATATAATTATTTAATAATAAATCATCATATAAGATTGATGAAATTTATTATTTAAATGTAACTACCATCCAAACAATTTAATAATTACAACATATGCACAATAGAGTTTTGGTGATCCTCATTATTTAAATGTAACTATCATCGAATATAATTCACTCACCACTATTTTTAGAAAAATTATTAGATACTCACAAAGTATTAGGATATTGTCTACACGGTATTCCAGCCATTGAAAATTTTCAATATGTACTAAACTAGTCATATTTTGTCTCCTAGGTATCCAAGAAAGATGAGTTAGTATGTTTTATCTGTAAATTTTTTTGCTACGTGATTAATTTAGAACATCACATAGATAATATCACATAGTATTTCGAGACTATCGAATAATTACCTACTTCGAGAAAAAATTAGCTAAGTTGGCAATCTTGTACATTCTGAAATTATAGGTAGCATGGTGAATCATTGCAAAGGGTAGATTGGCTATTTATTCCTTTTTTAGAGGGTCTTATTTAGCTGTTTATTCATTCCTAATTATGGGCCTTTTTGATTTTTTAGCAGTAATTGTTGATATTGGACTTGAATGGATGTTTTTGCAAATTTTTTTTATATAGTTGATTGTCTAGTTTAATGTAATTTTCTTGATACATATAAATAATCTCTTAATAACTGGAAAAAAAAAAAAAAAAAAAAAAGAAGTATGCCTAAATATTATCTATTAATTTTTTAAACAATAGTTACTTATTATTAGATTACAATACGAAGTGTATATGATAAGAAAGTATCACTGTCATACTAAGGGGTTGTTTGGCTAAAGATTTTTGAGTAAAAAAGCACAAAAGGATAAAATTAGCTATATAAGTCAATAAAATAAAATGTCACATCCAAACTATAATCATTACACTTTTTCTTTCACAAAAGTCAAAAAAGCCAAACCAAAGGAGACTAAAAAAGTCAGCCTAAAAAAGTCTCAACACAAAAAAAGCCATCTAAAAAAGCCAATGCCAAACGAAGGCTAAATTTATTATTCTCTACATTAATGAACTCCAGAATTGAAATTGTTCCATTTTTCCTTCAGAAGTAGAGTTATTTATACAGAAACTCTCTAAATTATTAAAAATATTGCTTTGACCTCTTAAATTTTAAAAGCATAAAAATAGATTTCCTGAACTATTGAAAAATATCATTTTGTCCTTTTAAACTATAAAAACGTATAAATAGACCCCTTAAACTATTGGTGTGTTTCACTTTGGTCGCTTCTATTAACGGTCTAATTTATATATTTTTATAATTTAGAAATATTTGTATCCTTTATAGTTTAGAGAGCAAAAAGATACTTCTCAATATTTTAATGGATCTATTTCTACACTTTTATAATTTAGAGAATCAAAATGATACTTCTCAATAATTTAGGAGATTTCAGTGTAAATAACCCTCAAGAGTATTTGAACCCGAAAATTTTCCTTTGGAATAAACTCTTTTATAATTAAGATAAAGTCATTGCAAGATTAGATCTCATCACCAACAAATCATACCAAAAAAAAAAAAAAAAAACTGTAAATTTGTTATTGTTCTATTACAATGAACAAAGTAGGGGAATTAAGCTGATGGAAATTGAGGTCATTCCATCAAATGTTATATAAGCATATAATTAAAAAGAAAAAATGCTCCGTAGCTCGAAATGTTAAGTCTTGAGTGGCCCGAAAAGTACAAAAGTTCAAATTTTCTCTCTCCTCTCTATCTCTCTCCTCTCCTCTCTTCTTCTCTCTATCTCTATTCTGGAAACAAAAAATCATTCAAACACTCTGAACCAGCTGAAGTGAATTGAAGCAACTGAAGTGCCGAAACATAGATGAAGAATCAAAATTAGGTTTGATTAACCAAAAATAAATGTATATAAAAAATAGGTAGATGCATAAAGAGAGATACAAAAAAGGATAGAGAGTTTGAGAGCAGATGAAAACCAGAGAAAAGAGAGATACAACAACCTAATCATTTTCTACTCAAGTTTTAATTTTTTTTTTCTGAGCTACCAAACAAAAAGAGTTAATCAAACACAAAGAGTTAATCAAATCAAAACACTAATTCTTAATCACCCAATGCGAAACCCTAAATTAAAAATAAAACCAACTACTTTCAGATCATACAAAGCTTGTTAACTAAAAATCAATCCATTACTTACAATCACACCCACCAGCAGCAGCAATAGTAACACCCTTGTGGCACACGCAGCAGTAGTAGCACCCTGTTCAACGATGGCACACAGGTCGACTCCTCTCTCTACTCTTTGTTACCTAGTCAGTGCTCCTCTCACTATTTAGCTAGGTTACCGAGTTGGTGCTCCTCTCTCTACTCTCTATTCTTTTTTTTTTTTCTTTTTTTTTCTTTTTTCTTTTTTTTTTTTTGAAATGAAATGTGTTGGTGAATAGAGCAAAAGAGTTGAAAAGTGATTTCAGGCCATTCAAGCCTCACTTATTCGAGCTACTTTGTGGGGTTGAATTAAAAATTCATGATTTATTTTGTTACAAAATGGTCAAACTATGGGTTTTTTTTTTCCCAAATTTTTTTTTTATTTAGGTTAATTACACTTTTCACTGTTAGGTTTTTATTCTTGGCAATCCCATTTGACAAATCTCCTTTCAGTTGTATTTGTTTTCGCACTTTTTATTTCAGTGAGGCTATGAGTGTTTAGATGCGAATCCAACCCGAATTGTGTCTTGTAGAGAAGTTTTGTGATGTTAATTCTTTCAAGATTGCCACTTCGCAAAATGCAAAATTGCATTCAAAGTTGTATGTCCGCCCTTGCTCGCTCGAGCGAAAGAGTTCTCGCTCGAGCGAAGGCTGCGTCCATATAAAAACCTAAAAGAGATGATTTCACGCTCGAGCGCATGTTGTTTGGCTCGAGCGAAGCCACTTATGGAAAACACGCATTTTTGGTTCCTCGCTCGAGCGAGCTTCACAGTCCCAGATTTCTATAAGTACGGGTTTCTGTCAGATTTTAGGATTACTTCTCCAGATCTTCTTTTTGGATATTAAGGTTTATCTCTGGAGATATTTTGCTAGTTTTCTTTGATGCTTTGATTGAGTATTCAACTCATGATTTTAGAAGTTTACATCAAAGGATTGTTTGTTTAATTCTATACAAAAGAGAGAGTTGTTCTTCGGTGGATTCTGAAGAATACGAGCCTGAAGCTTTGGTGGATTCTGGAATGGCTCATTGTCAAGACAATTCCGAGGTGAAGACGGGGTTGGAAGAGACACATAGAGGTTGGTTCAATTCGGGCGTGAATTCGCTAGGTAATTGAGAGTATACCTGTGTAATTCCTTTATATCTTCTTAGTAGATTGTTTTGTGGCTGTTGCCCATGATTTTTTTATCACAATTGGAGGTGTCCAATTGTGGTTTTTCCACGTAAAATCGTTGTGTCGATTTGTCTTGATTATTTGATTGGGATTGTTGTTTACTGCTTAAAATTAATACATAATCACAAATCAACATCTAGGCGATTTCTAGATTTTTTATTCACCTTTGTAGTTTGATTCAAATTTTATTTTGGTCCCTATAATTTAAAATTATATAGTTTCGTGCCTACACTTAAATCTAGTTTTAATTTGGTCATTCTGTTTAAGTTGGAGGTTAAAGTTAATGGTTTTGGGACTTTTGTTAGTATCCTAAGGTATATATGTAAGTTATTTTTTATTTTTTATTTTTTTTGCTACATAAGAAAAAGGTATATATGTAAAAAATAACAATAGAATTTTAAATGGAATGACCAAATTAAAATTGGTTTTAAAGTATATGGAAAAAATTATTTAGTTTGAAATTATAAGCACCAAAGTAAAATTTGAGTCAAAATATAAAGACTAATGTAATTAACCCTTTAATTATTATTTTTTTTTCTCATAAAAAAATAAAAAATAAAAAGCATATTAGATGTTGAGTTGAAATAACTCCATCAAATCATAATTTTGCTTTCTAGGTTCACTTTGATCCCTAAATTGCTATTATAAAATTTTTAAAATTCCAAGTTTATATAAAATATATATATAAAAATAAAGTTATATTATATTTCAACTTCACAATAAAATTCGTTAGAAATTAAGACAAATTGCAATAAGAATGATGAGAGTGAAATTTAAGCAAAAAATTGACGGTAATAAAGATACTCAAATTGAATTTTATTTCTGCAAAATTTCAAGATTTATAAAGTCATGGGATATTTATTGTTGACCCCAAGTCAAGGTCCTCTCAAATCATACAAATTAATTCCAAGTCTTCATTTCAAATTTTGAGATATATAGACTTTACTAAATGCATGATGTTACGAAAGTGAGTGTGCAACATAATTACATTTTTGAGATGCACTATTACAACAAGATTTAAACACGACATTTGGTCCAGTAATTGTAGCAATTTTTGTGGTGTGAGATTTATTCAACTCTTATAATAAATAAAAAAAATAGTTTGATATCCCCCATTGCGGGGGTTATATGTTATTATTAGTGGTTGTTGGACTTGTTCAATTTGTTGATCACTTTCTAATTATTGTAGGTTAGTGGTTTGTTGAATGATATAAATAGTGGATTTTAGTTATTTAAATTTAGCCCTATTTTACAATTTTGAATAAGCTTTTATTTTGATTTTTTAATTTATATATGATATTACAGTGAAACTAATGAATTTATAATCATAATAATAATAATTAAATACAACATATAATTGATTTAAACATAGATGGAAAAATTCAAACAACTGAGCTTTAAATATTATGGCCAAACGAGCTAGCCATATTATGATATTATGGGTTTTTTTTTTTTTGTCTTTTTCTTTTTCTTTTTCTTGCGGCTGTAAATTGTATCTATCAGTAATGCTAATATAAAGGAAATTTTGATACCCAAATCCACACGGTATTACATATGAATAATAATTTTGTGGACTAATGTATGATAAGGAGATTGAAATTAGACTAGGTTTGAGGGTAGAAATGAGCTCTCCTCTATACTTTTATTTTGTTATACCTTTATATATATATTTGTGGGTCTCAATTCAGGCTCGCATCGATAATCTAAATGGTCTATCTTGTAGGTCTCACAATAAAAGTCATCTATGTAAAAAATTAATTTCACCAAACAACTATAAATATAGTAATAAATCACATTTTGTTTTATAAATGAACGATAAATATGATTGTAAAATTAAACTATTCATTTTATAAAATAAAATATGACTTACTTATGTTATAATTGTTTGATAAAATTAATACTTTACATAAACAATATTTATTACGAGACATACGAAATAGATGGTTTCAATTATCGATGCATGTCTATGTTAAGACCTCCTAGGAATATGAAAAGGTATGAAAAATATAAAAAGGAGCTTAACGCTGAGAATGGTCCTTTAATCAATTACGTCCAACAACTTCAATTATATGGAAGAGGTAGTTTGCTATGATTTTGTAGAAAAAAAATATATGCGACATTGCCTCAAAGCCATCCAAATTATTTATATATGTAAATTCCACATGAGTTCCACACAAATAGATGATTTGGATGACTTTGTCGCATGGCCATGTCAATACCATGGGCGATTTTTTGTGTTGCCTTCAATGATGTGAACTCTTATGATTCAACATTAACTACTCATTATAAAAGAAATTTTTTAAAAAGTAAATATATAGATATAGAAATTAGGGAAATTTTGTGGTACATATTTTGTACCATCAACTACAAATTAGCATAATAAAATGCACCATATTATAAATTGACATAATTTTATTAGAAAATTTTGTGACATTAACCATATATTAGCGTAATAAAATGTTCAAAATTTTGTGATTCATGCAATAAAAGTTTGTAACTTGGTTACAATATTTTTTTTAACGCCAATTTGTGACAAGGTTACGTATTTTGTACGTCGTTGATGTTATAAAATTTTATGATAAAATTATGCCAATTTATAATATGGTGCATATGATACACACCTTTAATATCTCTGGAAATTAATGAAATTCCCTATAACTTTAACGGTAACATTTGAAAGGAAAAAGTAAAAATAAATAAATAAGTACAGAGTGAGTTATAATTTTTTGTGAAGAGAGAGAAAAGAAAGTGGTAAGTAGCTCTGATAACTAGAAGTTCCAGACCTGTGCATGGAGGTGTAACACAGTTTATATAGTTTTCTGTGGGCAACACTGCGCCCATCCTCCTTTAGACACATGGACATGCTCCCCTCTTACTTTCTTCCACGTGTAGATATAAATACTGCCAAACACCAAATGACAATACCGCCTAACGATATTGACGTGTACGGACGGTGGAATCTCCTTCATGCAATCCAAACACGCCACGTATCACCCCTTGCCGAGCTGTGCCAAGCACGGCGCAACAGTCTTCCCTCAGGACTGCGCTAACTGCCCGATCCATTTAGACAAACCTGCACGTGGGCTCAATCGAGCTGTACAATCCACGACGAGCTCTTGCTCGGTCGAACCTGGTCTTCTGGAGACAAATTCCGTCCAATCTTAGCGAAATGCACATCTCCAGACTGGGCTAGTACCTCCAGCTTCTGCCCTTAGCTTAACTAGGCAAAGATTTCGGTCCAGCTCGTATCAAACATCTGACTGTGCCCAAACCCTGGTTGATCGTGTGGCCTCATTTCGTCGAAGCAAAGTCCTTGACTGAGGGCCAAACTAGCTCAGCCCATGTCCAGTTATAAATCTCCTTCTCAATATCCCAACAATTAAATCATCGTAATCGATAAATACATGGCCCTCCACTTAAATAATCTATGTGTTTGTTAAAAACCTTAAGGGAGGAGTGATCCATCTAATTAGTCCATGTTAATGTTTTTCTATCGAGCCATCATTACTTATTGATGGTCCATCTAATTAGTCCATGTTGGTGTTTTTCTATAGAGCCAACTATACTTTGCAAGCAAATAAAAGCTTAAGTGAGAGGAAATTATCACTATATTTTGAAACAAAGCAACATTACTGTTGTAACGCCCCAAAATAATACATATAAACCAAACATTCACGACATCCATAGACATAAGAGAATAAAGCATATTTCTATTTATCAGAGTATTCATTACAATTGTATTACATGTTGACAACAAAAGTAAATGCCCTACGGGCTTACAACTTTCCAAACCAACGCTTGGTTACAAATAGAGAGTACTAACTCAAAACACATTAAGTCCTTGACTTGAATTTACATGTAATACCAAAAAGATAACAACAAAAAGATCTTTCAGCCTCTAAGCCTCCCAAGCTACGTCCTTGGAGGTGGCATATCACCTGAACCTGAAAATGATGTCCTATATAGGGTGAGCCAAAGCCCAACAGAGATATACTAAACCAAATATGAGCAATAACTAAAACATTAGCATTTGATAAATGTTTAACTCACATATACAAACATACATCTCTATCTTAATCAATCCATATTTACAGATATATATATATATATATACATATATATCAATCCTTTTTCGTTCTATTATCCAAACCAATTCATAGATATGGTTCTCAATTCATGCAGACAGTTAATAACAAGACTACAACTCATGTTAACAATACTTCAATCATAATCACTTAATATGAGACTACAACTCATATCAATAATACTTCAACACTTCAATTCATCTACGTTATGCAAACGTAATCAAGATTTCGGGACTTTCACCCTAGACACTCCAGCTAACTTAATTATCAATGGAGTCCATCCCTTATCTCTTCCCAAACAGGTTTGAGAGTACATCCCCTATCTCCTCTCAAACCTTAGAGTACATCCCCTATCTCCTCCCAAACGACATACATATGCAATGTATTTAAATACTTATCATATACAATGATCAAGCAAAGCACATATTCAATGTGTTATTCCATCTGTCATATTCAATGACATACTTAGTTGATTAGTTTTAATTCACCTAATCATCATGCAGTGTCTACAACAATCAAGATTATCCTCCACCGATAGCCCAAAGCAGTTATCTCTAAACAGATAATAAATTCATCAAACAGATAAATGATCAACATTCTCATAGGTGAGTGATTAATCAATCCAACAACACCATTCAATCTCATAATTCCTCAATTTCATGGTTTTTAACCCAATTTCATATTTTCACATTTTCCGGATTAATTATACAAATTAATCATGTACATTAAATTAGGGCTTTTTCCCTTCTTTTCTCAAATATTACTCCCAAGGCCAAATTTCATCAATCAAACACCATAACTTCATTTTAGGGACCACTCATACACTTGGAATCCCAAAAATAGAAAACCCCTCTTTTCTAGTTTCAATTTCAAAACCCTAACTTTCCCAAGTTACCCAAACAACACCATCTATACAAAATACATAATATCTATGTCAAAACTCATAGAAAGGAGTAGGTTATCCCTACCTCAAGTGAAGAGACCCAAAGGAGATGGTGAACAAACTCGAAAGTGCTCCAAACCCACAACTTTTCGGATCAAAATAGAGGTCTTGAAAAGCTCTATCACTTTAATGAAGGCATAAGGGTTGCGTCTCACTAAACCAAGATCAAAATGTAGAGAGAGAGAGTTCTAGAGAGAGGAGCTCTCAAATTAGGGTTTTGAGAAGCTAGAGAGAGAGAGAGAAAGAGAGTCGAAAAAGTGATTCAAAATGGCTTCTCTCGGACTGATATACATCACAATCTGCTCGAGCGTGGAATGCCCCACTCGAGCGTCAGACACAGACTCCCGCTCGAGCGTGAAAAACGCCGCTCGAGCGTTGAATGCACACTTCTAGAAGTTCTGCAGACGAAGGTCCCCGCTCGAGCGTGAAAGTGGATGCTTAAGCGTCCGATGACCTGCAGGAAAAAATACTGAAGACTGAAGAATCACGCTCGAGCGTCAGAATGCCCGCTCGAGCGGAGGGGCAAATGCAAAAGGACCCGCTCAAGCGTGAAAAGCCCCGCTCGAGCGTGAAGGCCAAAATCTGGGCATTAACTATTGGTTTCTAAACACAGCCAACATGTTTCAAACTTGCCCAACACAACCCAAAACTCAAATGCAAAGAATTAAAGGACGGATATACAACATATACAACAATAGACATCCACGGAACCGAGTCCGGAATACAATAACCAATAGAGGGAAAAATGGGATCGCTATAACCTACCCCCTTTAAAGAATTTCGTCCCCGAAATTAGTTATAAGTTTCAAAACTGTGATTTTTCAATTCTCAACAATATTACAATTCAATATTCAACATTCCGACCCATTACCGGTCATCCCATCTATTTTCAAGAGGCAATTTATAACATGATACAACATGCATCTCTTCGAAATTCAACAAGTGTCAATATACATGCTTCACAATTCCATAACATAGTCAATGTTAATGATATATTTGCATTTCTACAACACATTCAACACATACAATGTTAAATTAAACTTCCATTTTCAAGGCATACTCAACCATTATAGTATAAACCAAAACATATAAAATGTTCTTAGAGTTTATCAACAAAACAAAGTTTCCAATACATGGTTAAACATTAACAAACAAGTTCGGATATTTCTCACGGACCTCCAACTCACGTTCCCAAGTAGCTTCCTTAACCCCGTAATGTTTCCACAAAACTTTTACCAAGGTTATCGTCTTGCCTCGCAAGATTTGTTCTCGCCTATCCAAGACCCTCACCGGTCTCTCCTCATATGAGGCATCCTCATCAACCTCTAAGTCGGTCAAATCCAATACATGTGATGTATCCTGCTCGTACTTCCGAAGCATACTAACATGAAACACGTCATGCACCCCGGACAACTGCGGCGGTAAAGCTAAACGGTATGCAACCTCCCCAATCCGCTCAAGGATCTCAAAGGGACCAATAAACCGAGGGGACAACTTCCCACTCTTCCCAAACCTCATCAAACCCCGCCTAGGTGATATCTTCAGAAAGACATGATCACCCAACTCAAATGCCAAAGGACTCCTCCTATGGTCGGCATAGCTCTTTTGGCGACTCTAGGCTGTAACAAGCCTCCTACGGATAAGTTCAACTTTCTCCGTCGTTTCACGCACCAACTCCGGGCCCAACAAAGGTGCATCACCCACCTCAGCCCAACACACTGGAGACCTACACGGTCGGCCATACAAGGCCTCAAACGGTTCCATACCAATACTCGATTAGAAACTGTTGTTGTAGGCAAACTCCACTAAGGGCAAGTGCCTCTCCCACGACCCACTAAAGTCAAGGACACAGCCTTGAAACATATCCTCAAGGATCTGAATAGTACGCTCGGACTGCCCGTCAGTCTGAGGATGATAAGTGGTGCTAAAGGTCAATCTAGTGCCTAAGGCACTCTGCAAACTCTGCCACAACCAAGCAGTAAAACGTGGATCTCTATCTGAGACGATCGACACTGGGACCCCGTGTAACCTCACTATGTCCCGAATATACAAGTCGGCAAGATGATCTACCGAGTCTCTCACGCGCATAGGAATGAAGTGCGCCGACTTAGTCAACCGGTCAACTACCACCCAAATAGTATCACTACCCCGCTAAGTCCTCGGAAGACCTACAACGAAGTCCATCGTGACATGCTTCCACTTCCACTCGGCAATAGGCAAGGGTTGCAACAAACCCGCTGGCCTTTGATGTTCGGCCTTCACTTGCTGACAAGTAAGGCACTTTGACACAAACACAGTCACATCTTTCTTCATACCCCGCCACCAAAACTGGCAACCCAAATCACGATACATCTTAGTGCCTCCCGGATGCACCGTAAGGCGTGAATGGTGGAACTCTCGGAGTACTTCCTCTCGGCAAGACTCCGGCACAAACAAACGGTCTCGGTACCTCACACTCAGGTCAGAATACACAGTCAAACCCTTCTCAACTTTCCCACTAGAGATCTTCTCCTGGAGGGATTCTACCTCAAGGTCACTTCTCTGTGCCTCTAACACTCGATTCACAAGTGTAGGTTGCACGACTACAAAAAATAAGGCCGCAGACTCAACAGATTCACCTAGAAGCAAATCAAACTCGCCAAGTGCACCCAGCATTTCCCATTCCCGGATGGCTATACAAGCTACATCACTAATGGATTTCCTACTAAGGGCATCGACCACAACATTGGTCTTTCCCAAGTGATAGTGCAGCTCAAAGTCATAATCCTCAATGAACTCCATCAACCTCCTCTGTCTCAAATTCAAGTCTTTCTGTGTAAACAGATACTTCAGACTCTTATGATCCGAGAACACCTCGAACCTCTCGCCATAAAGGTAGTGCCTTCAAATCTTCAAGACAAAAATTACAGCTGCTAACTCTAGGTCATGTGTAGGGTAATTCCTCTCGTGTGTTTTTAACTGTCGTGAGCCGTAAGCTACGACTTTCCCCTCTTGTATCAACACACAACCCAAACCCTCTCGTGATGCATCGCAGTGTATTGCATAACCAAACCTCTCTCCGGAATAATCAAAACTAGAGCGGTGGTGAGCCTGACCTTAAGTTTTTGGAACGACTTTTCACAAGTCTTACTCCATACAAATTTGACCCCTTTTCGCGTCAATCTAATCAATGGCGAAGCTAGCCTGGAGAAATCTTTCACAAATCGACGGTAATACCTGGCCAATCCCAGAAGACTGCGGATCTCAAAAACACTCTTAGGCTGTGTCCAATCTTCCACTGCCTCTATGTTGGATGTATCAACAGACACCCCATCCCCGGAGACTACATGGCCTAAGAACTTAACCTCTCTTAGCCATAACTCACACTTTCCAAACTTAGCATACAACTTATGGGCTCTAAGCAACTCAAGCACCATTCTCAAGTGTTCCTCGTGCTCCTCCTCAGAAGGTGAATAAATCAGAATGTTGTCCACGAAAATGACCACAAAACGATCTAAAAACTCCCAGAAGATCCGGTTCATCAAGTCCATAAACACAGCCGGTGCATTGGTGAGCCCAAAAGGCTTCACCAGAAATTCATAATGGCCATACCGCGTACGGAATGCCGTCTTCGGGATATCTTCCTCCCTGACCCTCAACCGATGGTAACCCGATCTCAAATCTATCTTAGAGAAACAACGGGACCCTTTCAACTGATCAAACAGATCATTTATACGAGGCATAGGGTACTTGTTCTTAACCGTAGCCCGATTCAATTTTCGGTAATCTATACAAAGTCTCAAAGCCCTATCTTTCTTTTTAGCAAAGAGGGTCAGTGCCCCCCACGGCGAAGTACTAGGGCGAATAAAACCCTTATCTAGTAACTCCTGGAGCTAAACCTTCAGCTCACTCAACTCGGCTGGGGCAAAGCGATACGGTGCCATAGAAATCGGTGCCATGCCAGGCACTAAGTCAATAGAGAACTCAATTTCTCGATGGGGTGACAAACTAACAAGATCCTCGGGAAAGACGTCCAAGTACTCACAAACCACTTTGGGTAACTCAATTCGGGTCTCATCACACTCACTACTCATAAGGCTAGTGAGAAGACAACTAACTCACTCCGCCCTCGCGGATCATACACTGGTGGCAAGACTCTACCAACCCGATCTCTCAAGAAATGGAAACAATCCCCGCTTAAGGTACATACAGTAACCCCCTAGCAATAGCAGTCAATAACAGCCCGGTATGACGATAACCAATAAATACCCAAAATCACATCAAAACCCGACATAACCATTACTACAAAAGAAAATGAAAGCCGGCGGTCAGCGACCTCTACATCGCAACCTCTACACCCTTGTTTCAAATTCAACTCACCCCCAACAGGAGATACAACATAAGTAGGAGATGCTAACTGCGCCAACTCCAAACCCAAAACAGATGCAAATGCAGCAGATATAAAGGAATGGGATGCACGGTATCAATCAACACATTAGCAACTGAGTTACAAAACAGAAAGGTACCTCTCACAACAGATGGAGCCGGTACAAGATCCTACGCGGTAACAGCATACACACGCCCCAAAGGTCTCTGATCTACCTGCTCACCTCTCGAGGCAAAAGACTGCTGCGCAGACTGAGCCGAAGAGGCTCCCTGATTGGCCCTCGAGGCCTGAACTGACTGAGCTGGTTGATAAACCTGCCTCGACCCAGATGTACCAGATGTGCCACTCAACTGCGGGTAAAACCTCTTCAGGTGCCTCGCCTGACCACACTGGTAACAAGAGAGAGGCTGGTCTCTGCCCTAACTCTGGCTCTGCGAACAAGCCGAAGATGAAGCTGCTCTCTGCCCTTCTCCCTTCTGTGGGTAAGATGGAGACTTGTGGCCCAACTGACCACATTTGTAACAAGTAAAGTCTCCCTGACTGCCTCTCCCAGAGCCTGAACTCGGCACTGGAAAGGTCGATCTCGCAAATGCGCCCTGAGACTGCTGAAGGTTAGAACCCTTCTGCCTCCTACCATCCCCCTAGCCATCCTGACTCCTCTTGGAGCCCCTCATCCTATCCTCCTTCTTATGCATAATAATCTCAAGATGGGCCGCGGCATCCACAAGGCACCCATACTCCCGAGTCACGGACCCAGCAACCCTAAGCTTGAGCCCGGTCCTTAACATCTTTTCGAACTTAAGACAACGGCGTTCCTCAGACGCCACTAGCTCAGGTGCAAACCTAGATAAACTAGTAAATGCGGCCTGAAACTCGGCCACTGGTGTATTCAGCTGCTTGAGCTCACAGAATTGATCCCTCAACTTCTCCCTAACAGTGGGAGGCAAAAACTTCTCCTGGAAGGCACCAACGAAAGCCTTCCAAGTCCCACCAATACGGCCCCGAACAAACTTCCACCATTGGCCCGCGTCTCCCTTCAGTTGGAAAGACGCCAAGGACACCCACAAACCTCCGTCTTCGATGTGAAGCATGTCAAACGTCTTCGCCATCTGCTCAAGCCACTCATCAGCCTTAAGTGGCCCTTTAGGATCCCCCAGAAACTCATCCGGAATAGACCAGAAAAACTCCCTCTTCAGAAAAGAAAGCCCTGCCTCGGTAACATGGGCCTGGACTTGATTCTCAGCTCTGAGAATGTCCATGGATTCCCTCAATGCTCCTGCCATCTCGCGGGCTAAGGCGCCCATGGCCTGTTGACCTACTGGCTCGGTCACATTGGCCTGACCAACACCTTCCTGCTGCACCGGAATCTCATCCAGTATAGGCATCTCCTGCCTCCTAGGCCTACCTCGCCTACCACCACGTCCTCGTCCTCGTCCTAACATCCTAATAAAGGTAACGAAGACATTAGCACATTCATAAATGTGCTGCAGCTATTTCACTCGCGTCCTAATACATTGGACAACTGTAATTCACTCCACGTAAGCACATAATCACATAAACACTTACGAATTTCATTTCCGGATAATGGCAGTCCCGTGGCGTTACTAGAGTTCCGGTTAGAAACAGCATTGATCAAGTGCTTTTCCAATAGGACTCCCAGAAAACTAAGGATCCAATCAACATCCTAGAAATTAAATTCCATACCCATATAGTCACATAAACATGTTATTAAATAAACACATAACATTACACATAAGTCTCTAATAAGCGAGACAAACCCACTGTGGTACTAACCACTTCCCATGTACCCAAAGTATTCAAACCCGATATGCTCTAATGCCAAGTTGTAACGCCCCCAAAATAATACATATAAACCCAACATTCACGACATCCATAGACATAAGAGAATAAAGCATATTTCTATTTATCAGAGTATTCATTACAAATGTATTACATGTTGACAACAAAAGTAAATGCCCTACGGACTTACAACTTTCCAAGCCAACACTTGGTTACAAATAGAGAGTACTAACTCAAAACACATTAAGTCCTTGACTTGAATTTACATGTAATACCAAAAAGATAACAACAAAAAGATCTTTCAGCCTCTAAGCCTCCCAAGCTACGTCCTTGGAGGTGGCATATCACCTGAACCTGAAAATGATGTCCCATATAAGGTGAGTCAAAGCCCAGCAGAGATATACTAAACTAAATATGAGCAATAACTAAAACATTAGCATTTGATAAATGTTTAACTCACATATACAAACATATATCTCTATCTTAATCAATCCATATTTACATATATATATATATATATATCAATCCTTTTCCGTTCCATTATCCAAACCAATTCTTAGATATGGTTCTCAATTCATCTAGACAGTCTATAACAAGACTACAACTCATGTTAACAATACTTCAATCATAATTACTTAATATGAGACTACAACTCATATCAATAATATTTCAACACTTCAATTCATCTACGTTATGCAAACGTAATCAAGATTTCGGGACTTTCATCCTGGACACTCCGGCCAACTTAATTATCAATGGAGTCCATCCCCTATCTTCTCCCAAACAGGTTTGAGAGTACATCCCCTATCTCCTCTCAAACCTTGGAGTACATCCCCTATCTCCTCCCAAACGACATACATATACAACGTATTTAAACACTTATCATGTACAATGATCAAGCAAAGCACATATTCAATGTGTTATTCCATCTTTCATATTCAATGACATACTCAATTGATTACTTTTAATTCACCTAATCATCATACAGTGTCTACAACAATCAAGACTATCCTCCACCAATAGCCCAAAGCAATTATCTCTAAACAGATAATAAATTCATCAAACAGATAAACGATCAACATTCTCATAGGTGAGTGATTAATCAATCCAACAACACCATTCAATCTCATAATTCCTCAATTTCAGGGTTTTCAACCCAATTTCATATTTCTACATTTTCCGGATTAATTATACAAATTAATCATTTACTTTAAATTAGGGCTTTTTCCCTTCTTTTCTCAAATATTACTCCCAAGGCCAAATTTCATCAATCAAACACCATAACTTCATTTTAGGGACCACTCATACACTTGGAATCCCAAAAATAGAAAACCCCTCTTTTCTAGTTTCAATTTCAAAACCCTAACTTTCCCAAGTTACCCAAACAACACCATCTATACAAAATACATAATATCTATGTCAAAACTCATAGAAAGGAGTAGGTTATCCCTACCTCAAGTGAAGAGACCCAAAGGAGATGGTGAACAAACTCGAAAGTGCTCCAAACCCATAACTTTTCGGATCAAAATGGAGGTCTAGAAAAGCTCTATCACTTTAATGAAGGCACAAGGGTTGGGTCTCACTAAACCAAGATCAAAATGTAGACGGAGAGTTCTAGAGAGAGGAGCTCTCAAATTAGAGTTTTGAGAAGCTAGAGAGAGAGAGAGAGAGAGGGTCGAAAAAGTGATTCAAAATGGCTTCTCTCGAACTGATATACATCACAGTCCGCTCGAGTGTGGAACGCCCCCCTTGAGCGTTAGACACAGACTCCCGCTCGAGCATGAAAAGCGTTGCTCGAGCGTCGAATGCACACTTCCAGAAGTTCTGCAGACGAAGGTCCCCGCTCGAGCGTGAAAGTGGACGCTCGAGCGTTCGATGACCTGCAGGAAAAAATACTGAAGACTGAAGAATCACACTCGAGCGTCAGAATGCCCGCTTAAGCGGAGAGGCAAATGCAAAAGGACCCGCTTGAGCATGAAGGCCAAAATCTGGGCATTAACTATTGGTTTCTAAATACAGCCAACCTGTTTCAAACTTGCCCAACACAACCCAAAACTCAAATGCAAAGAATTAAAGGACAGAGATACAACATATACAACAACAGACATCTACGGAATCGAGTCCGGAATACAATAACCAATGGAGGGAAAATCGGGATCGCTATAACTGTTGACACCACCTTGGTAAGAGGCGGGATTAGATTTAATACTATACAAATTAAAAAATTGAAAAATTTCTTACTTACTAATATGGCACAAATCACATTATTAAAGTGTATTCTGTTTGAAATTCTAAAATTTCTTTGTTGCATGAAAATGTCATTTAGTTAGAAAAGTTGATAGTGTTAGTTTTTATAGGATTTTTCTTTGTCAAATTATTTCTGAATATGAAATTAGCTAGCCGTGATATAATTTTTTTCTTAATATAATTAGGGGTAATTTTAAAACAATTCAGGATTTGACCCTAAAAGATAAAATAAATACAAAGTTTTTAATTTTGTCAATTTAGACTCATTTTATGTACACCTACATTGAATTTAATCACTAAAATATTCTTTTTTATGTTGGTTTTACTTAACAAAAATACACAAATATTTAGATTGAAAATAAATCAAAAGATTAAAATTTAAATTGATAAAATTAAAAATTCTAGACTTATTTTGTTACAAGGGTTAAAGGTTAAACATTGAGGCTAGTTTGTTTGTTTATTTCTTCTTCTTTTGTGTGTGTATTTCCCCTTATAATTATTTATTTATTTATTTTTATATTAGTAGTGGTAATATGTCACGAGAAGGGGATAATTAGACTACAACGTATCGAAAAAAAATTCAAGTAATATATGATAATTACTTCTATTAAGTAATTGAGAGACAAATGATAATTTACTTACTATATGTTGCGATTTTACATTTACAAAAATTACCACATAAATAATATCATATGATACTCCACGTGTATCTAATGATTTTCTGAAGGTAGGAGGCCCGAGTTAATCAAGGCCGGCCAACCACTTGAGTGGAAATTTCTGTTTAGTAGATCTCTGTTTGCTTGGGAGGAGGAGGAGGTCGCTCGGTTGCAAGGGGTTCTAAGGGGCACACTTGTTCTTACAGACCAAGCAGAGGACTCTTGTTTATGGATGGCAAATCCTTCAGGATCCTACTCAGTGGGTGTGTCTTGGAAGAGGTGGATGCTGTCAAAAGGTCCAGTCGTAAGTGTCACCGATATGTTGTGGAAGAACTCGGCTCCACCTAAGTGTGCCTGCTGTGTAAAACAGAGGAGGAGTCTTTGAATCATCTGTTGCTGTCGTGTCCTGTGGTTTGGAAATTATGGTCAGCCATGGTTAAATGGTGGAATCTGGTCTGGGTGGTTCCAGGTTCAGTAGAGGGTTTGCTGCATTGGTGGACTGGATATAAATTTAAGAAGGAGATCCAACCATTGTGGAAAGTTGTCCCCGTAGCAGTTGTGTGGTCAATCTGGAAAGCTAGGAACGATTGTCTTTTTCACCAAAAGAGTGTTGAAGGTTTTGATTTGGCTGAGTTGGTAAAAGTGAGGATAGCTTTATGGTGCAAGCATAGCTGTGGAGGTTTGCAGTACTCTGTCGAGGACATAATGTTTAATCTCGACAGCATCAAAGTCTGAGTGTGGTTCGCAGGTTTGCAGGTTCTGTGTTTGCTGGTTCTGTGTTTGCTGGTTTGCAGAATTCTACAATACGGTGTTTTTCTGGTTCCTATGCGCTCCAGTTTTGCAGGTTTTGTAGTGTCGCAGCAATGTCGCTAAGTGCTGGATTGTTATGCCTTGAATTTCGGAGGATTGTATTTCAACAGATCATTGGTTGTGGGCTGCAGTGTAGTTTTGTTATGCTTGTATTTCAACAGGTAGCTCATTGCTGGACTGCTTCTGCAGATTGTGGGTCTCAGAAGTCTGAAGTTGGAGTCTGCTACTGGGTAGCTCATTGCTGGACTGCTTCTGTTATGGTCTGCTTAGCTGAGTACTTGCTGGGTGCTTCTGTCTTCTTTCAAGTTTCTTGCTGGGTGTTTCATTGGGACGAATGTCAATGTGGTAGGGTCAATGGGTTGCATGCACATGGGTTGATTGGTAATGGGTTGAAAGCCTATTAGGATCCTACCTGGCTTTTGGTGGCAGCATTTTTTGTCTTTGAAGTAGCACCTTTTGTTTTTCTTTTGTTGGTTCCTCACCAACTGGCGCTTAGAGCTTCGTGTTAGCTCTAAGCTCCTCTTTATTGATGTATCCAATCATACTTTGTATGTGTCATCAATAAAGATTTATTTGCTAATCAAAAAAAAAAAGGCCGGCCAACCACTTAATTCATATTGAGGAGAGAGTTTGCTTTAATTTTTCCACAAAAATTAGCCAAATCAGTAAGTGGGAGGGCCCAGAGTATGATGGTGCATTTAGTGCCTTTATAAAGACTCAGACCACTTGGGTGCTAAATGTGCAATTCTGAGTTTGTGCAGAACATGCAAAGAAGAAATAGGTGTATCATCATGTTTATAGAGATGAGGTTGGTGTGGTTGTGGGTCTTGTTGTTGGTTTTGGCTAGTGAGTGCCATGGTTGTTTGGAGCGTGAGAGGGTTGCTCTTCTGCAACTAAAAGCTTCTTCCATCAACCACCAAAATCGCTATTTCCTCCCAACGTGGGTGGAGGCTTGGGAGGGTGAAACGACGACTGACTGCTGTAAGTGGGAAAGAGTCAAGTGCAACGCTACAACAGGGCGAGTGATCCAACTCTCACTCAATTCTGCAGAGAATTTTTGGAAATTAAGAGATTGGTGTCTGAATGCCTCCATGTTTCTTCCATCTGAAGAACTTGAAAGTCTCGACTTATCATACAATGGATTAGCGGGTTGGCTTGAGAATGAAGGTTTTTTTTTATTACTAGAATAGCAACCAAACAAGTCTACTCTATTGTTTTCTTTTTGACAATATTTCCAAAAATCAGGTTGTGGCCTATGCTATGATATACATTATTGACTGTTTTACAGGTTTTGAGAAGTTGGGTGAATTAACATCTCTAAAGTCTCTAAATCTATCTGGTAATTTATTGGAGGGAACTATTCATATTAATGGTGAGTTTAAAGTCTATTTCTTTTCATTCTTAACTAAGAGTTTGAGACTAGTGTAAGAATTCAAAAATAAGCAGGTTTATTTGGTTTCCAACTAATTAATACTTTCATTTTCTTGACTTGAGACCAGATCTTAAAGGTTTGAATTACTTGGAGCAGCTTGATATTAGCATGAATCAGTTTGATGGTTTCATAACTCACTCAGGTATGATCAGTGGCGGAGCCAAGAAATTAAATTAAAGGGGCAGTTATTAATAACAATATTAAAAATGTTTACAAAAATATTTCACATAAATTTTTACGATTGACTTCAAGAAAGATTAAAACAAAAATAATCAGTATGTTTGATTTGAGTTTTTTGAATTAACTTTTTTGAAAATTGATTTTTTTTTATTTTTTGTATTTTTTTTTTATTTTTAGTGAATATTTTTAAAATTTTAAGCATTTTTTTACTTTTTTAGATACATCTTACTTAGATGTATCTAAAAAAAATATATTTATGAAAAGATATTTTTAAAAATTAATAAATACATAAAAATACAAAAAATGTACTGTTTTTTATATTTTTTTTGTATTTTTGGTATTTTTTGAATTTTTTAAAGATTTTTTTTGCAAAAATTTTACTTTTTAAGTGTATTTTTGTTAGGTGTGTCTAAAAATTAAAAAAATCGTATAAAATATTAAAAAAAATTAGTAAAAATAAAAAATACGGAAAACAAAAAGTAGAATTTTGTGAAAGTGTTTTTAGAAAACTCAAACCAAACAAAGTGAATGTTATTTGTAATTAGTGTATCATGAACAATATTAAAAAAAGTCATGGATATAAAGTTTTAAAATAAATTATATAATGATAAAGTAATTTTTTTATACAAAATATGTGTAAAAAATTAATATAATAGTCATACCACGTCATCATTGACATGTGATATCATCAATCAATAGTAAAGAAACACATGAAAGATGAACCCTACATGTCAAATATAACTAACAATTCAATAATTTTTATATTTTCATTGAGATTAATCATGTTTGCATGTTAATAATGATAGATATCACCATTATATTGAAATTTTTATAGATAATAATATCGTAGTCTCTTTATTTTCAATTAAAACAATTATTATTGTTCTTATAATTTTAAAAATGTCATTGACATTTCACTTTAAATAATTTTTTTATAAATTTTTTTATTTAAAATATTGTTTTTATGTTTGTCGCAAAAAAAAAAAAAAAAAAAAAAAAAAAAAAAATTATTCAAAACCCAAGGGGCACTTAACCCCCATGGAGCCTTCTTCCCTCCGCCCCTAGGTATGATAACAATACCACTTGAATATGAAGAAAATAATGAACCAAAACAATAGATGCTCTGGTTTCAAAACACATTTTTTAGTCTATTTTTAGGACAAATGCGATCACTTAAATAAATAATGATTATATATATGATGGGATATACAAAATAAATAATTTGAATAATCAAAATAGGGCTTATAATAGACCCCATAAATTCAAACAACACCCTTCCATACCCAACCCAAAATTAAGAACAGCTACTTGGATGGCGGCTGAATTAATGATTCTAGTGAATTAGTTTTTTTTTTTTTTGAAAAATAAGGTTTGTTTTTTGAATAATGATTCATCCCCCCTTTTCTCCCCACCCCCTTTGACCCCTCTCTCTCATTGGTTACCTTTTCTTTTTCTTTTTCTTTTTTTTCTTGCTCCACCAATCACCCCTGCCACGTGGCAAAGGGGGGTGAGGGGGTGACCCCCAAAAGGGGGTCCCAAGCATTATTCTTGTTTTTTAAACACTCATCTTTGTACATGATTTACGATTTATGGGTCCGTCAACGGATTTATCCTATCTCCCACTTGTCATAGTTGCAACATTTGTTAAACAGTTGAAACGGACTCATTTGCGCAAAAATGTTAGGGTCCAAAAAAAAATTACAAAAAATTTTACATAATATTTTTGTAATTATGAGCTGTAATGATGAGCTTTTGTCTTGTAATAAAAGGGCCACAATATGCCACACAATTTTATGTTTGCAATACAAAAATTAATGTTTGTAGATCACTAACTTTTAAAATTGGGTTTCAAATACAGGTCTTGTAAATTTCTTAGGATAAATTACAAACACATCTCGGTTTACTTAAATTACAAATTATCTCCTGTAGTTTTAGAAATTACATTATGTCCCATAAGATTTCTAATTTCATAACAAATAGGTCCTTTTATTAATAAATTATCAAGTTAATTAACAGTTTTAAATAATGTTAAAATTTTATTTCAATTAATAATTCAAATAATTTTATTATAGTATATGTGAACAGTTAGAAATTTTACTTTTTCAATTAATTCTGTTAAGTAAAAAATTTTGACAGAGAGGTATTTGTAATTTTCCAAACCACATGAGATAATTTGTATTTTAAGCAAATCTCAGGGGGTGTATTTATAATTTACCCAATTTCTTGGTAAACATACTACCTATTTTTATTTTTATATTTTTTAATAAATTGGATTACATGTCAATTTTATGTGTTGTTTTAGTCGTGAGGATGGTGGTGACTTGACATAGAAATTGATTTTTGC
>NC_138965.1:120072500-120255000 GCF_055761805.1 Camellia sinensis | reverse complement strand
GGTTACTCAAAATGGAGTTTCAACTAAACACAAATACAACCCTGGGCTTACATTCAACAAATAACAATAAAACAAAAATGAAGTCTCAGCTCCGAGTCCTCTCAAGTCAATGCTTTGGCGAAGACATAGCACCTGTACCTGAAATGATTTCCCTTATAGGGTGAGCCACAGCCCAGTAGAGATATACTACACAATATATGAACAATGACAAGACTAAAGAGGAGTATGCTCATGCCATGCTCATGATGAAACAGTTTATCTCTCTTTTTATAAAGCATGCAATGCTGAGATGCACAACAAACATAAAACCATTTCCATTTTAAACCATATTTGTTACATGAATACGGGCCCTGTGAATCTCTAGGTGAGTGTCTGCAAGTAGGCCCTAATGCACTACCACTGTCATTTTTACCAGTAAACTGAAAGGCTCGACACCTAACTGTGCGGTTCTACACCCCCTACCCAGATTTATCAAGTATTCATCTTTTCGCAAACAAATACATTTTCAAACATTTCTAAAAAAAATAGATACATTTCCAATGAAATAAATGTAATGCAATGTTCAATGCAACAAATGAGGAATATGGTTCAATTTACCTAAGTCTCATGCATTTCTACAACAATCATGGCTATTCCCCACCGATAGTTCAAAACAGATATTTCTAAATGGATATTTAAACAATTAAATTCCATAAAATTTTTGATAAATACAATCTATTCCACATCTCATCAAATATGAACAACTACACTAGTTTTCATATCACAATCACGTCCGGTAACCTCTCAAAGTCCATTTCTAACCGTGTCGGTTTTATTCCAACAGATACTTTAAGCAAAACAATTTCATTAATGCCCAAGAAAATATCATTTTCTTTCCAAACACATTCTCTAAGCATTATTCAACTATGACATCCTATTTTGATCAAAAACCTCCAAAATTAAATGTAATTCATCTGTTTTCTTTAAAAATGCTCTTTTGGTCACAAACCGGTAAAAATTTCAAAACCAATCGAGTCGAAGTCCATTTTTGTTTAAATTTAAAACATAGCTCTTTCATAACCTTACAAACATATTCCAAGTTTACACTTTCGTAATTTGGGCATCAACTATTTATTTTTCTCAAAATTTCCCTTTTTAGCAAATAAATCACAAATTTTCCAAATATTCTAATTAAATAATATACAACTCTAAATTCCATATAATCAAGTAAAAGTGCATAAAGAAATGTAGGAAAATCCCTATCTCGGTCCAAGGGCTTCCAAGAAAATAAAAATTTCCGGCAACAAAATTTCAATTCGTTCAGATTAAAACAGAGCCCTCGAAACCCTCTAGAATTGGATCTATGGAACTAGGGTCTAAAACCTGAACCTAACTTCTCCTTTAAACTGCCCTGAACATAGCAGAACCTCAGCACACAGATTGAGATTGAGAAGCAACCCTCCAACGAGTGTAGCAACCGGTAACAACCTCAGCACTTCCATCCAGAGCCTTCAATTTTCCTTCCAAAGAGACCTCTCCATCAAGGAACTCGAGAGCAAAAAAGGATACTCTGTTCCTCACAGTGTCAGGAGCTTCAACAAACTGAATCATTTCTTTTGTTTTGAAAACAAGACGGCCGAATGCACTCCTGTATCCACCTCCAGGTGATGTAGGCACAGAACAATACCCCACATCCCACTCTCTAAATATAAGGGGGCATTTTACAGGCTCATCAACACAAAATCTTCCCAATTCTTGGGCCACATCAACTACCTTGTTGTGTTCATCCCTTGCCAGCAAAGCTCCTCTATCTGATTGTATAACCATGGAAAGAATGGAGTTGACTAGCTCATCGGGCCTGGTGCGTAGCTCCTCCTTGGGCTTAGATGATATCGATGCAGAAATTCCGGTGACTTTATATGACCCCCAACCACGACCACCAGGACGCACCGCCACAATTCCGCTAAGATTTAGGAGTTGTTTGGATATTTCGGGTCCAGCTAGGCCTCTCCAAGTTGTGGATGAGAAAGAGAAAAGAGCTGAAGATGAAGATGAAGATGAAGATGAAAGAGCAGCAGCTAAAGCAGGATTGTCCTCGATTCTCAGATCTCTCCTAAACCACACACTGGTTTTTGAATTGCTACCCATAATTTGAGAATTCAGATCTTCAAGCAAAATTAAGAGTCCTCTTATAGTTGTTCAGCTACCAGTCTCAACCAACTGATGTTTTTTAAAAATGAAAGTTTAAAAGTATTGGAAAATTCTATGACAGACATTAGGATAGCTACATTACATGCATACACACATATGCAGTTGTGTGTATAGTATATTGAGAACAATCAGACCCATCTCTCTCCAGTTTTGTAGACCAGACCATTGTAGATGCTTCAAACAAGAAGAATAAGAAAAGAGGAAAAGGAATGAGAGGAAATGAGTGGAGGGGCAGCCCCCCCCACGTGGTTGCCCCTCTTTACACACAAAAATTATATTTTTTTCTTTCGATATTTGAACCCCACTCCAACACTAACTTCTTTTATTTATTTATTTATTTATTTATTTTTTGGGTCTTTACACGATGAGTCACTCTAGAATCCACCAAAGCTTCAGGCCTGAATTCCCTAGAATCCACCGAAGAAGAACACTCTCTTTTGTATAGAATAAACAAACAATCCTTTGATGTATACTTTTCAAACCAGATTTAAACTCAAATAAACATCAAAGAAACTAGCAAAGAAGCTCCAGATATAAATCCTAATATCCAATAAGAAGATCTGGAAGTCGTAACCCTAAAATCTGACTGAAACACATATTTATAGAAAACACGTCCGCGATGGTCGCTCAAGCGAAGGATCTCTCGCTCGAGCGAGGAGACTAAAATGCATGTTTTTCTGAGTGTCTTTGCTCGAGCCACCAAAGTGTCGCTCAAGCGAGAAAAGCATATTCTCAATATTTTTACAGTCAGTGCAAACTTCTAGGACCAAGAATTCTTCGCTCGAGTGCACACTTCTTCGCTCGAGCAAACAAACAACTTCAACTGCATTTTTTATTTTTGCTTCGGGGGCGCTGCCTTTCGACCCTGCCTGGGAGCTGCCCCGGACCTGCCAAGGAGCGCTGTCCCTTGGACCCCCATGAGCTAACCGGGCAATTTGATCTCCGACATAGTCAGCAAAGTGGCAAACGTGAAAGAATTATCTTCTGTAACTTCTCTGCAAGGCACACTTCTGGTTGGATTCGCATCTAAATACTCACAGTCTCACTGAAATAAAAGAACGAAAACAAGTACAATTAAAAGGAGTTTTGTCAAATGGAATTGCCAAGAATAAAAACCTATCGAGGTGTATAATGGAGAATTTTTTTAGAGGTTATACTCTCATTTTGGAAGTTAAAAAAAAAAAAAATCAGTAAGATTTTTCATTTACAATATTGTTTCACACATGTTTGTAAAAAATAATGTTTGTAATCATTATCCCAAATGAAGATTTCAAAGTTTCTTAGTAAACAAACAAACTATTTTTTAAATTTTTTTTAAAAAAATAAATAGAGTAGATCACATGTCAATTTTAAGTTTTGAATGGATTGGTGGTACTTGATTTGGAAGGCAACCCATTCAATTGATATTGATACAAAAGGTAAGTTCAGTAATAAAATACTTCATATGTTCACAACTAGACAATATTTCTATCAACAATGTGAGTTCCATATGTTTTGTAGGCTGCTATAATACCTCTAAACATCACATGAATAATGTCACATAATATTATAAAATTATTAAATAATTATCAATTATCCAATTTCATGACAGTTGGACTTGACAAAAATCATAGCACGAAAAGAGTAAGTCCCTCAGATTGAGATGGAATCTAATACATAAGATAGTCTGCCAAATTTATAAACAAGAGTTAGTTACCTTTTTATTCTCTACTTAAATTTTTGGTGTTTGGTTGCGTGTACTTGGGTAAAATATTTTTGGATAAATTATACCGCTGGTCTTTTAATTTGAGTGAAGTATTGCTTTAATTTTCATAGTTTTAATTTGAATAATTTGAGTCCAACACTTTCAATTTTGTTTTACTAAAATTTACCCACTTGGCGTCCGTACGAATAGGGGTGTAAATCTGGCTCGGGCCATTTTTACTGTAACGCCCTCAAAATAATAACAATAAACCCATCAGATAAGACATGCATTTACATTTAAACTAACCGCATCCCTTTCATTCATTAGAATTCCAAGACATAAGTATTACATGTTAACCTCATAACAAAATGCCCTACGGGCTTACAGCTTTCCAAGTTAACACTTGGTTACAACAAAGAGTTCTAACTCGTTTACACATTAAGCCCTTGGCTTGAAATTACATGTAATACATCAAAAGTAAAACGACAAAACTATGCCCGCCACTAGCCTCCCAGCTATGTCCTTGGAGGTGGCATGCTTCCTGTACCTGAAAATGATATTCCCATATAGGGTGAGCCACAGCCCAGTAGAAATACACTAAACCAACCATGGACAATGACTAAAACATTAGCAATTGATAGTTGGTCAACACTGATACAATCACATAAATTACATATTTATGTCAACGACTTACAAGTCCCAATTACTTTTCATTTTCCCTTTTTCAACAGATAAGCATGCTAGCTCTATCATCATTTCCACAGATATGTATAAAAACTATATCTCACATTCAGATAAGCATAAAAGCTATATCCACATTCTCAACAGATATGTATATCAACAATATCCACAGATAAGCATATAAGCTGTATCCACATTCTACAACAGATATGTATATCAACAATATCCACAGATAAGCATACAAGCTGTATCCACACTTCACAAAGATAAGCATATGAGCTCTATCTTCACTTCTCTAGACAAGCATATGAGCTCTGTCTACGGAGTTCATCCCCTATCTCCTCCCAATACCTATCCGGTTTAGAGGTACATCCCCTATCTTCCCCTAAACCGCGGAGTACATCCCCTATCTCCTCCTCTACACATAACGTATATAAACACATTGGTTCTATATACAATCACAGAATACACACAATTAATGTATTCTATCAACCGTCAAGTTCCATGACACGTTCCATTGATTAGTTTCCGTTTACCTAATCATCATGCATTGTCTACAACAATCTCGACTATCCTTCACCGATAGCCCAAAGCAGTTATTTCTAAAACAGAAAATAAATGCACAAATGGATATTCAATCAACATTTCATTTCCTCATTTCTCATCAATTAATTATCCCAATTAATTAAACAATGTAATTAGGCCATTTTCCATAATTACCATTTCAACCCTTAGGTCCCATTTTCATCAATAATTCAACAATCATTCTATTTTTCTATGCCAAACATGCATCTAGGTTTATTATGAATAAAACCCCAACTTTTGTAAAATTACACAAAAGCCCCAAACTTTCACAAATTTACCAAACCAAGCCCAACATCTCAAAATACCAAAATTTAAAGACAAAACCCATAGAGAGGAGTAGGTTATCCCTACCTCAAACCCGGAGCCTCAAAGGAGATGAAGACCAAAACCAAAATGCTCCAAATCTAGAAATTTTCAGATCAAAAGGAAGCTCTCGACGATCAACACAACTTTTGTGAAGACAAAAGGTGAGTAAACGATCCTTACTAGATCAAATCTAAGAGAGAAGGGCCGGTTTAGAGTGAGAAGCTCTGAAAATGGCTTTTTGGAAAAGTAAGAGAGAGAAAAGATCTTGAAAAAGTGATCCAAAAGTCGGATCTCGAATTTATATAAAAGTCTCTCCGCTCGAGCGTCAAAACCCCCGCTCGAGCGTCACTCACAGACTTCCGCTCGAGCGACCAAACTCCAGCTCGAGCGCCGGATACACACTCCCAGCACTTTTACAGAATCAGGTCTCCGCTCGAGCGCCAACTCCCCCGCTCGAGCGTCACACACAACACTCCCGCTCGAGCGATCAGTCCCACGCTCGAGCGTCCAACACTACACAGGAAATACTGGATTGGTGTATTCTCCGCTCGAGCGCCCAAACCCCCGCTCGAGCGGACAGGCCAAAATCTGGGCAACTAGTTTTGGTTTCTAAACTCAACCAACCTGAAACAAACCTGCCCAACACATCCTATAACTCACATACAAAGTAAGAACGGATGTAAACAAGATAATAAACAACTACCAACATCCACGGACACATGTCCGGATCATGGTATAACAAGGGTAAACCCGGGATCGCTATAACCTCCCCCCCTTAAAGAATTTCGTCCCCGAAATTAAGCACAAGTTTTCAAAACAAGTTTTTCCTCCGTTTTACATAATATTACACGTTAACATTCAACAATCCGACCCATTACCGGTCACCCCATCCCTTCAACAAGAGACATTTCACAATATGTAAACAACATATGTACTTTCAACATGCATCAGCATTATGCACTATCTTTCCAAGTTCAACAATATATTCAACATATACCATGTTACAATCAACTTCCATATGAGGCAAGTTCCCAAAATATACTTCCAATAACCCAAACATTTTCAATGTTTCACAACTTAAGACATATATAAAAGCTCTTAAGTTCAACAAAATGCAGAATTTAAACACAAGATCACATATCAACAAACAAGTCCGGATATTTCTCTCGGACTCCCAACTCACGTTCCCAAGTGGCTTCCTCCACTCCGTGATGTTTCCACAAGACTTTCACCAAAGGAATGGTCTTGCCACGCAGGACCTGATCCCGCCTATCCAAGACCCGTACCGGTCTCTCCTCATACGAGGCATCCTCATCTATCTCTAAATCAGTCCAATCCAGCACATGTGATGGATCTGGCTCATACTTCCGAAGCATACTCACATGAAACACGTCATGCACCCCGGACAATTGTGGCGGTAAGGCTAACCGATAAGCAACCTCACCAATCCTCTCAAGGATCTCAAAAGGACCAATAAACCGAGGGGATAACTTCCCACTCTTCCCAAACCTCATCAAGCCTCGCCTAGGTGATATCTTCAGAAAGACATGATCACCTACCTCAAACACTAAAGGCCTCCTCCTACGGTCAGCATAAGATTTCTGCCGACTCTGGGCTGTAACAAGCCTCCTACGGATAAGCTCAACTTTCTCCGTCGTCTCCCTAACCAACTCCGGACCCAACAAAGGTGCATCACCCACCTCGGCCCAACAAACTGGAGACCTACACGGTCGGCCATACAAGGCCTCAAACGGTGCCATACCGATGCTAGACTGAAAACTGTTGTTGTAGGCAAACTCTACCAATGGCAAGTGCCTCTCCCACGTCCCACTGAAATCCAGGACACAACCCCGAAGCATATCCTCGAGGATCTGAATAGTACGCTCGGACTGCCCGTCAGTCTGAGGATGATAAGCCGTACTAAAGGTCAACTTAGTGCCCAGTGCACTCTGCAAACTCTGCCACAACCTAGCAGTAAAACGAGGATCTCTATCTGAGACGATCGTCACTGGGACCCCGTGCAATCTCACTACGTCCCAAATATATAAATCGGCAAGATGATCTACCGAATCTCTCACGCGCATAGGAATAAAGTGCGCCGACTTAGTCAACCGGTCTACAACCACCCAAATAGCATCACTACCCCGCTGAGTCCTCGGAAGACCTACAACGAAGTCCATAGTGACATGCTCCCACTTCCACTCGGCAATAGGCAAGGGTTGCAACAAACCCGCTGGCCTCTGATGCTCGGCCTTCATTTGCTGGCAAGTAAGGCACTTCGATACGAAAACAGCCACATCTCTTTTCATACCCCGCCACCAAAATTGGCGACCCAAATCCTGATACATCTTAGTACCTCCCGGATGCACCGCAAGGCGCGAATGGTGAAATTCTCGGAGTACTTCCTCACGGCAAGCCTCCGGTACAAACAAACGGTCTCGGTATCTCACACTCAGGTCGGGATACACCGTCAAACCCTTCTCAACTTTCCCACTGGAGATCTTCTCTCGGAGGGATTCTACCTCAAGGTCACCTCTCTGTGCCTCTAACACTTTAGTCACAAGTGTAGGCTGCACCACAACAGAAAACAAGGCCGCAGCCTCAACAGATTCGCCCAGTAGCAAATCAAACTCGCCAAGTGCTCCCAACATCACCCATTCCCGGATGGCTATACAAGCTACATCACTAATGGTTTTCCTACTAAGGGCATCGGCCACAATATTGGCCTTTCCCGGATGATAATGCAACTCAAAATCATAATCCTCGATGAACTCCATCCATCTCCTCTGCCTCAGATTCAAGTCTCTCTGTGTAAACAGATACTTCAAACTCTTATGATCCGAGAATACCTCGAACCTCTCACCATAAAGGTAGTGCCTCCAGATTTTCAAGGCAAAGATCACAACTGCTAACTCTAGGTCGTGTGTGGGGTAATTCTTCTCGTGTATTTTCAACTGACGTGAGCCATAAGCTATCACTTTCCCCTCTTGCATCAACACACAACCCAAACCCTCTCGTGAGGCATCACAATAAACTGCGTAACCCAACCCTCTCTCCGGAATAATCAATACCGGAGCGGTGGTCAATCTAACTTTCAGCTCTTGGAACGACTTTTCACAAGTCTCACTCCACACAAACTTGACTCCCTTCCTAGTCAGTCTAGTCAACGGTGACGCTAACCTGGAGAAATCTTTCACAAACCGACGGTAATACCCAGCTAATCCCAGAAAACTGCGGATCTCGAACACACTCTTAGGCTGTGCCCAATCTTGCACTGCCTCAACCTTGGATGTATCAACAGACACCCCTTCCCCGGATACCACGTGGCCTAAGAATTTGACTTCCCTCAGCCAGAACTCACACTTCCCAAACTTGGCATACAGCCTATGGGCTCTAAGTAACTCAAGCACCACTCTCAAGTGTGCCTCGTGCTCCTCCTCAGAAGGCGAATAGATAAGGATGTCGTCCACAAAGACGACCACAAATCGATCTAAGAACTCCCGAAAAATCCGGTTCATCAAGTCCATAAAGACTGCCGGTGCATTGGTAAGCCCGAATGGCATCACCAGAAACTCATAATGGCCATACCGCGTACGGAATGCCGTCTTCGGAATATCCTCTTCCCTGACCCTCAACTGGTGGTAACCCGATCTCAAATCTATCTTAGAGAAACAACGGGAACCCTTCAACTGGTCAAACAAATCATCTATACGGGGCATAGGGTACTTATTCTTAACCGTAGCCCGATTCAACTTCCGGTAGTCTATACACAATCTCAAGGCACCATCTTTCTTTTTAACAAAGAGTGCCGGTGCTCCCCACGGTGAAACACTAGGGCGAACAAAACCCTTATCGAGTAATTCCTGGAGCTGAACTTTCAACTCAACCAACTCTGCTGGAGCAAAACGGTAAGGTGCCATAGAAATCGGCGCCGTGCCGGGCACTAAATCAATAGAGAACTCTATCTCTCGGTGAGGTGGCAAACTAACAAGATCTTCGGGAAAGACATCCGAATACTCACAAACCACCCTCGGTAATACATACTGGGTATCATCACGCTCACCACTCTCAAAGCTAGCAAGTAGACTACTAAGCTCACTTCGCCCTCGCGAATCATACCCCGGTGGCAAAACACTACCAGCCCGGTCTCCCAAGAAATGGAACCACTCCCCGCTCAAGGTACACAATGTAACCCTCTGGCGGTAGCAATCAATAACAGCCCGGTATGACGATAACCAGTCCATACCCAAAATAACATCAAAACCCTTCATGGGCATGACAACAAACGGAAAAGGAAGCCTATAGTCGGCGACCTCTATATCACATCCTCTAACACCCTGTTTCAGAATCAACTCACCACCCAAAGGCGATACCACACAAATAGGAGATGCTAACTGTGCTAACTCCAATTCCAAAACAGATGCAAATGCAGCAGATACAAAAGAATGAGATGCACCCGTGTCTATCAACACATTAGCAACTGAGTTGCAAAACAGAAAAGTACCTCTCACTACTGATGGAGCCGGTACTAAATCCTGCGCGGTAACAGCATACACGCGCCCCGTAGGCCCCTGGTCTACCTGCTCACCTCTCGGAGCAAAAGACTGCTGCACAGACTGGGATGACGAAGCTCCCGGATTGGCCCTCGAGGCCTGCACAGACTGAGCTGGCTGAAAACCCTGCGTCTGCCTAGAACCAGACGCTCCCGAAGTGGCACTCAACTGTGGGCAAAACCTCTTCATGTGCCCAGGTTGTCCACACTGATAACAAGTCAAGAGCTGCCCCCTGCCCAAACTCTGACTCTGCGGTCTAGCTGAAGAAGAAGCCGCTTTCTGACCCCCACCCTTCTGCGGGCAAACAGATACCTTGTGACCCAACTGGCCACACTTGTAACAGATGAAATCCCCCTGACCACCTCTCCCGGAGCCTGCACTCGGCACTGGAAAGGTCGATCTAGAGACTGCACCCTGAGACTGCTGAGGGTTATAACCCTTCTGTCTCCTGCCATCACCCTGACTATCCTGGCTCCTCTTGGAGCCTCTCTGACCCTCATCCTCCTCCTGCATCATAAGCTCCATATGAGCTGCAGCGTCCACTAGGTGTCTATACTCTCGAATATAAGACCCACCAATTCTCAACTTGAGGCCCCGCCTCAACTTCCGCTCAAACTCATAGCAACGGCGTTCCTCAGACGCCACCAGTTCAGGTGCAAACCTAGACAGACTGGTAAAAGTGGCCTCAAACTCGGCCACTGACAAGCCCTGCTGATTAAGCCGGCTAAACTGATCCCTCAGCTTCTCCCTAGCTGCTGCTGATAAAAACCTCTCCTGAAAAGCATTCACAAACGCCTCCCAAGTACCACCAACACGAGCTTTCTCGTACTTCCACCATTGACCCGCATCTCCCTTCAGCTGGAAGGATGCCAAGGTCACTTTCAGTGCTCCGTCCTCAATGCCAAGCATCTCAAACGTCTTCGTTGTCTGTTCGAGCCATTCATCTGCCTTAAGCGGCTCTTTAGGATCCCCGATAAACTCGTCCGGATTACACCGGAAGAACTCCCTCTTCAAGAAGGAAGGTCCTGTCTCAGCTGCCTGATTCCCAGCTCTAAGAATACCCAAAGCTCCTGCTATCTCTCTGGCCAAGGCACCCATAGCCTGCTGACCCACTGGCTCGGCCACATTGGCCTGCCCAACTCCCTCCTGCACTGCCGGAATCTCACCCGGTAACGGTACTTCCTGCCTCGCAGGTCTACCACGCCTAGCACCTCTTCCTCGTCCTGACATCCTAATAAAGGCACACAGAACGTTAGCACATTCATAGGTGTGCCGAAACTAAACACTCACGTCCTAATGCATGGACAAGTGTAATTCACTCCACATAAGCACATAAACACATAAGCACTTACGAATTTCATTTCCGGATAATGATAGTCCCAAGGCGTTACTAGAGTTCCGGTTAGAAACAGCATTGATCAAGTGCTTTTCCAACAAGACTCCCAGAAACTCAAGGATCCGATCAACATCCAAGAAATTAAATCCCATACCCACATAGTCACATAAGCATGTTATCACTTAAGCACATAACATATAATACCACATTTACGTCTCTATCAAGCGAGACAAACCCATTGTGATCCTAATCACTTCCCACGTACCCAAAGTATTCGAACCCGGTACGCTCTGATACCAAGTTGTAACGCCCTCAAAATAATAACAATAAACCCATCAGATAAGACATGCATTTACATTTAAACTAACCGCATCCCTTTCATTCATTAGAATTCCAAGACATAAGTATTACATGTTAACCTCATAACAAAATGCCCTACGGGCTTACAGCTTTCCAAGTTAACACTTGGTTACAACAAAGAGTTCTAACTCGTTTACACATTAAGCCCTTGGCTTGAAATTACATGTAATACATCAAAAGTAAAACGACAAAACTATGCCCGCCACTAGCCTCCCAGCTATGTCCTTGGAGGTGGCATGCTTCCTGTACCTGAAAATGATATTCCCATATAGGGTGAGCCACAGCCCAGTAGAAATACACTAAACCAACCATGGACAATGACTAAAACATTAGCAATTGATAGTTGGTCAACACTGATACAATCACATAAATTACATATTTATGTCAACGACTTACAAGTCCCAATTACTTTTCATTTTCCCTTTTTCAACAGATAAACATGCTAGCTCTATCATCATTTCCACAGATATGTATAAAAACTATATCTCACATTCAGATAAGCATAAAAGCTATATCTACATTCTCAACAGATATGTATATCAACAATATCCACAGATAAGCATATAAGCTGTATCCACATTCTACAACAGATATGTATATCAACAATATCCACAGATAAGCATATAAGCTGTATCCACACTTCACAAAGATAAGCATATGAGCTCTATCTTCACTTCTCTAGACAAGCATATGAGCTCTGTCTACGGAGTTCATCCCCTATCTCCTCCCAATACCTATCCGGTTTAGAGGTACATCCCCTATCTTCCCCTAAACCGCGGAGTACATCCCCTATCTCCTCCTCTACACATAACGTATATAAACACATTGGTTCTATATACAATCACAGAATACACACAATTAATGTATTCTATCAACCGTCAAGTTCCATGACACGTTCCATTGATTAGTTTCCGTTTACCTAATCATCATGCATTGTCTACAACAATCTCGACTATCCTTCACCGATAGCCCAAAGCAGTTATTTCTAAAACAGAAAATAAATGCACAAATGGATATTCAATCAACATTTCATTTCCTCATTTCTCATCAATTAATTATCCCAATTAATTAAACAATGTAATTAGGCCATTTTCCATAATTACCATTTCAACCCTTAGGTCCCATTTTCATCAATAATTCAACAATCATTCTATTTTTCTATGCCAAACATGCATCTAGGTTTATTATGAATAAAACCCCAACTTTTGTAAAATTACACAAAAGCCCCAAACTTTCACAAATTTACCAAACCAAGCCCAACATCTCAAAATACCAAAATTTAAAGACAAAACCCATAGAGAGGAGTAGGTTATCCCTACCTCAAACCCGGAGCCTCAAAGGAGATGAAGACCAAAACCAAAATGCTCCAAATCTAGAAATTTTCAGATCAAAAGGAAGCTCTCGACGATCAACACAACTTTTGTGAGGACAAAAGGTGAGTAAACGATCCTTACTAGATCAAATCTAAGAGAGAAGGGCCGGTTTAGAGTGAGAAGCTCTGAAAATGGCTTTTTGGAAAAGTAAGAGAGAGAAAAGATCTTGAAAAAGTGATCCAAAAGTCGGATCTCGAATTTATATAAAAGTCTCTCCGCTCGAGCGTCAAAACCCCCGCTCGAGCGTCACTCACAGACTTCCGCTCGAGCGACCAAACTCCAGCTCGAGCGCCGGATACACACTCCCAGCACTTTTACAGAATCAGGTCTCCGCTCGAGCGCCAACTCCCCCGCTCGAGCGTCACACACAACACTCCCGCTCGAGCGATCAGTCCCACGCTCGAGCGTCCAACACTACACAGGAAATACTGGATTGGTGTATTCTCCGCTCGAGCGCCCAAACCCCCGCTCGAGCGGACAGGCCAAAATCTGGGCAACTAGTTTTGGTTTCTAAACTCAACCAACCTGAAACAAACCTGCCCAACACATCCTATAACTCACATACAAAGTAAGAACGGATGTAAACAAGATAATAAACAACTACCAACATCCACGGACACATGTCCGGATCATGGTATAACAAGGGTAAACCCGAGATCGCTATATTTACACTCCTACGTACGGAATGTGATTGAAAGTGAAAATTACAATGTGACTCAAAAACAAAAACAATATGAAGAAAAACAATTATGTAGATTGGTTTTTGAGCTTTGTATCACTCTAATTTTTAATATATAGAAAAATATTTCGATTTGATCCCCATCCTATTTACATTTGTAGATGTTATAAAATAAAAAAAGGTATATATAAAAATTCAATTAAAAAGGTACTCTTCTTGTCTCCTAAGTATGAGATTTGTATCATTTCAATTTTTAATATTTAGATTATATCAATTTAGTTCTCAAAATATAAAAAGTGTTAAAATTTGGTCTTCGAGCCTATTTTTGTCTCTCTTCATCTAAATCAAAGTAAACATGGAAATAAAAAAAAATAAAAATAAAAAAATAGAAAAAGCCACACACACAAAAAAAAAAAAAATTCATTTTTGTGAAGTATTCCTAGTCATCCAAAATGTATATACATGTTACTTTTATTTTATTTACATATATACATAAATATTAGGTGATGTACTACATGACAAAACACTTTTGTAATGAAAAATTGTCACAAAAAAATTGTTGACGAAAAATATTGGGGATGGAATTTATTCATTGCAGAAAGTAAACTTTGGGAAACAATTTACTTTTTCCACATTGTGAGAAATATATTTTTTTTGTAATGGCAAAAATATTTTCCTCTAAAAATATTGCCCTACATTAATGTGGTGTTTATAAAAAGAAATTAAATGTGTATCTAAATGCTCCAACGATGGTGATTTATATAGTTCTATGAAATTTTTTCCCACCAACATTTACTAATAAATGAAACTCATTGGCCATTACAATGATATGTTAATTATTTTGGCATTTTCTTTCCTTTATTGACAATTCAATGGAGTGTTATTCATATGACTCATAAAGAAAATATGATCTAGATTTACACTCAATTATTTTTCTTTTTCCTTTTCATTGTAGAATTCTGCAATATGAACAACTTAAAGGAGCTGGATTTGAGTGAAAATTCAATAGAAGATATAAAAGGTATACAATCGTGATTAAAAAAAAAAAAGTATTTAGAGGTTGTACTCCCATTTTCCTAGCAAAAGATTTATAGACAATATTGTTCACTTATAATATTATTTTACACAACAGGTTACGTACAAAAATAATGTTTGTATATCATTATTATCCCAAACTCAAATGAAACTCTCCAAGTTTCTTAGTAAACAATCTAACTATTCTTTATATTTATATATATATATATATATATATAAAGGACTTCATAACAATTTTATGTTTCCTTTTAGTTTGTACGGATGGTGGTGACTTGAAAAGAAAATTGATTTTTACAGGTTTTGAACGACTATCTGTGTTAGGCAAGCTGGAGCTACTTAGATTGGATTGGAATTCATTCAATAATAACATCTTATCATCTCTTGGTGTACTCTCATCACTCAAAACTTTATCCCTATCTACAAACCACTTGACTGGATCAATTGATATAGGAGGTAAGTCCAATATTAAAACTCTTCACATATTCACAACCAAAGGCAATCTTTCAAACTTCAAAATTGAATCGGTAACCACATGATCAAGTGCACAATATTCATGTGTTCTACATTTACTGAGACTGGTAGACAATTCCTTAGAAGATTCCCTATGTTGTTTATATATGTTTTTTATCGTTTGTTTGTTATGATCAATATTAAGAAAATTTCTTAAATCCATTGTTTATGTGGTATTTTTAACAAATAAAAACTCACAATACACGCAAAACAAATCATTCTTTATCTTTCAATTACTTAAGAAAAGTTAGTCAACATGTTCAACTTGTAAAATTTGTTGCTACATAATTGGTTTGAAACACCATTTAAGCAATGCTGCATATCTTACACCAAATTTGTGAGGGAATTAAATAGTAAATTGGTGATAAATCCAAGTTAAGAAAGATATAAGGCATTAGATCCAATAAATATTTTTTTGTTGGTGAGAGATCTAGGTGAAAAGTCTTTTCGTTTATTTTGCAGGACATTTTGTTTTTAATTTTATCCTTTAATTTATCTGTTGACTTTTTTTTATCCGTTGACTTTCATTGACTATCTGTTCAAAAAAAATTCCATTCTGTTCAAAATTTTTCTGTGTTCAATTTTTTTCTTATCTGCTCAAAATTTTCCCTATCTATTCAATTTTACCCTATCTATTTGATTTTTTAATCTTTTCAATTCAAATTTCTCTTATCTGTTCAAAAATTTCTCTTATCTATCCAAATAAAATTATATCTGTCCAAATTTATTATATGTTCAAATCCTATCTGTTTAATTTTTTATCTTTATTTGTTCATCAACAACAACAATCGTCAAAAAAAAATTCAATCTCTTTAACAAAAATAAATGATCTGTTGAATTTAACAGATCTAGATCAGAGACCCATGGAAGAGGGGGATGAGCAAGATCTAAGCCTTTTTGAATAGATTTGTTCTATCTTCATCTTTACTAGCAGAAACCTAGAATCCCCTATCTCCGTCGTTCAACAGATGAACAAATCTGTCTGTGATGCCTCTTCACAGCCACTGTCTCTCCTCCAGCCATAACATTTTTCGAACAAACACAATCTGTAATCTCAAAAATCTAAAAATTTCCCTACTTCTTAAAAGAACTACCAGAGTATTTTTTACTTCATTCCATTTCAAGAAAAAATTCCAATAAATCAACTGACTTACACTTCTAGTTGTAATCGTACCAAAAAAATCTATTGACAGATACCTTCTAACTATTTTCATCAACAAAAGCCTTTATACCACACCAAGCTTCCAAAATTTTATCCCATTCAGCTTGTAATCATATATTCACTTAATATTAAGTGTAATTAAAAGCTTATTTGAACTTTAAACTTAAAAAATGATTTCATTGGCTATCAATTGGCAACTGAATGAGTACTTTAAATGCGTATCAAATGCAATTCCCAACCTTTAACGCGTAAATCTTCCAATTGAAGAAAGAAAAGTACATTTACCTCAAATGAGAGTGAGGTTCACTTCACGAACAGGAATCTAGATAACAGTATGGAATCGGCCCCGAGAGTGAGGATCGAAGAGCCGACATGGTGGTTGAAGGAGAGGAGGCGAGGCGAGATTCGAAGGGAACACTAGCGAGATCGTACTGAATGAGGCGGTAGACATAAGAGTGCAAGACGAGGAAGCCATGCGAAATGACCTCTGTTTTTCAATCTGAGCCTGATCTGAGGCTTTCGAACAGATCTAAGCCTACTTGGCCCTAAGATCTGATGGGTCATATACTCTACGAGGTCGCGAGTTGTCGACGACAGTAACTACGACGGTGACATAGAAGGGTGGTGCGGCGGGGGCTTTGGTTTAGGAACAAAACTGAGAGAGAGAGAGAGAGAGAGAGAGAGAGAGAGAGAGAGGGAATGAGGATGAGGAGATGAGGGTTTCTTAACCAAACACAGTCGATGGCGGCAGACGGGAGTCGAGGCGGCGGCGCGTGAGCTCGATCTAGGGTCCAACGGCGGATGGAGGAATAGCGTTCAAGACTAATTTATTGTTTACAGTTCCATAAAAATTGGAATCAAACCAAACCATTAAAATCATGGAACCAATCTGAATCAAATAATTTAAACAAGATTTGATTCAATTTGGAACCACGGTTCCATATAATCTGTTCACAAGAAAAATCATATAACATTTTCAAAAAAATTCAACTTGTCTTAATTTTTAAAAATAATAATAACATGCCCATTAAACAAGAAAATGGGATCATCGCTGTGCTAAAGGCACAACAATGACTGTTGTACCTCAATTTGATGTGTATTATGAGTTTATTTTTATGATCTGAATCGTTCATTTTATAGGGTTTGTTGAATACTTCATGCCTACTGAAATCATATTAATCGGATATCAATAACTATATGATCGATAACTAAAAAAATAAACAATAAATTTTTCTTTTGAGAAATAGCATAAAAAAATATGCAATTCGATCATATAGTTATTGATATTCGATTAAGATAATATTTGGTAGACATGAAGTACTCAACAAATCCTAAAAAATGAACGATTCGGATAATAAAAATAAGCCCAAAATACACCTCAAATTAAGGCACAATAGCAGTGACCCCATTTCCATACTCTGATAATATTTACCAAGAAACCAAAACATAACATTAAGCAAACATTGTTCAATGTTACTCTGTCATGATTTTTCGGAACATAAGCTTTCAAAACATAAAATGTATATTATTCCACCATAACTTAAACAAACATAATATCTAGCAAAAATAAACATATTATGTAGTTCGGTCCGGTTCAAATATAGAATCAGGAACCTAAATCTGGGATCAATCCGCAGAGACCGATTCCCCAATTTTCTAAATCAGGACTGAACCGAAAATTAAAAAAATCAAATCAAACCTACCGAATTAGTTTGGATCAGTTCTGTCTGTGAGTTTTTTTGATTTCTTTGCTCAACCCTACAATCAAGAAAATCCTAAAGTCATTTTGGTTATCTATTGAAATTGAATGTATTTAGTTCCCAATGTATAAAAATTATTTTGGTTTGGTCCCCCAACTGAATTCCATTTGTAGACTAGATCCCATTAAAGTTAAGGGTAAATATAGAAATTTAATTAAAATTGGCTCTTTTGGTCCCTAAAGTAAGAAATTTGTGTCATTGTGTGCCCTAATATTTAAATTATATCCATTTAATGCCCAAAGTATAAAAAGTGTTTTAATTTAGTGGGCTATGAAACATCCCAATTCATACCCAAATGGTAATACAATAGTCATGGATCCTTAAAGTAAAACTGATAATAAATCCTTATACTTGCATTACATGATGTAAATAGTCTTCATGAGATAATACAATTAGTCCAACAACAATTAATTAAACAGCAAATACTTCCAAGGGTTTACAAGTTTCCAAGGCCTGAGCCTGGTTACACAAAACGGTTGTTCAAACCCACACACACAAAGCCCTTGGCTTACAATCAGAGTCACAACAAATGAGCACATGATGCTCTTTGCACACACTTCCACGCCTTCAGTTAGGCCACATCTTTTCCTGCACAAAAATCTCGTAGGGTGAGCATAAAGCCCAGTAGAGAATTCTTAACAAAGTATATACATTTTGTACAAGTCTCAAGAGATGAATGCATATGCCATGCCATGCTCTTTTGAAAATAAAAACACATTTTCATTTATTCAAAAACCATCATGCTCGATGATGCCATGCAATTTCAACTGTTCCACATTTATTAATTTTGTTCAAGGGGCAGTAAATACAACTCCGTAAATCCCTAGGTCGGTGTCTGCAAGTAGACTATACAAGTACTACCAATTTATCATTTTTACCGGTATTAACCGGAAGGCTCGACACCTCTAATCTGTCATTTTTACCAGTATTAACTGGAAGGCTCGACACCTCTAGTTTGTCATTTTTACCAGTGTTAGATGGAAGGCTCGACACCTATAATCTACACCACCTTTCAAGACTTATCGTCGTATTTACCCCAAAACCATTTCATGAAAACTTGTTTCTTAGCATTCTTTTCTCAATGCAAAGTTTTCAAATCAAATTTTAAAGCTCTTCATTATCAATGAATTGATATGCCAATGTATCAATTGATGCTATGCAACATTTTATCCATTTTCCATTCTTCCACACAATATTTCCATTGTGACCAAAATTTCCATCTCTCATTTCAATACAATTTCACAAGATGAATAAATACATTTATTTCAATTCATCCAAGGGATAACATAACTCCCACATTTCAAGCCATCTCAACAATTTCCCATATTCCATGAAAATATCATTTATAAAAATATAAATAAGACATTCTCCAACATCCATTTATTTTGACATACAAAATAAATACAACACATCATCCATGATTTCTCAACATCTATTTAAAACTCCTATTTTCTAGGTTTTCTTACCAAAACAATTCATCTCCAAAAAATTTGAAGAAATCTCACCAAAATCATCTTCCTTTAATCAACATAGTTCAAAACCCCCAATTTCTATCTCAAAGGATCAAATAGTAAACCCACTTTCAAAATCACTCTTTTTCTTGAATCAACAATTAATTTTCAAAACTAATCAAAGGATGATTTCGAAAATCATCTTGATCTTGCAAAAACATATATATAACTCAAAGAAAATCCCTACCTCAAGTGTAGAAAACCCAAGCAACAAGGTGGAACTTCAAAGATGACGAAACCAATTTCTTCTTAGGTCAAAACGAAGCTCCTGAAGCCCTTTACCTTATTCTCAAAGACACTAGGGTCAAGAACACAACGGATCTAGATGAAATCTTAGAGAGAAGGTCTATTCTAGAGAAAGAGTATGAAGACCTGCGTTTTTGGAGAGTTTTAGAGAGAGAGTGAGCTGCAAAAGTGTCCTGAAATGTCTCATTCACGATCTGATATGAACAGGCTCGCTTGAGCAAAGGAGTTATTGTTCGAGTGACCAGACACAACAAGTCGCCTTGCTTGAGCGCAAGAAGCGTCGTTCGAGCGTAGAATGCAAAGCTTCAGGTCTGTCACCAATGCAGATGCATGCTCGAGTGCAAGAAGTCAAGCTCGAGCGAAGAACAATTTCACAAGGCTCGCTCGAGCGCAAGAAGCATTGCTGGAGCGAAAAAGCCAAAATCTGGGCAATAACATTCTAAACCAACTAACAACCAACCTTGTCACGACCCCAAACCGCCCCTAGTAGTTTGGTGCCGTGATGGCCAGTAATCCGAGGTTACTGAAGGCCAACCTTACAAAAGTCACACACATACAGAGTATAGATACATGGGGCTCTCAAGTGCGGAAGCAAAGTTTAGAATACAAGTGGTCCATAAGAGCTGTGCATAAGTCAAATGAGGCAGTAACCATTTACACATGGGTTATAACTTAATTACAAACAAGCAAAGTGCAGGTTACATTTTGTATTAGCAAAGGGCTCCACAAGCCGACATAAGCAAATTGTACGAATTACAGGTCTAAGTACACAGTCTGCCAGGTTGCCGACATCTTATTTGCCGACATAACAATTATACAAAACATACATCTTGATCAAAAGGCTTCTCAGCCGACGTGTTCGAAATACAAACATTACAGGTCGAGAAGCATGATTTTCAAGACTGCCGACATAAATGCAGGTTAAGCCGACATAAACAAGACCCAAAACAAGCTCCAGAAACCACATCTAGGCGTCACCGCCTTCTTGTTCATCACCTGCATATATATAGAGAGAGTGAGCTTGGATACTCAGTGAATGGCATAAATAATAAAGGGGTTTGCATGAATAATAGCCGAAATCCTTTCAAAACAATACAAGACAAAACTCTATATATATATATAACAAGGAATGGACCTCGTCCATCTAACAAATCTGTAAAGTCTCAAGGCTACGTACTAGCATCACATATTACAAATAATAACATTTCGGTAAACATATCCACGTAGTATCCGTCCGTGGCAAAACAAGACAAAGCAAGATAGGCATCTCAAACAAGGGTGCTACGAACGTTTAGAGTCCTCTAGCACAAGGGACTTTCAAGACAAGATGTGCTGCGAAAGTTTAGAGTCCTCCAGCACGAGGGACTTTCAAGACAAGATGTGCTGCGAAAGTTTAGAGTCCTCCAGCACGAGGGACCTATGTTATGAAAGCCCGTAGCCCTTTAACACTAGAGTACAAATCAAGGGTACTGCGAAAGTTTAGAGTCCTCCAGCACGAGGGACTTTCAAACGAGATGTGCTGCAAAAGTTTAGAGTCCTCCAGCACGAGAGACTTTCAAATGAGATGTGCTGCGAAAGTTTAGAGTCCTTCAGCACGAGGGACTTTCCAAAAAGGTCATCAAGACGAACTCATATTTGATATACAAAACAGGGAGAATTATTCATGCTTTAATAACACTTTCAAACCAGACAAAGCAAAGTCTTTATCGAAACGTATAACATAGCTTTATTAAAAATACCACTCACCTTGTTCTGCAAACATCGGGGTCAGGGCAAGTCCAAGTCCTAACAAACACATGGCAAGGTCTATTGAATGCACTACTCAAAACAAATCTAGCACACATGCAAATGACCTCGGCATTCTTCAAAAACTAAGTCAAATCGAATCAAAACACAGTTTCTCATTCTGGAAAACACGCTGGGCAATTACCAGGTCTAGGCCGAGGTCCCATACCTCCTTGCCGAGGTGTAGCCTCGATGGCCACATTCAAAAGTGAAGTCGGGAAAAATCTGGGTTTCCCTCTTGATAGGCATGAAGAACATGAGCATGAAGAACTTGAAGAACATGAACATGAGGAAGATGAATGCAAAGATCAAAACTTGCTATACAAAAGCTGAGATTTCATGCTATAACTACAAAAACGTGGACCTGGGTACCCACACTCAAGGATCTTATCAAAACAAACACAAATGCATGAGCTTCGATGCAAACTTTCGGATCAAACGAGGCTTTTCTTCAAAAACACATGAAAACCGTTTTCTCTTTCTAAAACTAACTTTAAATCGATGAATGGTGTGTAGAATAGGTTTGATCGTGCAATGCAGCTAGATGACGAATAAGAACAACAAGAACAGGTTAAGATTCTAACCTCAAAACTCGAATCTAACGGCTCAAGCTCTAACGATCAAGCTTGGAAGTCGCCTTCTCTAGCTCAAACTTCTCCTCCTTCTAACTAGAGCTTCTCTCTCTAAAAAGGCAAGATTGATACAAATGATATGCCTCACATGACAATCACTGACTTAATCCCTTTACCGGGACACGTGGCATCGACTGATTCGTTCAACTCAAAAAGGTGACTGACTTGACAAGACAAGACCAAGACAAAGTGTACTCAACAAGCTAGGCGGCACGAACACTCCGGCAAGTAACGACATCGGCTAACAATAAGACTCCGGAAATCAAAGGGCAAGGACATCAGCTTGGAAGGACAACACTTGACTAAACTGTGCCACACCTTGGCCTAGATGTGCCACACCTCGGTCTAGGTCATGCCATTCCAGGAACAAAATCACTCACGTGAGGATCAAGGATCTAGAACGCCTAGATATAACATCTCGGCCCAGATGATGCACATCTCGGCCTAGGCGACGCGTACCTCGGCCTGGATGGTGACATCTCGGCCAATATGCCAGGGTGAAAATGGAAGTCAACCAAAGGGGTTCCAAGATAGTTCTAAGTGATAAAGGTTTCAAAGGTGACTAGGCTTAAGACGACCTCGGCAACACACCAGGCAAGAACAAAGTATGCAAACAATCATTCAAGCAAAACAAGACAAGATTTGCAAATGTACATATTAACACAAGATCGTCCTTAAATGTATGCCAGTATGGCCAAGTCAAAATGAGGGTTGTTACAAACCTGTTCCAAACACGCCCAACATAATCCAAAACTCAAATACAAAGAGTTAAAGGAAGGAAACAAGACATAGACAACAATATACAATCACGGAATCCGAGTCCAGAACACAACGAAAGTCGGGGTAAAAACATGGGTCGCTATAGGCTAACCTAATTCTGTCTTTCTTTATTTGACCGAAGGGCAAAACATGAAAATCATAAATATACATCAACAAAAAGCCAAGAAAAAAAGACCAAAAAAATCATTAATGAGATATTCATAAAACTATAAAGACTAAAGTGAGATTTTAGTAAAAGTTTAAGAGTGTTAACGAGACCAAAAAAAATGTCACATAGGTTTCAAGTGACAAGTTCTATAAACTTTGTTAATGATAAATAGATAGAAAGGTAATATTACAACTTGATAAAAAATATAGGGTTTGACTATTATCAAGGGTGACGCTAGCTTGGGGATCCCCCATCAACCTATCAAAAACTCTTAATAAAACAACTACTTATATTATTAATATTTTATTTAATTTGATTTAATCTTATTAAAATTAAGGGACTTCATTCTATAGTTTGATATCAATGAATGTGTACGGGAAAGAAATACGCCTTCTCGTATAATCCTGTTGACCAAGTCCACGCTCCTCCGTATGACGTCGCTTTGTCACCTGAAAACACAAACGTGAGCTAGCCGGCGGGTGTGTGCCGGAAACCTCTCCGATGCCTAAGTCAGTGGGCTTGACAAATAGCCAAAGCTCTATGTTCTCAGAAAGCAAAATTGTGTTGTGTTCAATTACCTCCTCCAAGATGATGTTTGTGAGCTTTTATAAGTTTCCTGTGGCACAATCCTAGTAGGACTTTTATTCCTCCATGCAGAGTCCTCCTAGGATTCATACTCCTAAGGATAATGCTTATCCTTTTACACCCCCCTCCCACTGCTTAAACCAAGTGGGATGGTTTTTACTTTGGCCGAACTGCTATATGACCGAAATAAGCTTGGCTATGCAGAGCCACTGAGTAAATCGAACTATTCCTAGTTCGGTTCCACCTTTAACTCTATCCTTATCTCGGTTTTCTCATGTACAACCAATGGTACGGTCTTAGACCGAACCAATGACTTTCGGCCGGTATGACTCCAAGACCGGCATAACTCTAAATCGTTCCTGGACCGAAGTATCTTTATAATTCCTGAGCCGAAGTAATTTTACCTCCCTGGCCGGAGTAACTTTGTTTCTCCTGGGCCGGAGTAACCTTGCCTCTCCTGGGCCGGAGTAACCTTTTGCATTTTTATTGGGCCAGAGTAATCATTACGGCCTTTTTACTTAGTCCTTCACACTTTGGGCCACAAAGCCCAATCTCGCAGCTCGGCCCAAGTTTTCCCAAAAATTACCCTCTCAATTGCCCCTTAATTCCATCTGCGCAACATGATTGGGATTACCAGTCTACTGGCCGAGCTAGAGTTTATTAAGCCTTTCCAGCCGAGCTAAAAACCCTTTAGCCTCTCCAGCCGAGCCAAAAACTCTTGGGCCCTTAAGCCGAGCTAATTTTACTTCGGGCTTTACTTTGTCCGGTTAAAACGTGTCTTCAATCACGACTGTAACGCTTCCCTTTCCGTATACACGTGGCACGCTCCCATTCGTAGAAGGCAGCTGTCAACGCCGTCTTCGTGTTTCGTAATTTTTGAACAGTTCCCGCCCTCTCTCTCTTTCCACAAAACAATCATCCTGCCTTTGAACCATTCACCTTTACTATTCTTCATCTTCTCTCTCTGTGCTCTTGCTGTTCTTCCGTTGCTTCCGAAGACTGATTTTGCTGCCACTTTCCCATCTTCAGCCTCCTCTTCTTCAATCTAGTAAGCCAGCCTATCCTTCTTGCTTTGTTTTGCTTTCGCATCTGTATATCTTGTTTTGTATGTTTTTTGCAAAACACATTCGTATAGTTTTGTTTTGCAACTGTACTTTCATGGGAAAACCAACAGTATCGTATGAGTATATGCTATATATCTCATAAAAAACTTGATTTTGATCCAAAATTATGTTCCAACCGAACTAGGGAACTGTTTGCCCCATATAGGTAGATCACTTTAGATAATAACCGAACTAGCACTTGTAGTAGGAATAACAGTAGTTTCAGAAAGTTACCAACTCCTGATTTCCTCTAGCCGGAATAACATCACCGAACGAAGTTTGCACTTATTACACTAGGAACCCCGTCTTTCAACCGAGCTAAACCTTGGGGCTAAGCCAGCTTTCTTAGTTTCTGAACCAAACTCAGGAAGCTGCCCCTAGGGGCTCAACCGAAGTGACAAAACTTCATAGTTCAAACCGAGACAACTAACCTCATAAATAGACCCGATCTTGCAAGCCTTAAGCTCAAACCGAGCTATCCAGCATTTTGCTGAACCGAGATAGAACCCGTCCGTTGAGCCGAAGTAGGGTTCAATCATCCTGCCTTTGAACCATTCATCTTTACTATTCTTCATCTTCTCTCTCTGTGCTCTTGCTGTTCTTCCGTTGCTTCCGAAGACTGATTTTGCTGCCACTTTCCCATCTTCAGCCTCCTCTTCTTCAATCTAGTAAGCCAGCCTATCCTTCTTGCTTTGTTTTGCTTTCGCATCTGTATATCTTGTTTTGTATGTTTTTTGCAAAACACATTCGTATAGTTTTGTTTTGCAACTGTACTTTCATGGGAAAACCAACAGTATCGTATGAGTATATGCTATATATCTCATAAAAAACTTGATTTTGATCCAAAATTATGTTCCAACCGAACTAGGGAACTGTTTGCCCCATATAGGTAGATCACTTTAGATAATAACCGAACTAGCACTTGTAGTAGGAATAACAGTAGTTTCAGAAAGTTACCAACTCCTGATTTCCTCTAGCCGGAATAACATCACCGAACGAAGTTTGCACTTATTACACTAGGAACCCCGTCTTTCAACCGAGCTAAACCTTGGGGCTAAGCCAGCTTTCTTAGTTTCTGAACCAAACTCAGGAAGCTGCCCCTAGGGGCTCAACCGAAGTGACAAAACTTCATAGTTCAAACCGAGACAACTAACCTCATAAATAGACCCGATCTTGCAAGCCTTAAGCTCAAACCGAGCTATCCAGCATTTTGCTGAACCGAGATAGAACCCGTCCGTTGAGCCGAAGTAGGGTTCTTTACCTTTCTTTTAATTTGTAGCACGGTTCAACGATCTGTGCTTAACCCCTTTGTTTTCTACTTTGCAGAATTAGGTTGCCTAGGCACTCCTCCGTGCGCTCAACCGAGCTACTGAGCATAACTCTTGCACCGATCTAATTTATTCTTAATTTATACCACAAATGGGTAAGTATAGGTATTTAGTTGAGACCCCTGGTGGCATGACCGAATTCCGAAGGGATTATGGCATTCCAGACGATGTACACCTTACCCTGGCCAAGAAGGACATCATACCATGGGGCGAAACAGGCTTTGTACCTTTTACCCTACTTTCTATAATAGAGACCGGACTAAGGTTCCCAGTCCAACCTTTAATTTGTGAATTCCTTAGGCAAACCAGACTATGCCCAACCCAGCTATCCACCAATACATACCGGATAATAATGGGTATAGCCGAGCTAAACCGCCAAGCAGGCCTGAACCTCGGTTTAGCCGAAATCTTCCACCAGTACTCCATAGGATCCAAGGATGATGGCTGGGTTTATTACCTTAGGATACGTCAACGTAGAGAAAAGATAATAAAAGATACACCGGACAAAGACGTTAATGATGATGACTTCTTCTGGGTATCGGGCAATTTTGAAGATCAGCAAGCCCTAATCCCAGGCCGAAGTATAAACTGGAAGAAAGGAGAACCTGCTAGAGTTACTTCGGTTTCATACATGTTTTTCTGTTACTTCGGTTTCAGATTTCACAACCGGTCTGACAGTTTGAATCTTTTTTGCAGACTCAGCTCATCTTGCTTCCCATTATAGTTATCCAAATCTGAACACATTTCGAGCCGCACTACGGATTAAAGAAAGAAGTTGGTCAAAGCTTCTAAACTTCGAGCCGACCTATAGATATAGCGGTCGTCGAAAAGCCCGAGTGACCGATTTCCTTCTTGAAGAAGCACCTGAACCGGACCCAACCTTGCCCGAAATACGACTTGTCCCACTAACCGTTGAAGAAGAAATGGCAAAGAAAAGCAGAGTTGGGGCCCTTCTGACCGCCACAACCAGGGCCGAAGTAGAACCATCCGTGCAAACGTAGCCTGCCGTTGTGGCCCTCCCTTCTCAGCAGCCTTCTTTATCTCGCCCTTCTAAACGCGCCCGATCTGCATCGACCGAACAGCAACTTGTTGATGAGGTTTGAATCCATCCCCCAAAGTCCTCAACTTACTCTTCAACCGGAGCAAACTGACCGAGCAGAATCTGTAAAATGGGCTTCGAAGCTAACCTTCAACGATCGAGACATCAAAGCTTCTGATTCGGTTGTTGCTGAAAAGGATCATCAATTGGCCTTTAATCTGGCCAAAAGTGTGTGCCTCCCCAAGGACATGGAGCACCACCTAAAGCAATTAAACACCGAAATGAAGTCAATCCGGTCTACATCGAAGTCCATGATTTTGGTAAGTAGCTCTGTCCGCTTTTTCTGTCTGATTTTTCCAAACTTTTACTTCGGCTCAAGAGATGTCTTTGTTTTGTCAGGCCTTACAAAAAAATAACATTACGTACAAAAAAGTCCAAGAGCTTAGAAAAACCACAAGGCAGGCAATGGCGGAAGCCGAGGCAAAGGTGGCCGAGCTAGAAGAAGTTGAAAAGAAAATGGCCGAGATGCAAGCAGAGAACGGCCGACTTGCCGTTCTGGTTAATTCGGCTGAAGCGGAGAAGCAGAAAGCCGCCATCGCTATGAAAGACAAGTATCTGTGGGAGTTGGTGAAGCTTGAGAAGAGAAAAGACACCGAAATAACTCAACTAAAAAAGAGCACGGAGGGAGCCGAAAAGCAGGTTTACAAGCAGGGTTACAAGAAGGCAGAAGACGCCTATGTCAAACAGTGCGACGCTGCCAAGGAGCTGTTCTTCAAGTGCGGCTGGAGGGCGGCTGTTGAGAAGCTCGGTCATGATCAACAGACCGAGGTCTTCAACCCTCCAGCTTACTTTATACCGAAGTCCCTTGCGGAGTATGCGGATGCCTTGCAACAAGAGTTTCTGGAAGACTCAGATTCTGATGACTCCTCCGCTTCTGAAGATACTCCGGCTATTACTGTGGACCAGCCAGTTCGGTCGGAGCACACTGTGGAAGACCTAACTGTTGATCTTCCTAGTGAAACCGTGGTTCCAGCCGAAGTGACTCTCCCAATCGTGAGTGAGCTCCCTTCTGAAGCCGGTCTTCCTGCAGATGCTGATGCAACTTTTGATGCCGAAATTGAAGAACTTTTCTCTTGATTATGTATTTTTTCCTTTTGTTACATTTTTTCCTTTGTAACCGGGCTATGCCCCTCTGTAATGGTTTTTCAATGAATGAAAAATTTGTTTGAACTCTTATTCCGGTTCTGATATGTATGCCTGTACTTTGTGATGCCCTCCATTTTTTTCAACTGCTATTTCGGTTTTAGGTGGTTAAACTATGCTTATCAGCCAACCACTCCTTAGCCGACATAATTACTGCGGCTGAGGAGTACACAGAGCTTGGTTAATCCAGCCAACCACTTCTTCAGCCATACCCTTACTTCGGCTGAAGAGTAATAAGAGTTGGTTTTATTCCAGCCAACCATTCTTCAGCTGTACCCTTACTTCGGCTGAAGAGTAAAAAGAGTTTGTTTATTCCAGCCAACCATTCTTCAGCCATTCCCTTACTTCGGCTGAAGAGTAACAAGTGTTGGTTTATTCCAGCCAACCACTCTTCAGCCATACCCTTATTTCGGCTGGAGAGTAAAAAGAGTTGGTTTATTCCAGCCAACCATTCTTCAGCCATTCCCTTACTTCGGCTGAAGAGTAACAAGTGTTGGTTTATTCAGCCAACCACTCTTCAGCCATTCCCTTACTTCGGCTGAAGAGTAACAAGAGTTGGTTTATTCCAGCCAACCTCTAAGTTAGTTTTTCCAGCTAACTTAGAACAATGTTTGGTTATTCCGACCAAAACGTCCTGCAGCCTGGATCCTTATCCTGGGCTTAGGAAGGGTGTTGGTTTAATTCAGCCAACCTCTAAGTTAGTTTTTCCAGCTAACTTAGAATAGAATGCTTGCAATATACCTAATTTTAACTAAGGCTAACTTTTACAAAGAACAACTTGTGCTGAAAAGAATTGCTAGTTTTATTGAAAAAAGAAAAAATTAGGTATGTTTGAAAAACAAGAAAAGCTAAAAGTAAAATAACTTGAGATTGGCCGTGTTCCATGGCCTAGGGATTGCTTTGCCATCCTCATCTTCTAGGTGGTATGCCCCTTTGCCTGCTAACCCAACCACCTTGTAAGGACCTTCCCAGTTTGGCCCCAACTTTCCATCTCCTGGGGTCGAGGTGTTTCCCATTACTTTGCACAGTACCCAATCGCCTATCTTGAATTGTCTTGGATGCACCTTTTTGTTGTATTTTCTGATTAACTCTCGTTGGTATGCGGCGATGTGAACTAGTGCTCTTTCTCTTCTTTCTTCTGCAAGGTCAAGTTCCAATGTTATGGCTTCTCCATTCAGGTCTGGATCAAAATTTTCGCTTCGAATTGTGGGGAGGCCAACTTCCAGTGGGATTACTGCTTCCATTCCGTAGGCTAAGGAGAATGGTGTTTCTCCTATTGATCGCCGAGGTGTGGTGCGGTAAGCCCATAAAACATGGGGAAGTTCATCCGCCCATTTGCCTTTTGCCTTCTCTAGCCTTTTCTTTAGTCCATCCAAGACGAATTTATTTGATGCTTCTGCTTGCCCATTCGCTTGAGGATATGCTGGTGTAGAATTGTAGAACTCTATCTTGTATTCTTCACAAAAGCTTCTGAAAATTCTTCCGTCGAATTGAGTGCCATTGTCTGAGATTAGGGCCTTTGGTATGCCAAATCGAGTGATGATGTTTTGCCATACGAACTTCTTCACATCTTTTTCCTTGATTGATGCCAATGCTTCTGCTTCAACCCACTTTGTGAAGTAGTCTGTTGCCGCGAGAAAGAACTTCCTACTGCCGGGTGCTGTTGGAAGTGGTCCTACTATGTCCAAGCCCCACATTGCGAAAGGCCATGGGCTAGTCAATGGTAGCAGTTCTCTAGCTGGTTGATGTATTTGGTGCGCGAATTTTTGGCATTTCTCACATTTCTTCACATATTTTTCTGAGTCTGCCTGCATATATGGCCACCAATATCCTTGCGAAATGGCCCTGTAAGCTAACGATCTTCCCCCTTGATGGCTTCCACATACCCCTTCGTGTATTTCAAACAAGAATGCTTCCACTTTGCTGGGATGGACGCACTTTAGGTAGGGCCCTGAGAATGACTTCTTGTATAGTGCCAAAGATGGAGATAGCCAAAATCGCTGTGACTTTGCTCTTATTTTGTTGGCTTCTTTTTTCTCTTCTGGCAGGACGCCGTCTTTTAGGAACAGGATGATGGGATCCATCCAAGAGGGGCCTAATTCTGCGCAACATACCTCTCCTGCTTCGGGGTCTTCTATGCTTGGTCTTGGTAAGTAGTCGATGAGCAATGGATGAGGGATGGATGCATCTGCCATTGAGGCAAAGCCTGCTAGTTCGTCCGCTCTGCTGTTTTCCTCCCTGCCAATTTGTTCTATCCTTACTACATCAAACTTCTTGATCTCTGTTCTGACCAGTTCTTGGTACTTGGCCATTCTGTCATCCTTTGCTTCGTAATCGCCAGAAATTTGGTTTACCACCAGTAGAGAGTCGCTGTATACCATTAGTTCGGTGGCCTTCATGTAGTATGCTGATTTGAGTCCTACCAGAAGCGCTTCATACTCTGCTTCGTTGTTGGATGCTGGGAAGCCAAGGTTGATTGCTTGCTCTACAACCAGGCCGTCTGGAGAGACGAGGACTATGCCTAGTCCTGCACCATGCCGGTTGGATGCTCCGTCCAGAAAGAGTTTCCACATTTCTCCAACGAACAACTTCCAGCAAGCGGAAGGATCAGATGATGTCGTGGGGTCAAGAGTGGTGTTTTCTTCAATGTCCATGCTTGCAGTCTGCCCTTCGCCATCTGATGGGACTGTTGGTGAGTCTTGGTTTGCTTGGTTTGCCTCTTCCTTGCTGTTTTTAGTTTGGTCTGCCTTGGAATCTGACTGAGTGCTTTCTGCTAGGGGTTGCGCTATTCCGGCGTCAACTTCCATCCCTAGTTCGGTTGTGTCAGTTAGGTCGACTGGGCAGATATGATGACTTCCAGGAGTAAACTCTGCGACGAAGTCTGCCAAAGATTGGGCTTTTATTGCGGTCTTGGGTTGGAACTTGATGTCGAATTGTCCCAACTCTACTGCCCACTTCAAGATTCGCCCAGAAAATTTCGCCCTCTCAAACAAAGCTTTTAGTGGAAAAGCTGTGAGGACAACTATGGTGTGGGCATGAAAGTAGTGTGCCAATTTCCTTGAGGCCATCATTAAGGCTAATGCTAGCTTCTCTAGTGGCAAATACCTTGTTTCGGCTCCCAGCAATGTCTTGCTGACATAATAGATGGGCAGGTGTTGGATTCCTTCCGCACGAACCAACACTGCGCTAACTGCGTGCTGAGAGACTGCCAGGTATAAGAAGAGTTCTTCACCAGCTATTGGGGTGACAAGCAGTGGTGGGGAAGAAATATATTCCTTTAGGCTCTCCAGAGCTTGGTCGCATTCTTCATCCCACTCAAACTTGGTCTTTAAATCTTGAAAGAATGGTCGTAGTCTGTCTGACGACCTGCTTATGAACCGGTTGAGTGCAGCCGCCATGCCGGTGAGATGTTGCACTTCTTTGACTGAGTTTGGTCTCTCTAACTCCTGGATTGCTTTGATCTGAGAAGGGTCTGCTTCTATACCTCGGTTGGTTACCAGGAAGCCCAAGAATTTGCCAGATCCCACGCCGAAGGTGCACTTGGACGCATTGAGGCGCAACTTGTGCTTCTTTAAGACTTCAAACATTCCTCCCAAATCCTTGAGATGGTCATTTTCATCCTTACTTTTGACCACCATGTCGTCGATGTAAGCCTCCATTGTTATGCCTAACAATGGTTCAAACATCTTGGTGACCATCCGTTGGAATGTTGCTCCAGCGTTCTTCAGGCCAAAGGGCATGACCTTGTAGCAATATAGCCCCCTTGGTGTTGTAAAGGATGTGACCTCCTGGTCTGGTTCATACATGGCGATTTGGTGGTAGCCTCTGTATGCATCCAGAAAGCTAAGTCGATTGTGTCCCGCCGTTAGGTCCACCAGTTGACCTATCCTTGGTAGAGGAAAGCTATCTTTTGGGCACGCCTTGTTGACTGTTTTGTAGTCGACGCAGACACGCCATTTGCCATTCTTCTTTGGCACTACTACTGTGTTGGAGATCCATCTTGGGTAGTGCACTTCTCTTATTGCTCCTGCCTCCAGCAGGTTACCTACCTCTTCTGCCACTATTTCGGCGTGGTGGAGTGCCGATCTGCGTGTGCGTTGAATGACTGGTCTGGCGGATGGGTGGACATTGAGTTAGTGACTGATGAAGTTTGGATCAATACCTGGCATGTCGTAGGGCGTCCAGGCAAACACTTCGATGTTAGAGGTCAAGAATTCCAAGACCTCTAATCTCTCAGCGCTGGACAACGATGAGCCAAGCAAGAAGAACTTATCCGGGTTCTTCTCATCTATTTTTACCTCCACCAAGTCCTCTACCGCTTTCTGATCAGCCTCTTTACCGACGTCTGCGAATAGTTCATTACTTTCTGGTTCTTCTACCGAATGAACATATCCTTTGGCAGCGCGGCTGCCATTCACCGTGGCGAAACATTGCTTTGGCATGATCTGATCTCCATAGACTTCTTGAATTATACCGGTGTCGTTGGGGAACCGCATTACCTGATGGTATGATGATGCTACCAAACGCATGGCATGCAGCCATGTTCTACCCAAGATGATGTTGTAAGTGGAGGGGACCTTCAATACCCAGAACTCCACTTGTTTTGTCACGCTTCCTGCTCTGACTGGAAGAATTATCTTGCCGACGGGCCATTCTGGCATGGAGTTGAATCCAATCAGGGGAGATACAGCAGGCGCCAAGTCTTTGTCTTGCAGCTTCAACTGTTTGAATATTTCGTAGTACATGATCTCACATGAACTACCCTGGTCAATCAGAATCCGCTTGACGTCGAAATCCTTGACTCGGAGAGTGACGACCAAGGCATCATTGTGGGGGCAGTATATTCGATCTAAGTCTTTGTCTGAAAAGGACATGACGTTTGTTGCCTCTGTTTTCCCCTTCTTTGTGGCAGGTTGGGCATTTTGTATTTCTCTAAAGTGCTCAGCCTTTTTGATTGATCCCTTGAGCTCGTATACACGCTCAGGTTCAAAGACTCTATGTATGACATTGATAATACCTTGAGGTGGTGCGTCGATTGGCATTCCGTTGGGATGGTTATTATGATCTTAGGGGGCTGGTTACGTCCCTCCTTCAATATATTTGTCCAAGTGGCCTGCTGCCACCAACTCTTCCAAGTGTTGTCTGAGTGGCGTGCAATTCTCAGTTCGGTGCCCCTTTTCTTTGTGGAAGGTGCACCGTGATCTGTCATCGTAGTCTTTCTGAGCTTCTCCTAGCTTGGCTGGCCACTTGACGAAAGGCTCATCTTTTATTTCGCTCAGAATCCGATATATCGGTTTTTTGAACACCGTTGTTATGGCAGTGCGGATTCTTATCCATCTTTTGTCTGGGTCTTCTCTGTTATCTCGTCTGCCACGCCCGTTTCTATTTTGACGATCCACTGTATTGACATTTGCTGAGGTTTTCTTTTCTGGTACTGCGGTCGCACTAGATTTTGCTTTGGCACATGCACCATCCTCTTCTACCCTGATGTGCTGATGCACTCTCTCCATCAGGGCTTCCATGGTAAGGGGTGGCGTCATGGTGATGGAGTCTCTTAGTCTGTTCCCGACTGGAAGGCCTCTTTTATACTGGGCAATGGCAAGATTGGTGGGGCAGTCCCCAATCTGATTGAATGTTTCCCAGTAGCGACTGTTGTAGGATCTAAGGGTCTCTTTATCCCCCATGTCGATGGAGAGTAACTGGTCGATCTCCACCGGTGTTTTTGTGTTTGTTCGGAACCTTGTTACGAACGCTTCTACCAGTTGAGCCCAGGAGGCTATGCTGCCCTCTGGAAGTTTTTCGAACCAAGTCAAGCCTAGGTCGCCAAGGCTTGATGGGAAGAGTATACACATTAAGGCCTCGTTTCGCCTGTACACAGCCATGACTTGGCGAAAGTGGCTCAAGTGTGAATACGGGTCCGTCTTCCCTTCATACGTAGTGAATTTCGGTTGAAGGAAGCCTGATGGTAGGGGCGCGTTTTCAATTGCTGGAACAAACGGCGAAGTCTGTAGTCTTGCTAAGGCTTTGTCCGTTGGTTCGTATGCTGGGCGCGGTATTGGCATTCCAACCTCAACGCTTCCATGCGCCCGAGGAGCCAACCGCTGTAAGGCAGAAACTCTGTGTGGATCTCGCGCCCTGGCATCCTCCTTGCATTGTGCTTTTTCTTCGAGAACAGTTCGTAAGTCGGATGACCTGGGCAGCTCTGTCTGTCTAGATCTGGTTTGGTGTGAGTGCGAAGGCCAATACGTGCTTCCTTCAGTGTATGATCTTTCTGATCTCGTCCTCTCAGACCTGGAGTGACGAGTCCTGGAAGATAAGGAATGAGTGTCGCCTGTCCTGAGGTTTCTGCTCCCTCCTTGGAAGGGTGTAGTATTCCTACTACGATTCTCTGAGTGGCGAGGGGGCGTCTTGTGTTTGTGCCCCTCTCCTGTCGCCACATCTTTAGTCTTCATCTGGCGTTTCAAAGCTTCCATGTCCGTCGCCATCTTCCGAATTAGTTCATCTTGCTCCTTTACGCAATCTTCCAGGGCTTGAGGATCAATCCTCTTCGTTTGCCTGTCAGGACTTTGAGAGTGACGAGGGCTGTTATTCCTCCTTCCCCTGCCACCCCGTCTGGAGCTATGTTGTTGGGGCTCCAAGTCCGCCATGGGAGGGACAGAGGGCAATCCTTCACGCCTTGCGCCTCCATCTGGAGTTAGTCCGTCGACGGCGGACTGCGGTAGTTCCTCAATGTGTGCCATTGATTGAGAAAAGGAGAAGCTTAGTCAAGAGGTTTTTGTTCTTGTCTGTTCTTCCCACAGACGGCGCCAATTGTACAGGAAAGAAATACGCCTTCTCGTATAATCCTGTTGACCAAGTCCACGCTCCTCCGTATGACGTCGCTTTGTCACCTGAAAACACAAACGTGAGCTAGCTGGCGGGTGTGTGCCGGAAACCTCTCCGATGCCTAAGTCAGTGGGCTTGACAAATAGCCAAAGCTCTATGTTCTCAGAAAGCAAAATTGTGTTGTGTTCAATTACCTCCTCCAAGGTGATGTTTGTGAGCTTTTATAAGTTTCCTGTGGCACAATCCTAGTAGGACTTTTATTCCTCCATGCAGAGTCCTCCTAGGATTCATACTCCTAAGGATATGCTTATCCTTTTACACCCCCTCCACTACTTAAACCAAGTGGGATGGTTTTTACTTTGGCCGAACTGCTATATGACCGAAATAAGCTTGGCTATGCAGAGCCACTGAGTAAACCGAACTATTCCTAGTTCGGTTCCACCTTTAACTCTATCCTTATCTCGGTTTTCTCATGTACAACCAATGGTACGGTCTTAGACCGAACCAATGACTTTCGGCCGGTATGACTCCAAGACCGGCATAACTCTAAATCGTTCCTGGACCGAAGTATCTTTATAATTCCTGAGCCGAAGTAATTTTACCTCCCTGGCCGGAGTAACTTTGCCTCTCCTGGGCCGGAGTAACCTTGCCTCTCCTGGGCCGGAGTATTCTTGCCTCTCCTGGGCCAGAGTAACCTTTTGCATTTTTATTGGGCCAGAGTAATCATTACGGCCTTTTTACTTAGTCCTTCACACTTTGGGCCACAAAGCCCAATCTCGCAGCTCGGCCCAATTTTTCCCAAAAATTACCCTCTCAGAATGAATAATTTTTTAATTACATATATACAAAAAAAAAAATGTGTTTGACATTATTAACAATGAAATTACTATGCAACAATTCTAAAAAATAAAACCTCTTCAGATGCAAGTGTAAAAGTTTATATTATTTGTTATTCAGACCAATAAGACAATATTTTTGCAGTTTATTCTACTTAAAATTTGAGAAGTTTAGTTATAAAAAGTAAATAAATAAAAGGTTTGAAAAGTTTAGGGCAATGTTTGGGGTTTGGCTTTTTTAGTAATTTTTAAATTTTTTGATTGTTTTATAATGTGAAAAAAAAGTCAAATGGATTTGATAATGCCTTTTTTTTAAGTTGAATGAAAAAATGTGTTGATTGGTATTTATGACTTGCCTTTGTAGCAACTTTTAACTTTTTGTTTTTGTACTTTAAAAAAAATAAATAAATAACTTTTGACTTTTTTTTAACTTAAAAGCCAAGTTTTCAAACAAGGCTTAAATGTTGTTTAGTTTAAAAGTTTTTTCTAGATTCTAAAATTTGTTGAACTTGAACATGCAAGGTGATCCCATCTTTACAAATTTTTGGAGACGCCACTTAATATTACAATTGAAAGTAAATGAATTAAAGTGAGATTTTGGTGAAAATTCATGGATGCTAAATGTAATTTAACCCATGTTCTTTTAAAATATCAATTTTGTACCTAATCTATTTGATTTTGGATAAATTTCACCCCGCTGTCAATTGTTGTCTATAATCAAATGGAAGTTATTGACGTAACACCAAAACTTCATTTGAAATTTCATTTTTTCCCCAAATGAAGTTTAATATGACTCATACAACACATATGATTAGATTTACACTCAATTCTTTTTCTTTTTTTCTTTTTCATTGCAGAATTTCGCAATATGAACAACTTAGAGGAGCTGGATTTGAGTCACAATTTAATAGAAGATATAAAAGGTATATAATAGTGATTTCCCAAAAGTTTTTAGAGGTTTTACTCTCATTTTCCTAGCTGAAAAAGATTTAAAGGCAATATTGTTTACTTATAATATTATTTCACACAATAGGTTTTGTACAAAAATAATGTTTGTATATCATTATCCCAAATGAAGCTCTCCAAGTTTCTTAGTAAATAAACTAACTATTCCCTTTTCTTTCTCTTTTTTTTCTTTTTTCTTTTTTAATAAATAAGATGGATTTCATACCAATTTTGTGTTTCCTTTTAGTTTGTGAGGATGGTGGTGACTTGAAATGGAAATTGATTTTTGCAGGTTTTGAAAGACAATATGTGTTAGGCAAGCTGGAGCTACTTGATTTGAGCTACAATTCATTCAATGGCATCATACCATCTCTTGGTTTTCTCTCATCACTCAAGACTTTAAACCTACAGGGCATCAATTTGAATGGATCAATTGATATAGGAGGTAAGTCTAATAATAAAACACTTCAGATATTCACAACAAGACAATCTTTCTAGCATCAAAATGAGTCGATAACCACATGAACAAGTGCACAATATCCATGTGTTCCACCACCTACTGAGACTAGTAGACAATCCCTTTGAAGATCCCCTATGTTCTTCATCGTTGTTTGTTATGATCAATGTTTGGAAAAATTATTAAATATTCTCAGAGGTATTGTTTACATGGTATTTTTGATAAATGAAAAATCACAATACATTCAAAATGAGTCATTCTTTATCTTTCAACTACCTAACAAAGATTAGTCAACTTATTTTACTTGTAAAATTTTTTGCTACGTGATTGGTTTGAAACACCATATAAACAATGCTACTTGTCTTAGACCAAATTTGTGGGAAAACAAATTATTAAGTAGTGTCGGAGTACCATGTGACATTTTCTATATGGTGCTCCTGACAATGTGAAATCACAAAATACACTAGATGAGCCATTCCTTATCTCCCAATTACTTAACAAATATATCTCAACATTGTCTCATTTGTAAAATGTTTAGTTACATCATTAGTTAGAAACACCACATACACAAATGTCACATGATATTCCTAAAGTATCGAATAATTACCCAATTTCATAATAGTCAAACTCGACAAAACCCCATAATAGGACCAAAAGAGTGAGGCTTGATTGAGATTGAATCTATTACATAAAGGTATATCTTGCTGAATTTATAAACCAATAGGGCTTTAGATTTACTCAATTTTTGTTTCTTTTTTAATATTTTTCTTTTCATTTTAGAATTCCATAATATGAGCAGCTTAGAGGAGATGGACTTGAGTGACAATCACATCGACAACATAAAAGGTAACGATGAAGGTGCCAGGGTTGTATTCCTTTTTTCCAAGTTGAAAAAAGATTTAGGGCAAAATTTATTTTACCTTCTTATAATTTAAGTTCGGAATAGTTTATCCCTTTATAATTTAAATATAGGCAGAGAGTTCTCTTGTAGTTTTGTACTAAACTGTACTATTAACTTTGTTAATAGAAAAATAAGAAAAATACACTATACCCCCGTCCTTGTCTTCTTCATCTATCTCTGTTAATTGATAATAAATAACTATCACCATTGCATTTAACCTAACCACCTCTATTAATTTTTAATAAATAAAAAATATGGATAATTACTATTCAATGTAAACTTTTATAAATAATATTAACTTAGTGGTAAAATTTATGTACATTAATAATTAAAGTGTTAAATTTTTTTTATGAATTTGTAATTATTTTGTAAAATTTTAAATTTTTCCTAAAAAATATACACAGACTAATCTCATTTAAAAAAAAAAAACCCCTAGAAATATATTACAAAAACTATACACATATAACACCAATGATAATATATATCCAGTAATTGAAACTCTACATATAACTAACCCCAATATATAAAATTAGCAAATTGAACCAGTATAAAATGTGGTTGTATGTGCGACTGTGTGAAATGTGGCTGTGTGCGAAGCATGGAACATGGCTGTGTGTGCAAACTATGGTTGTCTACACAATTGTGTTGGAAGTGCGAATCATAGATATGGCTGTGATTCTGTGAGAACTAGGGGAGGGGTGAGGTGGTAATTGGAGAGGTCGGGAAGAGATAGAGAGGGGGTTACGGCAGTTGTTGATGAAGGGAGATGTGGTGGCAGGTGGTTGGGAAGGAGAGAAAGGCAACGACCGGTGTCGGAGATAGGGTGGCAAGGTGGTTGGGGGTTGGAGTGGAGAGTTTTTTAAGTTTGAAGGTAGATGATGAAGATGAAAGGATGAATTGAGAAGTTAGGTAAAAATGACCTTTTGCATTTTGATTGAACTTTAGTTTCAAAAAATAAATATATCCACTCTCAAAGTTGGCAAGTGCATTACACCTTTTGTCAAGTTTGACGAAAAAAGTAACCATTGCAATTTACTCCAAAATTACAAGAGAGTTCTCTGTCTGTATTTGAACTATAGGAGGTAAAGTATTCCGAGTTCACACAACAAGATCATGTATTTACAATATTGTTTTTTTTCACACAACAGGTTTGAAGAGTTTAAGCAAGCTAAAGATGTTGAACCTTAGATGGAATGAATTGAAAGGACTGGTTACTAGTAATGGTGAGAACTCAAGCTTACTTTGAATTGACATTAATTCACTTGAGTCCACAATGCTTATAAAATGAGCTGACAATGCTTTTTTAAGGTAACGACAAATGGTCATAGATTTTGTATAGAGTAGTATTATAGAAAGAAAAAAAAAATTATAAACATTTTATTCAAATTGATGTGGCTCCTATCAGGTTAATTTCTGGATCCCATTTTAAATTCTCAAGTTCTATATTGCATGCCACGTTAGTAGGTATAGCGTTTTCTTTATATAATAACAGGAAGCTCTATTAGATCTGTTATGTTAGGGAAAGGCTATAGTACAACTATTTTGTAACAAAACCACAAAGATTCATAATTTTTCTTACCATAATAGTTCATAATTTCTTCATGTATATAACATAACCACATTAGGTCGTAATGTAACAAAAATAATTCGTAATTAAGACTTTTATTACAGTGCACCCCTTGCTAACATAACCACAATAGTTTTTAACTAGGGTAAATTACAACGGTAGTCCTTGTACTTTGGTTCTTATGTCATTTTGGTTCATGTAATTTCAATTAACTCGATTTTGATCCTAAATTTATAATTTTATCTCAATTTGGTCCAATTGATTACAACCTTTAACATTTTTTTATGTACAATACGTACATAAGTGGCATGCGTCATAATTTTAAGGACAAAAATATAAACTTAATTAACTCAGTGAGTTAATCTCAACCAATTCAGTGATAATTTTTTGTCAAAAACACGACCAGTATTATCAATTAGACCAAATTGACACAAAATCTAAAATTAAGAGTCAAATTTGTGCCAATTGAAATTGTAGGGACCAAAATGATACAAGGGACAAAATGTATGGACCATTGATGTAATTTATCCTTGTAACTAATACTGTAAAATTTCAATTTTTTTTCTTATCATAAGAAATGTGTACCATATCCTTTTTTGTTGTCTTTTGGTACATGGTTGAGGTATTGGGCCATGTGGTATTGGGCCATGATACATCACCTTATCACAATGATTTGATATTTGCAGATTCTTTGTGACTTTCACGTAAGGTATCACCATATTTTCATGGTACATAATTTTTAGTGAATAATTCTTTAGCTACATCTTTCAGGGTTTGATGGATTGAAACATTTACAAGAGTTGTATTTGGATTATTCATCCATTGACAAGATCTTTCTTCATAATGTTGGAGTAATGTCCTCCCTAAGGGTGTTGACATTGCGGAATATTAGCCTTAATGGAAGCCTACCTAACCAAGGTATTCACAGTTTGATCATATTCCTTGGATTAATTGTGTTATGATTTGAATGTGCCTCCATGCAGATAAAATGTCTGAGCTAAGCATCACTTCTTTTATTTCACAGGTTGGTGTGAACTTTCTAACCTCCAAGAGTTAGATCTCAGTGAGAATGGTTTTACTGGAATGCTTCCCTCATGTTTGGGAGACTTAACATCAATTCGAATATTGGACCTCTCTTTCAATCAGTTCACTGGAAATTTTAATTCATCTCCCCTTAGTAATCTCACAACACTTGAATATCTTATCCTTTCTTACAACCATTTCGAAATCCCAATCTCCTTTATTTTGCAACCATTCAAAGCTTAAAGTATTTTTAGGTGACAACAACAAATTGAGTGATCAAATTGAGTTTCAAACATGGATTCCTAAGTTCCAACTGAAGGTTTTCAGTTTATCAAACTGTGGATCAAGCAATCTTGGTATGAAATTTCCACATTTTCTTTTTTACCAATATGACCTTAGAATAGTTGATCTATCACACAACTCGGTCAGAACATTCCCAGTTTGGTTGTTAGAAAACAATACACGATTGGAAGTTTTTCATCTAATAAATTGCTCCCTTATGGGGCCTTTCCTACTGCCATCATATCCTAATCCCCATGCCATTTCAATTGATATTTCTGACAATCATCTTGAAGGCCCAATTCCAACAAATATAGGTTCGATCTTTTCAAATTTGTTGAATTTAAAAACATCTAGAAACCTTATTCAAGGTCACATTCCTACTTCTTTAGGTGATATGCACTCTTTGGAGTTTTTAGACTTATCCAACAATAATTTGTCTGGACAGATACCAAAGCATTTGACAATTGGTTGCCCCTTTTTATCCTGCTTCATACTATCAAACAATAATTTGTCTGGCCAAATATCTCTTTCGTTTGTAAATTTAACCAGATTGGCATGCTTATATTTGGACAATAATCATTTCACAGGCAAATTTCCAGATAGCATATCTATTCCTCCTTCTTTGGAAGCACTTGGTATTAGCAACAACCACATGTCTGGAAAGCTTCCAAGATGGATGGGGAACATGTCCAATCTGATGGGAATTGCTATGTTCTCAAATCATTTTGAAGGTCCTATTCCAGTAGAGTTTTGCAATCTTGGTAATCTTGAGTTTTTAGACCTTTCGGAGAATAACCTGTCTGGTTCTATACCGTCTTGCTTCAACCAATTGAGAGTAAAACATGTCCACTTGAACCGAAACCAGTTAAGCGGTCCAATGACACGTGCATTTTACAAAAGTTCTTCTTTGGTGACATTAGATCTTAGCGATAACCACCTAAATGGAACCATTCCTAGATGGATTGGAAGCCTTCATGTGTTGAGCATTCTTCTCCTAAAGTTTAATATTTTTGAAGGTGAAATTCCAATTCAGTTATGCTAATTGAAACAATTAAGCATATTGGATCTTTCTGAAAATAACTTTTTTGGTTCCATACCTCCTTGTTTTCGTGAAATACCTTTTGAGACAACCCATGAAAAATCTTCTCTAGAAACTGGATATCAGATGGGTGGTATTTCAACATTTTCATTGTGGAGCTTTGTCGAGGGGTCAAAGTCACTAGGAGAACATTATATGATGGATGTTGGATATGGAACTATTATCTTCCACTCTTTGGATGTCCAACAAAAAGTGGAGTTGACCACAAAGCATGGATCCTATGCATATAAAGGCAATATTTTGGACTACATGTCTGGAGTTGATCTGTCTTGCAACCAGTTAACAGGGGAAATCCCATTGGAAATGGGAAACTTGAGCAACATCCGTGTTCTAAACTTGTCTCATAACAATTTATTCGGATCAATCCCATCAACATTCTCACAACTAAAGCAGATAGAAAGTTTGGATCTCTCTTACAATAGATTGAATGGAAAGATACCTTCTCAACTGATTGAATTGGACAAGTTGGAAGTCTTTAGTGTGGCATACAACAACTTATCAGGTGCGACCCCAGATTGAAAAGCTCAGTTCGCAAAGCTCAGTTCGCAACTTTTGAAGAAAGTAGCTATGAGGGAAATCTCTTTCTCTGTGGACTTCCCTTGCGAACCAACTGCAATAAAACTGTACCAACATCAACAATGTCAAAAGGCCTAGAAAGAAAGATTGAAGATGGTGGTTTCATAGATATGGAGGTTTTCTATGTCAGCTTTCTAGTCTCATATATTATTGCGTTGTTGGGGATTGTTGCAATTTTGTTCATAAATCCTCATTGGCGACAAGCTTGGTTTCACCTCGTTGAAGTGTGCATGACCTCTTGGTACTACTTCTTTTTGGACAATTTTATTAAGTTTTTTTGCAACAAAAGTATGTAATCTCCTTCACTAAGATGCAAGTTCTTGAATTTGAATCTGAGAAAATGAAATATATATTAGCTTTCTCGTCTAACTTATGTTACTAAAATTTTTTCTAGAAAAGTTTGTTGAAATAAGTTGCCTATAAGTGTCGGTTTTAACATGATGTCTATAAACATAGATGTTGTAGTATTGTCATGCAATGACACAAATTGGTGTGCCTGATTAAAAATACCCATTATAAAGTCGACTAGAATTTCAGGCAGAATGTTAACACTTTTACCAATAGAATTAAGATATATGAACGGCTCTTGACAAAGGCTTTCTTTAATCTCATTTCATGTATTTTGTTGCCACAAAACTGTTTTAATTCTCTCTAGAGCTTGTCACGTATTAACATTCTTGTATTCTATGTTGTTATTTATTTTATTTTATTTTATTTTAGCGATTCTTGCATAGTATGTTGACAAGGCTTTCTTTCTTAATTCTTACTTTCAAAATGTTAGTCTACAAGCAGTTACCTTTGTAAACTTATCCCAAAAGAGTAGTGTATGATGTACATTTAAATTATTTTTTTTATCGACGAAATTTAACAATTAATTGTTAGATTAGCATATAAGAGGAGTTTAACTTATACCTTGTGATAACCCAACCTGTGATATACTTAATTATGCATGTGATTATGTGTTTGATATGAATTTGTTTGTTTAATTATGTGAGTTATTATGTCATTTATGTGATTATGAATTTATATCTGTTGAGTGTAGAAAAATCTGTTGCAATTGGAACCTTGAGCTAAAAATTTATAACCTTAGGGACACCAGAAACCAAAACCGATTTCATATTTGTGTTTAACATGATTTTTAGAGTCTACGGTGAAATTTGGAAAAATTATGATTCGTAATGAATTAATTGAGCTTAATTAGCATAAACCTTAAATTAAGCCAACCTCATCATGTATGAGATTTTATGTTTACTGGAGTAAGGAGATTTGGATTCTAATTGGTGATTACTCTAATGTAATTTGGGATTTTTAGAATTTTGGAGTCTAATTTGCATTTGATTTTAATAACAATTTATTTTGGAATTAGAAATTAAGGTCCAAATGGCTTAAAGTAGTGAAATTAATTAGTTTAATTTTAAATACAGACCCATTTGGGAGTTTAATTAATACTCGATTCAGTTTAGTAAAACTGAGATTTTATTAATTGGGTCTGAATTGGAGTCGATTAAGTTATGAAGATTTGGAATCAAGATTATTATGAATTAAGTTTATTTATGAGGTGTTCAATTGAATATGAAATTTATTGACGGAGATTTTGAGTTTGACTTGAAATTGAAGACCTTAATAGCTTGGGAAACCAAGATTGATGTTTTTGGGAAACTTATTGAAAACATAATTCAGTTGATAAATTTAATTATACTTAATTGGGCCTTAATGGAAGTCAAATTAAACTAATTAAATTATGTGGAATTTATGACTAGTTGTAATTAATTAAATTATGTGTTAATTAAGATTTATGAAGACTACGTGTTATTTAATTAAGCTAATCTTAATCATAAATTAAATTAAGGAAGAATCTAGAATTGTGAGTGTGTGTGGGTGTGCAGAGAAACCTATGTTGGTGTGCATAGAAATCATATATGTGTGTATAGGTGTTGTGCTGGCAGCTTGGATCAATGTGCACGTGTGTAGTGTGGATGCATCAAGAGAAGTTGTGTGTGTGTGTTTGTGATATATATGCTGGAAATTTGATTAAAAAACGTAGAGAAGAGAAAAGAGAGAACTGAGGGACTGAGAGAAAGAGAGAGGCCAAAAGTGGAAGAGAGAGAGAGGGAACTCAAGAATGAATGAGATTCAAAAAGTGGAGATACAAGGCTGCTACAAGCAGCCAAAAGAAAAAGAGAGTTCAACCCAAGGAAGAAGAATAAAAGAAGAGGGTTCTGTGGGATATCAAAATTCAAACTAAAAATTATGGAAAATTCATGATAAGGGTCAACTACAAGGGTGAACCAGGCATCTGAACATTGTGAGTACTATCTTAGTAAAGATATTTTCAAGTATGCTATTTTCCAAATGCTTCTTCTGTATAAGCTTCATGGAATTGTTGATTTGAATTACGAATGAGTATTCTATATGCCTATTTTTTGTATAAGACTCTATGAAGAAATTGATTTGGGCCCAAGGCCGTTTGATATGTGATAAGAGTATGAATTGGGCCTGAGGCCGTTTGATACGTTTGATATGTCCAAATTGGGCCTAAGGCAATTTTCCATTTGATAAATGGGCCAAAGGCCGTTTGAATATTATATGGGCCAAAGGTCGTTTGAATAATATGTGATGGGCCCAAGGCCGTCTGAATACGAATGCAATGGGCCAAAGGCCGTTTGAATATTATGATGGGCCCAAGGCCGTTTAACTAATATCTGATGGGCCCAAGGCCGTCTGAATACGAATGGAATGGGCCAAAGGCCTGTAGCTCGACTTTTCGTGCTCCTTTCAGATACGATTAGCACCCATAGTTCAAACTCTACCTGTGGTTTTGAATCTGATTTCACAAGTGCAATGTGAAATAGATAAATACCAAAGAGTCCAAATCCGGCAAATCTTTTGGAAAATCGATGTTTGAATCCAATGCCAAAAATGGACTGCTTTATCAGATTTCAGAATCGCCACCTAAATATTTTTGAAAAATTTAGGAAACCCAAAACTCGTGCCAAAGGCCATTAGTCCGTCATCATCAAAGTGTCTTGGCTCAAAAAGTTAGGTACGAGAGGGAATGTCATGAATTATGCACCCCACTCGTCCAATCAAAGATCGGCCTCTACTAATCGTGATGTGATTTTTATTTACATTATATGCTCTTGTTCCGATTTATTAAGTTAACTTACTATGTGATGCACACAAGGTATAGACTAACTTGTGAGAATTGAGACATTTGATTTTACGTTTTGTTTGAAAATGGTTTTGAATTTGCCACTTGAAAAAAGTGGGCTTGAAAAGAGTTTGTAAATTTGCCACTCGAAAAAGCGGGCTTAAAATGAACATTAATCAAACTATCCCAATTCAAGCAACTAACCTTCATCCACAGGTATTCAAATAGTTATATCATCTAAGCAATTGGCCTTATGGAAGTATGCTTTGACATGGTAACACAAACATTCGATGCAAAATGCTAAAACATAAAATTACTCACCTAGTATTCCGAGCCAAAACAAAGAAAAATAATTAGAAAAATATGTATGTTCCTAATTAATGCAATATGACTAATGCAACGCACACATTATGTATTTTATAGGCTCGGCTATGAGCATAGCATATGATTTCATTCAAGACATGCGATAAGGCACGTATTCAAGTAATGAATTTGAACATTGATATTGGGTTAGTATGATGAGCCGAACCTTGGATGCATGTAAGACAATGGATGCGAAGCATAAGAATGCTAATTTTGAAAAAGAAAGTGATGCCCTATATTAACCATCATAAGCAAGTAAGTAAAAGGGAGAAAGACGTGGGGTTGGAAGACATACAACTTATTACATAGTTGCCTCGTGCAAGAGGGTGCGAATTAAAGTTCGAGAGTCCAAATTAAACTGATTGTTACAAAACTGAATGAATGGAATAAGCTAAGCTAAGCTACCTACTTTATTTCAACAAGGATAACCATGAGAAGAAAATTAATTATCTAAGTTAATTGGCTATAACAATTACATTTAAACAAGACTAATTAATAAATTACTTACAACAATGCACGGAGCAAGAATACACAAGGGTTGCATACATAACGTCCAAAAACAGTACTGTCAGCCTAGGCTTGCTCTGTTTCACCTTCAGCCACTGCCCTCTGTTTTCTGTAAAATACACTGTGTGGGCTCGTCTTTTTCTCGCGCCCACGCCTTTCGGAAAAGGGGTTTGAAAAGAAGGCCTCACAGTTCGAACTCTACCACAGTTTTGAATCTAGTCTCACAAGTGCAATGTGAAACTGATAATCACCAAAGAGTCCAATCCGGCGAATCATTTTGAAAAATTGATTTTGAATCAAATAATGCCAAAACTGGACTACTTTGCCAGATTACAGAGTCGCCATCTAAATATTTGTTTTGGAAAAATTTAGGAAACCCTGACTCGTGCCAAAGGCCACGTGTTCGTCATCACCAAAGTTGCCTCGGCTCGGGAGCTTGGATACGAGGGGGAAAGGTCATGAAATGAGCACCCCCGCTCGCCCGATCAAAGATCAGCCTCTACTATCATGATATGTTGTTTTATAAACGTCATGTGTTCTTATTCCGGTTATTAGCTAACTTTACTATGTGACGCACACAAGTAAGTATAGACTAAAATCGCAAGAATTGGAATATTTCAACTCATGTTTGTTTTCGAAAATGGTTTGAATTTGCCACCCTCAAGTGGGCTAAAACGCGGATTTGCCATCAAACATGATGGGCTTAAAACATGATTTTCCACTTTGCAAAGTGGGCTTAAAACATACATTCGTTGAACTGTTCCAATTCAAGCAACAAAGCCTTCATCCACAGGCATTCATGCAGTTTAGCAAATAAGCACATAGCCTCATGGCAAGCATGCGAATCATGGCAATATGGCAATCACACTCATGCAAGTATGCTAAAGCATAAAATTTACCGAGTACTCTAAGCCAAAACAAAAACTAGTTAGAAAAATGCATGATCCTAGCTATGTTAAATGACTAGTGCGACACATGCAAAAATGCAATTAATAGGCTCGGCTACTATATGGCATTTACAACACTTTGATAGCATGCTTTGAAACACTTATTCAAAGAAGAATTGAATTGACAATGCAGTTTGAATGATGCGCCGAGCCTCAGTGCATGCAAGACAAATGAATGGATGCAAACATGCAAGCATAAGGTATGCTAATCAAAACATGATCCCTAATCTAACCATCGAAAGTGATTAAATAAAAAGGAGAAAGACGTGGGGTTGGAGGACATACACACACCCACGCACACTTATTACAACATTACGCCATCGCGAAGGAGGGTCTGAATGAATAAGCTAACTAGCTACGCTAATTAAGCTAATTATTACAACACAAAACTGATTAACTATTCTAGTTAACTAATTATTACAAACCAAATTGAATAACTAGCTACACTAAGCTAATTAAATATTACAAATTGGAATTGATTAACTACTTACACTAACTAGTTAAGCAAAGCAAGTAAATGGCCTCGAGAGGCGAGGGATGCATGCATGCTTGGTTGGTTTCCTCTCGAAAACTCACCGCCTTGCCATCGGATGTCCCTGTTTGCACTTGTTTGAACACCAACAGTACTGCCAACTTCCAGAACATCTCTGCTCCAATTCAGGAACACACTTGTGCAAAATTTCATCATTGATGGCCGGTCGGCTACCAATGGTGGCCGGTCGGCTATTGCTAGTGGCCGGTCGGCCACCCCTTCCCTAAACTTCCTTTTTTTGCTGCAACAGAGGCAAAACAGTGTATTCTGAAGGAGTGTATGTACTGCTACTCTCCTTATCATCACACAAGTTCAAAGGAGTGTAGCTCTTGGCCCTCCAGCCATCAACCAAGCAATTTTCATGCATGATGGCCAAAGAACCAAGCTTGTACAAGCTTAATGAGTGCAAAACAAGACTCAACAAAACCACAAACCTATCATGCATGATCAAGGGTGATGGTGACCAAGAAAAGTGGCACGTTTCATCACTTTGATTATGAAATGTCCCATTTTTCTTGTGTTCGAATTAACGTCTGATCCGAACACATGCAATGCAACATGAAAGATGTTTATCTTGACTTTTTTACTTGTCATGTTTATTTACTCATTTTATATTACCAATCCATTCTTTATTTGATTAGTCCAAAAGGTAAGTGTCCTCTAATGGAAAGAGGGCTTAAACCACAAGTGCCTTGAGCATGAAAGAGACCTCATGCCGTTGGTTAGTAGAAACCCTCAAAAGAGGATTAAAACCATTAAGCACAAGTGTTTCAATTTCATACTTAAGCCAACAAGAGGTTCAAAGCCCCTTTCAAAATAAATGAAAGAGTAAAGAATAGAGGGAGATTGCAGAGATTTCAGTGCTGAAATGGAGTGCAAAATGACACTAAAACATGCAAGCAACTCATGCAATTCATGTTTAAAAGCCTAAAACATTAAGCTAGTGAAGGAGATTACACTACAAGCACACAATACAAGCCTCAAAGGACTAAACCAGCTCAAAATAGAGCTAAAACCAGTCAAAACAGTAGCAAAAACATGCTGAGATTGAGGTACAAAATGCTAGAAAATCATGCTCACATGTTAAGCTATCTAGGCTTGCAAACAAGGCACAAGGAGGGAAGGCTACCCCCTCCAATTTTGGACTTCAAAACCAAGTTTTTACCATTGAAATAACTATGAATTTCAGTGGTTTAAAGGGCCAAAAATTTTGATGTGAATAGGCTAAAAGATGGTATAAAAGCTTACACAATGAAGCAATAAGAAGGGTGGACTACCTCTTTACACAAAATGACCTCAAACCATCATGTTAAGGCTCAAAAATCAAAGTTTTTTATAGTTGAAAACCAGCTCAAAAATAGTATAAAAAATGACAAAACAAGTAGTCAAAACAAAGCCTACAAGGTAAGTCTTATACCTCTTGAAGCACAGCACAAAACAGCCACAATTTCAGGCTCAAACCTCCTTTCAAAAGCTCAAACTATGCTCCAAGGGAACTCAACTCCAAGGTGGTCAAGTTTGGTTAAGAGCAGTGTGCAAAGGTATAGAGAAAACTAACTACAAAGCACAAAACAAGAATAGAGAGAGAGAATTCTAGAGAGTGAGAATTTTGATCCAAAATGTCTAACCCTCCAAAATGGGGGAGGACACCCCCTATATATAGAAAATCAAGATTAAAGCTTGTATTCATCCCTCCATACACGTGTATGGAGATGCACTTCAGTGAACAACAGCTGGCACAGCTGGCAAACAAATATTTGAAAAAAGGAGAAAAATGGCCACCGACCGTCACTAGTGGCCGACCAGCCACTACTGATGGCTGGTAGGCACAAGCCATAGCCGATGGTTGTCAGCCATCCCTCTCCTCCAGACTTGAAACAACAAGTTGTTGGTCCACAACCAAGCACAAAACAGACAAGTTTAGAGGCTCAAAGGCAAGGCGCTCGGCCGAGAACTTTAGGCACTCAAAACGAACACGAGCATACAAAATCACCGAGTGTTCAAACAATGACGTCCAAGTCTTGAGGATGGTCAAAAATGGGGTGTCTACAATTGCCCCTCTTTGACAGAACTCGGAAGTCACGAAATGACGGGAGTGAATGTCAAAGCCTAGAGACGACCTATTTTTGACAAGGCCGAAGACTTGGACAAACAAGCAAGCAAAACAAAGAACAGTTGCGCTTGCAGGCTGCCTACATATCCCTTTGCAAGGAATCAAACCAGCGTAATTTTGGGGCAAGATACAAATGACATGCACGATACTACAACAGAACTTATGATCATGCAATGAGGGTTGTAATGAAACATCTAGATGCAAATGTTATGCAAAGAAACGCTACAGCAAACTCATACATAAGCGAGTAAACATGAACCAAACCATATTTCATGCAGAAAGGATGTAAGAAAATTATGCAATCTTAACTACGCATCACGCAGGAAATGCAAAGAACAACACAACCCTCGGGCGCACCTGAGGCGTGAAACAAGATCCTAATGCGTGGCACAGGCGAGGAGAGAGATGGTGTGAACCCAGGGACACACCCTAATATTCCGAACCAAAGAGAACAGTGATAAATAGTGGAACACGTCCAAATATTTGTAACCAAAACAAAGAGCGGTATAAGCACCAGAACCCATCTGAATGCTTTTAACCAAAGCATCCTAACACGCCGCACCTGAGAGGAGAAAAGGACGGTGTAAACACCGGGCGTACCCGAATGTTTCTAACCGAAAACATCCTAACGTGTCACACGCGAGAGGAGAAACGGAGTGGTGTAAACACCGAAAGGGTATAAACATCAGAACACATCCCAATGTTTCTAAACAAAACAAGGCGGTATAAGCACTGAAACACATTCGAAATGCTTCTAACCAGGCGGTGGTATAAACATCGGAACACGTTCCAATGTTTCTAAACAAAACAAGGTGGTATCAGCATCGGAACACGTTCCAAACGCTTCTAACCAGGGGGTAGTGTAAACATCGGAAAGACGTTCCATTGTTTCTAACCAAAACAAGGTGGTATAAGGATCGGAACACGTTCCAAACGCTTCTAACCAGGGGGTGGTATAAACATTGGAACACGTTCCAATGTTTCTAACCAAAGCAAGGCGTGGTGTAAACACCGGGCATACCCAAGTGTTTCTTACCAACAAGGGATGTGGTGTAAACACCGGGCGTACCCGAGTGTTTCTAACCAACAAGGGTTGTGGTGTAAACACTGGGCGTACCCAAGTGTTTCTAACCAACAAGGGGTTCAAGGGACAGGAATGATCTTACCTGGAGTTCCTCTAAATGAACCGTACATACAATATCGTCTGGTTGCACCAGCTTTGAATGAACCGTACATACAATATCGTCCCTGCATAAGAAAGAAACTTGACAGGTACAATACAATAAGAATGCATGTTCTACGCAAGACGAATAACCGTGACACAATGTTAGAGGTATGTTTCATGCACAATATGCAAGGAACAAAACAGAAGCATATTCTATGCGGCGTGAGCGAGAGCATGTTCTATGCAATAGACAGAGTAATGCATATTCTATGCGATAGTAGCAAACACATGGTCGATGCAACAGGTAGGAACATTTTCTATGCGAATGTAAGGGCATGTACAAGGCGATACAACGCAACATGCATATCCTGTGCGAACATGAGAGATGCATGTACAATGCAAAATAACAACAATACTCTATGCAAACATAGGGATGCACGTACAATGCAATACAACACAACATGCATATTCTATGCAAAATAACAACAATGCATATTCAATGCAACATGCATATTCTATGCAAACATGGGGATGCATATACAATGCAATATAACACAACATGCATATTCTATACAAACAACAAAAACATGCACGTTCTATGCAACGAAAGTCAACTTTCTTATTTTTCCTCAAGATGGCGGACGATATCCCACATGACGGAGCTTCTCCAGAAATGGAGGTGGATCCAGAGTTTGAGCCACTACCACTTAGCGATTGACCTTTTGACCCGGCGACGTACCATCCCGAGATACACGTGCTACCGCCCGATAGCATTCGTCAGTTCAGGGGGTTTGCACGAGGCGCACCGGAGGACCTCTTACTGTGTGAGTCGGAGTCACATTTATCTTATGGGGCCTCTGAGGTATACACTGCATTCTTGCATTTCCTCAATGTACTTTCCATTGCTTATCTAATCACACTTTTGCACTGTATTACTTACATTACATTTTATCTGCTTGTCCTGATCACAGGGGGATTCACGCGCTATCAGAGGATACGGGACCACCTCTGCGAGGGAGTGGTACATAAAGCTCCCTGACAACGTTTGCCACATCATTGACGAGGCCAGCTTGGGCTCATTCTACATAGGGCTCTCATGCCTCATAGAGAGCTAGCCTTTACTGGGTACCTTGGTAGAGAGGTGGGGGGATACTACCGATTCCTTTCACTTCTCTACCGCAGGGGAGATGACGATGACTCATTTCGACTTCTCTGTGCTCACCGGCATAGAGGTGGGGGGTCATCCAATTCCTTATGATACTGATATGGGCGAGTGGGATGCCGCTCAGATTTACCTGCTGGGGACTCGCCCACCTATCTCCCGATCAAGGATGGTTCGATATTCATGGTTTTTAGACCACTACAGAGGGACGGCACCAGCAACCCGAGAGGAGACCGAGCAATATGCCTGAGGTTTCTTAATGTTCCTCTTTAGCACTACCCTGTTCGCCGACGGGGCGAACATCGTCGGGTTATACCTCATGAGTGCCCTGGTGGATCTATCCCGTGTCTGACTCAACGATTGGGGCGGCGCTGGCTTAGCCACCTTATACGGGTACATGAGGTCGACCTCTCGCAGGAGCGGGCATCTGATAGGAGGCTACTGGAGGGCCTGGAAGGTATGTTTAACTTTTCTATTTTGTATTTCCTGTTGTGCTTTTTGCTTAGCATTCTCTATACACCGCACACACTGTATACTGTACACAGACAATCTACTTTCTGCTTTGCATACTCTATACACTGCACACATTGTATACTGTACACACACAATCTGCTTTCTGCTTCACGTACATTTATCTATTGTATATTCACTGTTGCCCTTTTGCTTTCTACAGCTATGGGTGTACGCCTACTTTCCGAGACTTGCCCCAGAGCCAGAGGTGGAGATGCCACCTGTCGTGCCATACTCTCACTGGTATGACGGGAGATGCCAGCGGAGGTCCCGGGAGTCCTTCCCTTTCTTCCATCGATACCTCAATACCATGACCGCGGCTGAGGTAACTCAAGCTTCTATGTTTATTTCTGTTTTTCTTCAATTTTGACTCATATTGAAATATCTGATGACAGCTAACAATCTACACATTCTCAATTTACTGATCACTTGGCAGCCTTGGGCGACGATGCCTGAGGGAGTCAGTGATTAGTTCGCTGGTGCTCGAAAGGATTCCCATTTCCGGCTCCTGCTCGAGGGCCCGGTTTATCGAGCATGGTTCTTAAGGGAGCAATTCTTATGCCAGACCATCGGTTTGCCCGAGCCGGTAGTTCTGATGCCGCCTCCGACATACATGAGAGCCACAGAGAAATACACTTTGCAGGAGATGATTGATTTCACTAGAGGTTGGGATGTCGACTTCTTCCGAATCGAGGGTGATTACACAGCCTTTGTCACGACCCCATTCCGTCCCTAGTAGAATGGTGTCGTGATGGCCGGTAATCCGAGATTACCGAAGGCCAACTTACAAAGATTCACACACAATCAGAGTATACATATGGGGCTTACATGTGCGAAAGCAATATATTTAAATCTAAGTAGTCCATAAGAGTCGTGCATAGATCAAATGAAATGGCATACATCTTAACATGGTTTTACAACTTGAATACAAAATAAAATGGAGTACATATTACATCTTGATCAAAAGGCTTCTCAAGCCGACATATACAAAAGACATGCAATACAAAGCCAAGAAGCATAATCTTCAAGATGCTAGCAAAAACATGAATCCAAAAACATCTTGCAAAACACATCTAGGCGTCACCGCCTTCTTGCTCCTTACCTACATATATATAAGGAGAGGGTAAGCTTGGATACTCAATGAATGATATTAGTAATAAAGGTTTAAATGAATGACATCCGAGATCTTTATCAAACAATACATAGCATATCTTGTACAAAATCAAGGGATGAACCAAGTTCGTCTGTCAAATCTTTCAAAGCTTCAAGGAGTGCTTATTAGCATCAATATAATACAAGGGATGACATTCCGGACAAACTCACGCGGTAAACCGTCGGTGGCAAGATAAGGGAGATATCTCAAACAATGGTGCTAGTTGCATTATAGTCCCCTAGCACTAAGGACTTTCAAAACAAGGGTACTAGTTGCATTATAGTCCCCTAGCACTAAGGACTTTCAAAGAATGTCATCAAAACAAATATAATACTTGATACAAAACTAGGGATAGTCATTCATGTTTGATCAAATACTTTTCCAAAGCAAAGAAAAGCTTTATCAAAACTTTATAACATAGTTTTATTAAAAATACCACTCACATAGCTCTTCGGGTGTGGGGATTACAAGCAAGGATCCAAGGCCTACAAGCACATAATAAATCCCATTGAATGCATTTCAAGAAGACAAGAAGAGATTCTCAAAGATGGATATGAAATGCATTCCTAAAACAAGCTTTGCATGAGTATAAATGATCTTGGCATTTCTTTCAAAACTAAGTCAAGGCAAAGCAAAACATGTGTTGGGAGTTAAAACACTGTTTCTCATCTCGAGAAAACATGCTGGGCACCAACCAGGTCTTGGCCGAAGTTCCACACCTCTTGGCCGAGGTGTGGTTCTGATGACCACATTCAGGGAAATGAAGTCGGGAAAATCTGGGTTTCCCTTCGAGGAACATGAAGAACAAAAAGAACATGAATGCTAAAATCTTAACTTGTTATTACAAAATCTGAGATTTCATGAGATGAGTTCGAAAACATGGACCTGGGTACCCATGCTTGAAGATCTTATGAAAACAAACACAAAAACATGGATCTTGATACAAGCTTTCGGATCAAAACATTGTTTTTCTTCAAGAACACAAGAACATCATTTTTCTTTCTAAAACAAACTTTAAATCAAGGCATGGCTCACGAATCATTCTAGATCATGCAATGTGATTGGATCAACATAAAGAATAACAAGAGTAGATCAAGAATCTAACCTCAAAACACGGATCTAACAGTTCAAGGTGTGAAGATCAAGCTTGGAAATCTACTTCTCTCTCAAAAACTCCTCTTCCTCACTTCTTAGAGCTTCTCTCTCTTCCTAGGACAAAGATATAACAAAATGATATAGGTTCTCTACTGCCAGCAGACTTAACCCTCTGTTGGGACACGTGGCAACGACTAGTTGGCTCTCCTCAAAAGGTGACTGACTGACAAGACAAGAGCATGACAAAGTGTATACAACAAGCAAGGTGACATGGGCACTCCGGGATGTAATGATCTCGGATTAGGACAAAGGCTTCGGCAAGTAAGGTCTCAATGATCTCGGCTAGGAAGGATAACACTTGGCCTAGCTGTGCCACACCTCGGTCTAGGTCATACCAGTCCAGGAACAAGATCACTAGGTGCAAGGATCAAGGATCTAGGACGCCTAGATGATAACATCTCGGCCTAGATGATACACATCTCGGCCTAGGCGATGCACACCTCGGTCTAGATGATGACATCTCGGCCAATATGCCAGGGTGAAGGTGGAGGTCAACCAGAGTGGTTCCAAGATGGTCCTTGGTGTAAGAAGTTCAAAGGTGACCTCGAATTAACACAAACTAAGCAAGGAACAAAGCATGCAAGCAACACTTAGACAAAACAAATCAAGGTCGGAAAAATGCAAGTTTAAGCAAGACAAAGATCATGCAAATGCACGTGAGTATGACTAAGACAAAGTGAGGGTTGTTACAACCTTTATCCAGACATACCTCATGCCATCTCGGACTGGTGCCCGTGGAGGTGATAGAGCAAGGGCTCCGGTTGCGAGAGAGAGAGGCAAAGGGGTCGGGGCGACCAGGACCCAAGGTAGGAGAGGCTCTGGGGCGAAACAGAGGACTGGGTGGCCAAAACTGCCTACCAGACTCACCTACTGGCGACATACTGGGGAGGCTTGCCAGATCCCCATTGAGCCCGCACCAGCCGGGCATGAGCTTGTCGGGGTTTGAGGCTCGACCCCAGTATGTACCATACTTTACATTTTGCATATTTACTTCATTTTAGTTATGCTTTATAGAACACTGATCCTCTCAATGCACTTGCAGGCACCCATAGAGTACACCGGGCAGGCCTTCGAGCTAGTGGCTTCCTTGATGGAGTTGGTGCAGAGGAGCATGAACCTGCTCAGCCTCTACAAGATTCCGGTAATTTCGTTCAATTCACACTTCATGCGATGAAACTTCCTGCCGATACATCAGCATTTCAAACATAATCCGTTCCACACTGCACTGTTCTAACACACTATACTCAAACACTGCATTTGATACTGCACTCAAACACCGCACTCGATATACACCACGATTGATATATTTGACAAACTGCCCTTTTCAGATCCCAACCACATTGGGCATTCCATATGGAGCTGTAGCAGAACCATTAGCGCCTCCTCCGTTAGTAGGGAGGGAGAGGCGAGAGGCTCCGGCTCGCAGCCGAGGTAGAGCTAGGGGCACCCTGACAAGAGTGGTCGTTCAGATCCCGTTCCTAACAATGATGATAATGAGACGAGTGAGGACGATGAGGCAGCGAGTCCACAGTCAGAGTCATCTGAGAACGGAGAGGGCGACGCTAGCTTAGATTTTGAGGGCAGAGATGATGTTAAGGCCGATTCAGCAGCTAGCTTAGACACGGGGGCCTCTGATAGCAGCGCCAATGGTGATAGCTCTGAGTCCATGCCCAGGAAGAGGACGAAGAGGGCCTCTCAATCCTAAGGTGAATGGCACCGATTTAGATGTTCTCTACTGAGTCTCTTTTTGTTTTTTTCTTTTAGCCGGTTGTGTTAGCACATTGTGCAGTTTTATTTTCTTAAAAACTTGTACTCTTTTGTAAAGAAAGAAACCATGATAGGAATGAAAAATCAGCCTTTTGATGAAATGTGTTGTGTTTTACATTCTGAGCATCGCATTGCACCATTTTACACAAAAATGGGATTTGATGGAATTTGAACATTGTACATTGTATTGGTAACTTCTTAATCAAGTAATGAACCAACCAACACATAACAAATAGAGAAAAACAACTCAATGAACAACTAATGCAACAACTCGATAAGCAACAACAAAATAACTCGATAAGCAGCAACAAAACAACTAGGTAAACAAAGCGAAACAACATAAAAAGCGACTCAACAAAACACTCAAAACAAGGTGGTAAGATGCACCAAGAATAGAACAAAACACAGGTTCTCAGCACTCCCAACACATATAGACAGAGGTTGTCCACCACGAAAAGTGGCTGTCGGCCACTAGCACTGGCCGGTCGGCTACAAAAGTGGTTGGTCGGCCACCAACATTGGCCGGTCGGCCACTAGTGCAGGGAACCTCCAGATTGCTGTCACCTGTCTTCCACTCAGCACCTTATCTTTTACAAAAGTTGGGACTTCATAGTTTCTTCTTTCCAGCTCTATTTTTGCCACAAATGGAGCCATTCTTTACTAAAAAGAACTCTCACTTTAGATTGCAACTCTAGATGGCTCGGAAAAAGTGAATTTCTGGTGTTCTAGAATAAACACACTATTCCTGCTAAGTCATACCCTGCTGTGTTTTCTGTTCCTTTATGCTGCGGCTAGATGTTGGAACACGGTTACACATGTTTTTAGCTTTGGAGGACAAGAGCTATGCCCTACGATTGAAGAATTCCAACTTTTGATGGAATCCCAGCGCGACGAGGAAATCCTATCCCAGTCCCGTTTTAGTCACATCCAGGCTTTAGGACAGATGTGTGGGCCCACTTTACACAATTCCCGATCTTTAGTTCATAACGGAGAACTAGACATTCCCAGTTTGATTCATCGGTTTTCTGATGTCGGCAACCGCGGCGACCGTCTTTGGCAAAGTTTTCGACAGCATGCCCTCTGTTTATGTATGTTGGCTCATTTTCTGCTTGCCCCGGGTTTCGGAGGGTCTGGTGTTCACTTGATCGAAGTAGCCACGATTTGTTGATCACTTTCTATTTATTGTAGGTTAGTGGTTTGTTGAATGATATAAATAGTGGATTTTAGTTATTTAAATTTAACCCTATTTTACCATTTTGAATAATCTTTTATTTTGATTTGTTAATTTATATATGATATTATAGTGAAACTAATGAATTTATTATCATAATAATAAAAATTAAATACGACATATAATTTATTCAAACATAGATAGAAAAATTCAAACAATTGAGCTTTAAATATTACGGCCAAACGAGCTAGCCATATTGTAGCACCTGTATCCTTCAAAGCTTATGGGAAAGTGTATTCGAACCCTTTATTTTTATTTTGGAAATCTTTGGTGTTGTTATGGGTTGGTTTTGGGGAGTATAACCCGATTTAAACTTGTTGGGTTTGGTTGTTCGCACTTATTCTTGTCAAAAGTTCCTTAGAGACTTAGAAATTCTATTCTGGGGTCGATACCAGCCTTCCTAAGGGTCGACCCTTACCTGTTGGTGAAGTTTCTGGAAGTGTTGCTGGAAAATAGGGTAGACACCAGATTGGGGAGGGTCGACCTTCTTATGTCTGTGTGTTAGTTGTTGGAAAAGAGGGTAGACACCAGACTGGAGAGGGTCGACCTTCTTATGTCTGTGTGTTAGTTGTTGGAAAATAGGGTAGACACCAGACTGGGGAGGGTCAACCCCCTTATGTCTGTGTATTAGTTGCTGGAAAATAGGGTCGACCCCCTCCTGTCTAAGGGTCGACCCCCCTTGCTTGCGCAGATTGTCTTTTCTACCTAAGGGTCGACCCCTGCGTGTTTTTTTCAGATTTTTGAGGTCCAAATGGACCCTATCTAAGGGGGTTTTGGGGCCTATTATTTTATTTGATCTTAGGGCTATTTCTTACTACTATAAATAGGCCCAAACCATTTTTCTTTCATGATTTTCCTCCCATTTTTCCTCTTAAACCGCGATTTCTCTCTTCTCTCTCTAAAACTCAAACTTTTTCACTTAAATCTCTAGATCTACTCACCTAGAATGATCTTTTCACCTTGTTCCTTTGGGATTAAGTCTAGAGCTTGTCAAGGGCTTCGTTTGGATCAGAGCAAAACGTGGTTTCGTCACCACCGACTTTTGAGCTTTCTCTCTTCTCTCTCACCTAAGCTTGAGGTAGGGATGTTCTACTCTTTAATATGGGTTTTAACCTAGATATGTGTCATTCTTGCATAAATGGTGGAGTTGGGAAGTTTGGATAAAGTTAGGGTTTGGGTTTGAATTTTTGAAAGAGGGGTTTTCTATTTGGGGCTCCATACGTGTATATGAGGTCTTGAAAATGGGGTTATTTGTCTATAAATGATGAAATTGAGTCTTGGGGGTTGATGTTTGAAAAGGGGGAGATTTGCCCTAATATGAGTTAAATAAATTATTGGTATAAATAATGAAATTGTTATGAGAAATATGAAATTGGAAGAATGCACGAGTGAGTTGTGTAGTTGGATTTGATAAATCACTCATCTATGGAAAATATGATAAATTATCTGTTTGTTAGATTTATTTATCTATTTAGAAATATTTGCTTTGGGCTATCGGTGGAGGATAGCTATGATTGTTGTAGAAACTGCATGAGGATTAGGTGAATTGAAACTAATCAATTGGATTATGTCATTGAATATGACGGTTGGATTAAACCATTGAATATGTGATTTGATTGGTCATTGTATATGACAACGTGTTTAAAGACATTGTATATTTATCTTTGTTTGGGAGGAGATAGGGGATGTACTCCATTGTTTGGGAGGAGATAGGGGATGGACTCCATTGATAATTAAGTTGGCCGGAGTGTCCAGGGTGAAAATCCCAAAATCTTATATATTTATAGGTGTCGGTTCCCTCGGACGTGATTCCGTAAAATGGCAAGAAATAGAAGTGTTGGATTTGATGAATGTATTGAATTGTGAACCATTGAGTTGTAGTCTCATATTGGTTGCTTGATAATAATGAATTTGGCTAATTGATTTACCCAAAATGGTAGAATGGAAATGAATTGAGATATTGGTTATCTATATTGAATGACCTTGAAAAGAATTTGTGTTGGTTAAGAGTGTTGCACATTTATCTGATGCTCATATTTTAATTAATTCTCATATATGATTTAGCATATCTCTACTGGACTTTGGCTCACCCTACTTGGGAAACCATTTTCAGGTACAAGTGATATGCCATCTCCAGGGACATAGCTTGGGAGGCTTAGGGGCTCAAGGCTCCACTTTTGTGATTTTGTTTTGAGTTTAATGTTTATTCAAGCCGAGGGCTTTAATTGTATAGAGACTAAACTCTTCTTTTGTTGTAACCAAGCGAAGTCTTGAAAAGATGTAAGCCCTTAGGGCATTTATTTTGTTGTTCTAAACTAGAGTTACATGCTATAGTTTCAAGTTGAACATTTATGAAAGTGTAATGCATGTGATATCTTTTGTAATATTAACTCTGATGAATGAAAATATAACATTTCTTTTATGTCTCTAGATCTTATGAATGGTTGATTTGTATAATATTTTGAGGGCATTACACATATTATGATGTTATGGGGTTTTTTTTTTTTTCTTTTTCTTTTTCTTGCGGCTGTAAATTGTATCAATCAGTAATGCTAATATAAAGGAAATTTTGATACCCAAATCCACACGGTATTACATATGAATAATAATTTTGTAGACTAATGTATGATAAGGAGATTGAAATTAGACTAGGTTTGAGGGTAGAAATGAGCTCTCCTCTATACTTTTATTTTTTTATACCCTTTTATATTTTTTTTGTGGGTCTCAATTCAGACTCGCATCAATAATCTAAATGGTCTATCTTGTAGGTCTCACAATAAAAGTCATCTATGCAAAAAATATTTCATCAAACAACTATAAATATAGAAATAAATCACATTTTGTTTTATAAATGAACGATAAATATGATTGTAAACTTAAACTATTCATTTTATAAAATAAAATATGATTTATTTATGTTATAATTGTTTGATAAAATTAATACTTTACATAAACAATATTTACTGCAAGACATACAAAATAGATGGTTTGAATTATCGATGCATGTCTATGTTAAGACCTCCTAGGAATATGAAAAGGTATGAAAAATATAAAAAGGAACTTAACGCTGAGAATGATCCTTTAATCAATTACGTCCAACAACTTCAATTATATGGAAGAGGTAGTTTGCTACGATTTTGTAGAAAAAAATATACGTGACATTGCCTCAAAGCCATCCAAATTATTTATTTGTGTAAATTCCACATGAGTTTCACACAAATAGATGATTTGGATGACTTTGTGGCATGGCCATGTCAATACCATGGGCGATTTTTTGTGTCGCCTTTAATGATGTGAACTCTTATGATTCAACATTAACTACTCATTATAAAAGAATTTTTTTTAAAAGTAGATATATAGATATAGAAATTAGGGAAATTTTGTGGTACATATTTTGTACCATCAACCACAAATTAGCATAATAAAATGCACCATATCATAAATTGGCATAATTTTATTAGAAAATTTTGTGACATTAACCATATATTAGCATAATAAAATGTTCAAAATTTTGTGATTCATGCAATAAAAGTTTGTAACTTGGTTACGATATTTTTTTTAATGCCAATTTGTGACAAGATTACGCATTTTGTACGTAGTTGATGTTATAAAATTTTATGATAAAATTATGCCAACTTATAATAAGGTGCATATGATACACACCTTTAATATCTCTGGAAATTAATGAAATTCCCTATAACTTTAACGGTAACATTTGAAAGGAAAAAATAAAAATAAATAAATAAGTACGGTGTGAGTTATAAATTTATGTGTAAAAATATATGGTCCACTTTTAGATTAATCTAATAGTATCTGTACAGGGAGGAAATATTCGTTGCTTTCCGTACTCCTCGTGTCCAAGCTTCGCTTCTTTCCGAATGACCTAAGAACGCAAAGACGGTGAGCTACCCGGCGGTGTGCAGCCGGAAAACCCCTCCAACGATGAAGTTAGCGCACTTAGAGAGGAAAAGAGAGAGAGAGGAGAGAAAGTGGTAGGTAGCTCTGATAACCAGAAGTTCCAGACCTATGCATGGAGGCGTAACACAGTTTATATAGTTTCTCTGCGCAACACTGCGCCCATCCTCCTTTAGACGCATGGACATGTTCCCCTCTTACTTTCTTCCACGTGTAGATATAAATACCGTCAAACACCAAATGACAAAACCGCCTAACGGTATTGACGCATGCGGATGATGGAATCTCCTTCATGCAATCCAAACACGCCATGTAGCACCCCTTACTAAGTTGTGCCAAGCACGGCGCCATAGTCTTCCCTCGAGAGCGTGCTAACTACCTAATCCCATTAGACAAACCTACGCATGGGCTCAATCGAGTTGTACAGTCCACAACGAGCTCTTGCTCGGTCGAACCTGGTCTTTTGGGGACAAATTCCGTCCAATCTTAGTGAAATGCACATCTCCAAACCGGGCTAGTACCTCCAGCTTCATCCCTCAGCTTGACTAGGCAAAGATTTCGGTCCAGCTCGGATCAAACATCTGACCGTGCCCAAACCTTGGTTGATCGTATGGCCTCATTTCATCTAAGCAAAGTCCTTGACTGAGGCCCAAACTAGCTCAGCCCATGTCCAGTCATAAATCTCCGTCTCAATATCCCAATAATTGAATCATCGAAATCAATAAATACATGGCCCTCCACTTAAATAATCGATGTGTTTGTTAAAAACCTCAAGGGAGGAGCGATCCATCTAATTAGTCCATGTTAATGTTTTTCTATCGAGCCATCATTACTTCTTGATGGTCCGTCTAATTAGTCCAGGTTGGTGTTTTTCTATAGAGCCAACTATACTCTTCAAGGAAATAAAAGCTTAAGTGAGAGGCAATTATCACTATAGAGCCAACATAAACGCGAGTTGACCAGGAAGTTCAATCCCCAACATAGTCAGCGAAGTGGCAAACATGAAAGAATTATCTTCTGAAACTTCTCTGTAAGGCACACTTCGGGTTAGATTCGCATCTAAATACTCATGGCTTCACTGAAATAAAAGAGCGAAAACAAGTACAACTGAAAGGAGTTTTGTCAAAAGGAATTGCCAAGAATAAAAACCTAACAAGATGTATAATGGAGAGTTTTTTTAGAGGTTGTACCCTCGTTTTGGAAGTTAAAAAAAAATTCGGTAAGATTTTTCATTTACAATATTGTTCCACACAACATGTTTGTATAAAAATAATGTTTGTAATCATTATCCCAAATGAAGATTTCAAAGTTTCTTAGTAAACAAACAAACTATTTTGTGATTTTTTTTTTTTTTAAAAATAAACAGAGTAGACCACACGTCAATTTTAAGTTTTGAACGAATTGGTGGTACTTGATTTGGAAGGCAATCCATTCAATTGATATTGATACAAGAGGTAAGTTCAGTAATAAAATACTTCATATGTTCACAACTAGACAATCTTTCTATCAACAATGTGAGTTCCATAGATTCTGTAGGCTGCTATAATACCTCTAAACATCACATGAATAATGTCACATAATATTATAAAATTATTAAATAATTATCAATTATCCAATTTCATGACAGTTGGACTTGACAAAAACCATAGCACGAAAAGAGTAAGTCCCTCATATTGAGATGGAATTTAATACATAAGATAGTCTGCCAAATTTATAAACAAGGGTTAGTTGCCTTTTTATTCTCTATAGTTTTGTTTGTTTGCACGTAAAATATTTTTTTACAAAATATTATCCTAAATTTTTGGTGTTTGGTTACGTATAATTGGGTAAAATATTTTTGGATAAATTATACCACTGGTCTTTTAATTTGAGTGAAGTATTACTTTAATTTTCATAGTTTTAATTTGAATAATTTGAATCCTACACTTTCAATTTTGTTTTACTAAAATTTACCCACTTGGCTTCCGTACGGATAGGGGTGTAAATCTGGCTCGGGCCATTTTTACACTCCTACGTACGGAATGTGATTGAAAGTGAAAATTACAATGTGACTCAAAAACAAAAACATTACGAAGAAAAACAATTATGTAGATTGGTTTTTGAGATTTGTATCAATTTAATTTTTAATATATAAAAAAATATTTCGATTTGATCCCTATCCTATTTACATTTGTAGATGTTATAAAAAAAAAAGGGTAAATATAAAAATTCAATTAAAAAGGTACTCTTCTTGTCTCCAAAGTATGAGATTTGTATCACTTCAATTTTTAATATTTAGATTATATCAATTTAGTTCTCAAAGTATAAAAAGTGTTAAAATTTGTACTTCAAGCCTATTTTTGTCTCTCTTCATCTGAATCAAAGTAAACATGGAAAAAAAATAAATAAACAGTAAAAGCCAAAAAAAAAAAATCATTTATGTGAAGTATTCCTGGTCATCCAAAATGTATGTATATGTTACTTTTATTTTATTTACATATATACATAAATATTGGGTGATGTACTACATGAAAAAACACTTTCGTAATGAAAAATTGTCACAAAAAAATTGTTGACGAAAAATATTAGGGATGGAATTTATTCATTGCAGAAAGTAAACTTTGGGAAACAATTTATTTTTTCCACATTGTGAGAAATATTTTTTTCTCTAATAACAAAAATATTTTCCTCTAAAAATATTTCCCTACATTAATGTGGTGATTATAAAAAGAAATTAAATGTGCATTTAAAAGCTCCAGCGATGGTGATATATATATTTCTATGAAATTTTTTCCCACCAACATTCACTAATAAATGAAACCCATTGGCCCTACAATGATATTATTTTCGCATTTTCTTTCCTTTATTGACAATTCAATGGAGTGTTATTCATATGACTCATAAAGAAAATACGATCAGATTTACACTCAATTATTTTTCTTTTTCCTTTTTCATTGTAGAATTTTGCAATATGAACAACTTAAAGGAGCTAGATTTGAGTGAAAATTCAATAGAAGATATAAAAGATATACAATCGTGATTTAAAAAAAAGAAGAAGGTATTTCGAGGTTGTACTCTCATTTTCCTACTTATAATATTATTTTACACAGCAGGTTACGTACAAAAATAATGTTTGTATATCATTATTATCCCAAACCCAAATGAAACTCTCCAAGTTTCTTAGTAAACAATCTAACTATTCTTTGTATATATATATATAAAGGACTTCATAACAATTTTACGTTTCCTTTTAGTTTGTACGGATGGTGGTGACTTGAAAAGAAAATTGATTTTTACAGGTTTTGAACGACTATCTATCTTAGGCAAGCTGGAGCTACTTAGATTGGATTGGAATTCATTCAATAATAACATATTATCATCTCTTGGTGTACTCTCATCACTCAAAACTTTATCCCTATCTACAAACCATTTGACTGGATCAATTGACATATGAGGTAAGTCCAATATAAAACTCTTCACATATTCACAACCAAAGGCAGTCTTTCAAACTTCAAAATTGAATCGGTAGCCACATGATCACAATTCCTTAGAAGATTCCCTATGTTGTTTATATATGTTCTTTATCGTTTGTTTCTTAAGATCAATGTTAAGAAAATTTCTTAAATCCATTGTTTATGTGGTATTTTTAATAAATAAAAACTCACAATACACGCAAAACAAATCATTCTTTATCTTTCAATTACTTAAGAAAAGTTAGTCAACATGTTCAACTTGTAAAATTTGCTGCTACATAATTGGTTTGAAACACCATTTAAGCAATGCTACATATCTTACGCCAAATTTGTGAGGGAATTAAATAGTAAATTGGTGATAAATCCAAGTTAAGGAAGATATAAGGCATTAGATCCAATAAATATTTTTTGTTGGCGAGAGATCCACCTTTTATGAAATAGTTTGGTGAAAAGTCTTTTCGTTTATTTTGCAGGACATTTTGTTTTTAATTTTATCCTTTAATTTATCTGTTGATTTTTTTTATCTGTTGACTTTCATTGACTACATGTTCAAAAAATTTTCCAATATGTTCAAGATTTTTCCGTGTTCAATTTTTTTCTTGTATGTTCAAAATTTTCCCTATCTATTCAATTTTACCCTATATGTTTAATTTTTTAATCTTTTCAATTCAAATTTCTCTTTTCTATTTAAATATTTGTCCAAATAAAATTATATCTGTCCAAATTTATTATATGTTCAAATCCTATCTATTTATTTTTTTATCTTTATTTGTTCATCAAGAACAACAATCATCCAAAAAAAAATTCAATCTGTTTAACAAAAATAAATGATCTATTGAATTCAACAGATCTAGATCAGAGACCCATGGAAGAGGGGGGTGAGCAAGATCTGAGCCTTTTTTAATACATTTGTTCTATCTTCATCTTTACTGGGAGAAACCTACATCCCATATCTCCGTCGTTCAACAGATGAACAAATCTGTCTGTGATGCCTCTTCACAGCCACTGTCCCTCCTCCAGCCACAACTTTTTTCAAACAAACACAATCCAAAAAATCTAAAAATTTCCCTACTTCTGAAAAGAATTACCAGAGTATTTTTTTACTTCATTCCATTTCAAGCAAAAATTCCAATAAATCAACTGACTTACGCCTCTATTGTAATCGTGCTAAAAAAATCTATTGACAGATACATTCCAACCATTTTCATCAACAAAAGCCTTTATACCACACCAAGCTTCCAAATTTTTATCCCATTCAGCTTGTAATCATATATTCGCCTAATATTAAGTGTAATCAAAAGCTTATTCAAACTTTAAACTTAAAAAACGATTTCATTAGCTATCAATTGGCAATTGAATGAGTACTTCAAATACGTATCAAACGCAATTCCCAACCTTTAACGCGTAAATCTTCGAATTGAAGAGAGAAAAGTATATATATAACTCAAATGAGGGTGAGGTTCACTTCATGAACAGGAATCAAGATAACGGTATGGGATTGGCCCCGGGAGTAAGGATTGAAGAGCCGGCGTGGTGGTTGAGGGAGGCGAGGCGAGATCCGAAGGGAAAACTAGTGAGATCGTACTGGATGAGGCGGTAGACGTGAGAGTGCAAGACGAGGAAGCCATGCAAAATGACTTATGTGTTTCAATCTGAGCCAGATCTAAAGCTTTCGAACAGATCTAAGCCTACTTGGCCCTAAGATCTGATGGGTCATATACTCTACGAAGAGGTCGCGAGTTGTCGACGACGGTAACTACGATGGTGACACAGAAGGGTGATGCGGCGGGGGCTATGGTTTAGGAACAAAACGGGGAGAGAGAGAGAGAGAGGAGGAGGAGGAGGAGGAGATGAGCGTTGTTTAACCAAACACAGTTGACGGCGACAGAAGGGAGTCGAGGTGGCGGCGCATGAGCTCGATCTAGGGTCCAACGACGGATGGAGGAATACCGATTAGGACTAATTTATTGTTTACACTTCCATAAAAATTGGAATCAAACCAAACCGTTAAAATCATGGAACCAATCTGAATCAAATAATTTAAACATGATTTGATTCAATTTGGAACCACGGTTCCACATAATCTGTTCACAAGAAAAATCATATAACATTTTCAAAAAAATTCAACTTGTCTTAATTTTTAAAAATAATAATATGTCCATTAAACAAGGAGATGGGGTCACTGTTGTGCTAAAAGCACAGTAGTGACTGTTGTACCTCAATTTGAGGTATATTATGAGTTTATTTTTATGATCCGAACCGTTCATTTTATAGGGTTTGTTGAGTACTTCATGCCCAAAAAAATAACATGAAGTACTCAACAAACCCTAAAAAATAACGATTCGGATCATAAAAATAAGCCCATAATACACCTCAAATTAAGGCACAATAACAGTGACCCCATTTCCATACTCTCATAATATTTACCAAGAAACAAAAACATAACATTAAGCAAACATTGTTCAATGTTAATCTGTCATGATTTTTCAGAACATAAGCTTTCAAAACATAACATGTATATTATTCCACCATTAACTAAAACAAACATAATATCTAGCAAAAATAAACATATTATGTAGTTCGGTTCGATTCAAATATAGAATCATGAACCTAAATCTGGGATCAATCCGCAGAGATCGATTCCCCAATTTTCCAAATCAGGACTAAACCGAAAATTAAAAAAATCAAATCAAACCTACCGAATTAGTCTGGATCAATTCTGTTTGTGAGTTTTTTTTTTATTTTTGTGCCCAACCCTACAATCAAGAAAATCCTAAAGTCAATTTGGTTATCTATTTAAATTGAATGTATTTAGTTCCCAATGTATAAAAATTATTTTGGTTTGGTCCCCCAACTGAATTCCATTTGTAGACTAGATCCCATTAAAGTTAAGGGTAAATATAGAAATTTAATTAAAATTGGCTCTTTTAGTCCCTAAAGTAAGAAATTTGTGTCATTGTGTGCCCTAATATTTAAATTATATCCATTTAATGTCCAAAGTATAAAAAGTGTTTTAATTTAGTGGGCTAACCTAATTCTGTCTTTCTTTATTTGACCGAAGGGCAAAACATGAAAATCGTAAATATACATCAACAAAAAGCCAAGAAAAAAAGACCAAAAAAATCATTAATGAGAATTTCATAAAACTATAAAGACTAAAGTGAGATTTTAGTAAAAGTCTAAGAGTGTTAACGAGACCAAAAAAATGTCACATAGGTTTCAAGTGGCAAGTTCTATAAACTTCGTTAATGACAAATAGATAGAAAGGTAATATTACAACTTGATAAAAAAAATATAGGGTATGACTATTACCAAGGGTGATGCTAGCTTAGGGATCACCCATCAACCTATCAAAAACTCTTAATAAAACAACTACTTATATTATTAATATTTTATTTAATTTGATTTAATTTTATTAAAATTAAGGGACCTCGTTGTATAGTTTGACATCAATGAATGAATAATTTTTTAATTATATATATACAAAAAAAATGTATTTGACATTATTAACAATGAAATTACTATGCAACAGTTCTAAAAAATAAAACCCCTTCAAATGCAAGTGTACAGGTTTATATTATTTGTTATTCAAACCAATAAGACAATATTTTTGCAGTTTATTCAACTTATTAAAATTTGAGAAGTTTAGTTATAAAATGTAAATAAATAAAAGGTTTGAAAAGTTTAGGGCAATGTTTGGGGTTTGACTTTTTTAGTAATTTTTAAATTTTTTGATTGTTTTATAATGTGAAAAAAAAGTCAAATGGATTTGATAATGTCTTTTTTTTTCGTTGAATGAAAAAACGTGTTGATTGGTATTTATGACTTGCTTTTGTAGCAGCTTTTAACTTTTTATTTTTGTACTTTAAAAAAAATAAAAAATAAAAAATAAAAACTTTTGACTTTTTTTTAACTTAAAAGACAAATTTTCAAACAAGGCCTAAATGTTGTTTAGTTTAAAAGTTTTTTCTAGTTTCTAAAATTTGTCGAGCTTGAACATGTAAGGTGATCCCATCTCTACAATTTTTTGGAGACGCCACTTAATATTATAATTGAAAGTAAATGAATTATAGTGAGATTTTGGTGAAAATTCAAGGATGCTAAATGTAATTTAACCCATGTTCTTTTAAAATATCAATTTTGTACCTAATCTATTTGATTTTGGATCAATTTCACCCCGCTGTCAGTTGTCGTCTATAATCAAATGGAAGTTACTAACGCAACACCAAAACTTCATTTGAAATTTCATTTTTCCCCCAAATGAAGTTTAATATGACTCATACAACAATTATGATCAGATTTACACTCATTCTTTTTCTTTTTTCTTTTTCATTGCTGAATTTCGCAATATGAACAACTTAGAGGAGTTGGATTTGAGTCACAATTTAATAGAAGATATAAAAGGTATATAATAGTGATTTCCCAAAAGATTTTAGAGGTTTTACTCTCAATTTCCTAGCTGAAAAAGATTTAAAGGCAATATTGTTCACTTATAATATTATTTCACACAATAGGTTTTGTACAAAAATAATATTTGTATATCATTATCCCAAATGAAGCTCTCCAAGTTTCTTAGTCAATAAACTAACTATTCCCTTTTCTTTTCTTTTTTTGTTTTTTAAAAAAAAAAGAAAGATGGATTTCATACCAATTTGTGTTTCCTTTTAGTTTGTGAGGATGGTTGTGACTTGAAATGGAAATTAATTTTTGCAGGTTTTGAAAGACAATCTATGTTAGGCAAGCTGGAGCTACTTGATTTGAGCTACAATTCATTCAATGGCATCATACCATCTCTTGGTTTTCTCTCATCACTCAAGACTTTAAACCTACAGGGCATCAATTTGAATGGATCAATTGATATAGGAGGTAAGTCTAATAATAAAACACTTCAGATATTCACAACAAGACAATCTTTCTAGCATCAAAATGAGTCGATAACCACATGAACAAGTGCACAATATCCATGTGTTCCACCACCTACTGAGACTAGTAGACAATCCCTTTGAAGATCCCCGATGTTCTTTATCGTTGTTTGTTATGATCAATGTTAGGAAAAATTATTAAATATTCTCAGAGGTATTGTTTACATGGTATTTTCGATAAATGAAAAATCACAATACATTCAAAATGAGTCTATAGCGATCCCGGTTGTCCCTTTACTGTTCTGTTGTATTCCAGACTCGGTTCCGTGGAGTTGGTAGTTGTATCTATCTTGTTGTCGTCCTGTAATTCCATTTGTTTGAGTTTTAGGATGTGTTGGGCATGTTTCGAACATGTGGGTTGAACCTTGGTCTAAAATCTTGTTGCCAGGTTTTTGGTCGTTCCGCTCGAGTGGGCCTTGTTGCGCTCGAGCGGAGATTGCACACTCCCAGTATTTCGTGTCCCTGCAAAACTTCTGCAGGTGTGATTTTTACGCTCGAGCGGGTTTCTTTACGCTCGAGCGGGTAGTACTTTTTGGTGTAAGTTCTGGGAGGGGGAAATCTACGCTCGAACGGACTGGTTTTCGCGCTCGAGCGGATGTACTTTATTCTTGTGTCTTGGCGCTCGAGCGGGCCTTCTTGCGCTCGAGCGTACCTAGTTTTTTGTTCTTGACGCTCGAGCGTTGTGTTCTCCGCTCGAGCGGGAATGTCGTATATCAGTTGGCAGCTGGGTATTTTAAAATCACTTTTTACATTCTCTCTCTCTCTCTCTCTTACTTTCTAAAAAGATATTTTGAGAGCTCCCCTCTCTAGAAACTCCCTTCTCTCTAGGGTTTGATCTAGTTAGAGTGTCTCCCTATCCTTCGGCCTTTGTAAAAAGTGTGTTGATCGTCGAGGACTCCATTTTGATCCGTAGATCTTTGAGTTTGGAGCATTTTGGTTTTCCTCAACTTCCCCGTTTGAGCTCTAACTTCGAGGTAGGGATATCCTACTCCTCTTTATGAGCTTTGTCTTTGAATTTTTGCATTTTGATATGTTGGGGGTTGTTGGGTAATTTTGAGAAAGTTTGGGCCTTTGTGTAATTTTACAAAAGATGGGGTTTTATTTATATTTAAACCTATATGCATGCTTGGCATAGAGAAATAATATAGATGATGAACTATGGATGAAAGTGGAACCTTGGGGTTGTTATGTTAATTATGGGAAAATGCCCTAATTAGTTGGATAAATTAATTTGTATAATTAATTTTGAGAAATGAGGAATTGAATTGAGAGTATTCAAATTGAAAAGATTATGGGATAAACGGGTGTAGTTGGATTCATTTATTCGCTCACCCAGATTGAATGTTGATAATATATCCATTTGGTGCACTTATTTCTTGTTTAGAAATAACTGCTTTGGGCTATCGGTGGAGGATAGTCTTGATTGTTGTAGATAATGCATGATGATTAGGCAAACTAAAACTAATCAATTGAGTATGCTGTTGAATATAGCGGTTGGAATAATACATCGACTTTATGTATTGATTGTTTGTGTATATGATCTATGTTTATATACATTGTGTGTGTGTGGGAGGAGATAGGGGATGTACTCCACAGTTTAGGGGAAGCTAGGGGATGGACCTCTAAGCCGGATTGTGTGTGACATTGATACAGCACTACCATGTGTATCAAGTGTTGATTATGGAAGTGTTTAAATTGATTTGATATAGCACTAAAATGTATATCGTTATCAATTGTGAGATATAGAAGTGTTTCTATGTTATGTTGATACAGCACCAAAATGTGTATCGTTCGTATAGTATGGAAGTGGCTTATGTGTTATTGATACAGCATCAAAATGTGTATCCACTATGAATTTCGAAAGTGTTTTAAGATGAGTCTTATTCTCATCAAGTTATTTGGCTAAGTTTTGAGCCTTGTTATCAAACTCAAAGTTGAAAAAGAAATGAAAAATGAAATGTAACATGGACTTAAATGTCATGAAACCAGGATGTGATATAAGTGAGTGTGTCAGTGTTGACCATCTATCAAATGCTAATCTTTTAGTCATTGTTCATAGCTGGTTTAGCGTATTCCTGCTGGGCAGTGGCTCACCCTTTATGGGACATCATTTTCAGGTACAGGTAGCATGCCACCTCCAAGGACATAGCTTGGGAGACTAGAGGCAGACAGACTGCTTTGTTATTTGCTTTCTTTTGATGTATTACATGTAAATTCAAGCCAAGGGCTTAATATGTATTGAGTTAGCACTCTTCTTTTTGTAACCAAGTGTTAACTTGGAAAGCTGTAAGCCCGTAGGGCATTTGCTTTTGTTGTTAACATGTAATACTTTTGTAAGAACTACTCAGATTAATGGAAAGATAGTTGGTTTCTTTGTATCAATGCATGTCTAAAGAGATGGGTTTTATGTATTTTTTTTGAGGGCGTTACAGAGTCATTCTTTATCTTTCAACACCTAACAAAGATTAGTCAACTTATTTTACTTGTAAAAATTTTGGCTACGTAATTAGTTTGAAACACCATATAAGCAATGCTACTTGTCTTAGACCAGATTTGTGGGAAAACAAACTATTAAGTAGTGTCGGAGTACCATGTGACATTTTCTATATGGTGCTCCTGACAATGTGAAATCACAAAATACACTAGATGAGCCATTCCTTATCTCCCAATTACTTAACAAATATATCTCAACATTGTCGCATTTGTAAAATGTTTAGTTACATCATTAGTTAGAAACACCACATACACAAATGTCACATGATATTCCTAAAGTATCGAATAATTACCCAATTTCATAATAGTCAAACTCGACAAAAACCCATAATAGGACCAAAAGAGTGAGTCTTGATTGAGATTGAATCTATTACATAAAGGTATATCTTGCTGAATTTATAAACCAATAGGGCTTTAGATTTACTCAATTTTCATTTCTTTTTTAATATTTTTCTTTTCGTTTTAGAATTTCATAATATGAGCAACTTAGAGGAGATGGACTTGAGTGAAAATCACATAGACAACATAAAAGCTAATGATGAAGGTGTCATGGTTGTATTCCTTTTTTCCAAGTTGAAAAAAGTTTTAGGGCAAAATTTATTTTACCTTCTTATAATTTAGGTTCGGAATACTTTATCCCTTTATAATTTAAATATAGGCAGAGAGTTGTCATGTAGTTTTGTACTAAACTGTACTATTAACTCTGTTAATAGAAAAATAAGAAAAAGACACTATACCCACGTCCTTGTCTTCTTCATCTTTCTCTGTTAATAGATAATAAATCACTATCACCATTGCATTTAACCCAACCACCTCTATTAATTTTTAATAAATAAAAAATAAGGATAATTACTGTTCAATGTAAACTTTTATAAATAATATTAACTTAGTGGTAAAATTTATGTACATTAATAATTAAAGTGTTAAATTTTTTTATAAATTTGTAATTATTTTGTAAAACGTTATAATTTTTCCTAAAAAATACGCACAGACTAATCTCATTTAAAAATAAAAATAAAAACCTAGAAGTATATTACAAAAACTATACACATATACACCAATCATAATATAATTCTAGTAATTGAAACTCTACATATAACTAATCCCAATATTTAAAATTAGCAAATTGAACCAGTATGAAATGTGGTTGTATGTGCGACTGTGTGAAATGTGGCTGTGTGTGAAGCATAGAACAAGATTGTGTGTGCAAACTATGGTTGTCTACACAATTGTGTTGAAAGTGCGAATCATAGATGTGGTTGTGATTCTGTGAGAACTAGGGGAGGGGTGAGGTGGTAATTGGAGAGGTCAGGAAGAGATAGAGAGGGGGTTACGGCAGTTGTTGATGAAGGGAGATGTGGTGGCAAGTGGTTGGGGAGGAGAGAAGGGGTAGCGGCCGATGTCAGAGATAGGGTGGCAAGGTGATTGGGGGTTGGAGTGGAGAGTTTTTTAAGTTTGAAGGTAGATGATGAAGATGAAAGGATGAATTGAGAAGTTGGGTGAAATGACCTTTTGCATTTTGATTTTACTTCAGTTTCAAAAAATAAATATATCCACTCTCAAAGTTGGCAAGTGCATTACAACTTTTGTCAATTTTGACCGAAAAAGTAACCATTGCAATTTAGTCCAAAATTACAAGAGAGTTCTCTGTCTGTATTTGAACTATAGGAGGTAAAGTATTTCGAGTTCACACAATAAGATCATGTATTTACAATATTGTTTTTTTCACACAACAGGTTTGAAGAGTTTAAGCAAGCTAAAGATGTTGAACCTTAGATGGAATGAAATGAAAGGACTGGTTACTAGTAATGGTGAGAACTCAAGCTTACTTTGAATTGGCATTAATTCACTTGAGTCCACAATGCTTTATAAAATGACCTGACAATGCTTTTTTAAGGTAACGACAAATGGTCATAGATTTTGTATAGAGTAGTATTATAGAAAGAAAAAAAAAATTATAAACATTTTATTCAAATTGATGTGGCTCCTATCATGTTAATTTACTGGATCCCATTTTAAATTCTCAAGTTCTATATTGCATGCCACGTTAGTAGGTGTATCGTTTTCTTTATATAATAACAGGAAGCTCTATTAGATCTGATATGTTAGGGGAAGGCTATAGTACAACTATTTTGTAACAAAACCACAAAGATTCATAATTTTTCTTACCATAATAGTTCATAATTTCTTCATGTATATAACATAACCACATTAGGTTGTAATGTAACAAAAATAATTCGTAATTAAGACTTTTATTACAGTGCACCCCTTTCTAACACAACCACAATAGTTTGTAACTAGGGTAAATTACAACGGTAGTCCTTGTACTTTGGTTCTTATGTCATTTTGGTTCATGTAATTTCAATTAACTCGATTTTGACCCTGAATTTATAATTTTATCTCAATTTGGTCCAATTGATTACAGCCTTTAACATTTTTTTATGTACAATACGTACATAAGTGGCATGCGTCATAATTTTAAGGACAAAAATATAAACTTAATTAACTCAGTGAGTTAATCTCAACCAATTCAGTGATAATTTTCAGTCAAAAACACGACCAGTAATATCAATTAGACCAAATTGACACAAAATCTAAAATTAAGTGTCAAATTTGAGCCAATTGAAATTGTAGGGACCAAAATGATACAAGGGACAAAATGTATGGACCATTGATGTAATTTATCCTTGTAACTAATATTGTAAAATTTCAATTTTTTTTCTTATCATAAGAAGTGTGTACTATATCCTTTTTTGTTGTCTTTTGTTACATGGTTGAGGTATTGGGCCATGTGGTATTGGGCCATGATACATCACCTTATCACAATGATTTGATATTTGCAGATTCTTTGTGACTTTCACGTAAGGTATCACCATATTTTCATGGCACATAATTTTTAGTGAAAAATTCTTTAGCTACATCTTTCAGGGTTGGATGGATTGAAACACTTATAAGAGTTGTATTTGGATTATTCATCCATTGACAAGATCTTTCTTCATAATGTTGGAGTAATGTCCTCCCTAAGGGTGTTGACATTGCGGAATATTAGCCTTAATGGAAGCCTACCTAACCAAGGTATTCACAGTTTGATCATATTCCTTGGATTAATTGTGTTATGATTTGAATGTGCCTCCATGCAGATAAAATGTCTGAGCTAAGCATCACTTCTTTTATTTCACAGGTTGGTGTGAACTTTCTACCCTCCAAGAGTTAGATCTCAGTGACAATGTTTTACTGGAATGCTTTCCTCATGTTTGGGAGACTTAACATCAATTCGAATATTGGACCTCTCTTTCAATTAGGAATGGCAACGGGGCGAGGCGGGGCGGGGCGGGGCCGGGGCCGGGGATCACCCTCCCCGTCCCCGATCCCCGATGGCTCAATTTTTCCCGGCCCCGGCCCCGACCCCGATCCCTGACGGGAAACTTATCACCGCCCCCACCCCCGCCCCCTAACGGGGATCGGGTTTCCCCGACCCCGAACATTCCCCGGCCAAAAAAAAAAAATTCAGAAAATACAACAATATTCATCATCATCATCAACAAACAACAACAACAACATCATCATCATCATCAAAACAAAAACAAAAAAATAAAATAAAAACAGATCTGAAAAAAAAAAAAAAAACAGATCTGTAGAGAAGGAGTGGATGAGAGACGAGAGGGAGTGGATGAGAGACGCGGTGGTGGTGGTGGTGTGAACTAGACAGCGGTGGTGGTCGGCGATGTCAAGAAGAAAGGGAGTGGATGAGAGACGCAGTGGTGGTGGTGGTGGTGCGAGCTGCACGGCGGTGGTGGTTGGCGACGTCGAGAAGAAAGGGAGTGGATGAGAGACGTGGTGGTGGTGGTGGTGGTGGTGCAAGCTGGACGGCGATGGTGGTGGATCTGAGAGAGAGAGAAGTTAGTGAGTGAGGTAGAGATGAAGGACGCGGCTGTGAGAGAGAAAAGAGAGAAAAGTAAGACACGGGCCGTGTGAGAGAGAAAAGTAAAACCCTCATTTGGTTTATATATATACATATATATGTATATAAGGGGTAAAATAGTAATGTCACATCGGGGATAAATCGGGCCGGGGAACGGGGCTGGGACACTTATCCCCGTCCTCGGCCCGAATATGTTCGGGGATTGATTTTTGAATACCATCCCGTCCTGCCGGGGGTATTTTTTGGGAAAAACCCGCTCAATTCAGGGTCGGGGATTGGGTCCCCGTCAGGCCGGGTTCAAATTGCCATCCCTACTTTCAATCAGTTCACTGGAAATCTTATTTCATCTCCCCTTAGTAATCTCACAACACTTGAATATCTTATCCTTTCTTACAACCATTTTGAAATCCCAGTCTCATTTATTTCATTTTGCAACCATTCAAAGCTTAAGGTATTTTTAGGTGACAACAACAAATTGAGTGATCAAATTGAGTTTCAAACATGGATTCCTAAGTTCCAACTGAAGGTTTTCAGTTTATCAAACTGTGGATCAAGCAATCTTGGTATGAAATTTCCACATTTTCTCTTTTACCAATATGACCTCAGAATAGTTGATCTATCACACAACTCGGTCAGAACATTCCCAGTTTGGTTGTTAGAAAACAATACGCGATTGGAAGTTTTTCATCTAATAAATTGCTCCCTCATGGGGCCTTTCCTACTGCCATCATATCCTAATCTCCATGCCATTTCAATTAATATTTCTGACAATCATCTTGAAGGCCCAATTCCAACAAATATAGGTTCGATCTTTCCAAATTTGTTGAATTTAAAAACATCTAGAAACCTTATTCAAGGTCACATTCCTACTTCTTTAGGTGATATGCACTCTTTGGAGTTTTTAGACTTATCCAACAATAATTTGTCTGGACAGATACCAAAGCATTTGACAATTGGTTTCTCCTTTTTATCCTGCTTCTTACTATCGAACAATAATTTGTCTGGCCAAATATCTCTTTTGTTTGTAAATTTAACCAGATTGGCATGCTTATATTTGGACAATAATCATTTCACAGGCAAATTTCCAGATAGCATATATATTCCTCCTTCTTTGGAAGCACTTGGTATTAGCAACAACCACATGTCTGGAAATCTTCCGAGATGGATGGGGAACATGTCCAATCTGATGGGAATTGCTATGTTCTCAAATCATTTTGAAGGTCCTATTCCAGTAGAGTTTTGCAAACTTGGTAATCTTAAGTTTTTAGACCTTTCGAAGAATAACCTGTCTGGTTCTATACCGTCTTGCTTCAACCAATTGAGAGTAAAACATGTCCACTTGAACCGAAACCAGTTAAGCGGCCTAATGACGAGTGCATTTTACAACAATTCTTCTTTGGTGACATTAGATCTTAGCGATAACCACCTAAATGGAACCATTCCTAGCTAGATTGAAAGCCTTCATGTGTTAAACATTCTTCTCCTAAAATTTAATAATTTTGAAGGTGAAATTCCAGTTCAGTTATGCCAATTGAAACAATTAAGCATATTGGATCTTTCTAAAAATAACTTTTCTGGTTCCATACCTCCTTGTTTTCGTGAAATACCTTTTGAGACAACCCATGAAAAATCTTCTCTGGAAACTAGATATCAGATGGGTGGTATTTCAACATTTTCATTGTGGAGCTTTGTCGAGGGGTCAAAGTCACTAGGAGAACATTATATGATGGATGTTGGATATGGAACTATTATCTTCCACTCTTTGGATGTCCAACAAAAAGTGGAGTTGACAACAAAGCATGGATCCTATGCATATAAAGGCAATATTTGGACTACATGTCTGGAGTTGATCTGTCTTGCAACCACTTAGCAGGGGAAATCCCATTGGAAATGGGAAACTTGAGCAACATCTGTGTTCTAAACTTGTCTCATAACAATTTATTCGGATCAATCCAATCAACATTCTTACAACTAAAGCAGATAGAAAGTTTGGATCTCTCTTACAATAGATTGAATGGAAAGATCCCTTCTCAACTGATTGAATTGGACAAGTTGGAAGTCTTTAGTGTGGCATACAAGAACTTATCAAGTGCGTTCGACCCCAGATCGAAAAGCTCAGTTCGCAACTTTTGAAGAAAGTAGCTATAAGGGAAATCTCTTTCTCTGTAGACTTCCCTTGCGAACCAACTGCAATAAAACTGTACCAATATCAACAATGTCAAAAGGCCTGGAAAGAAAGATTGAAGATGGTGGTTTCATAGATATGGAGGTTTTCTATTCATATATTATTGCGTTGTTGGGGATTGTTGCAATTTTGTTCAAAAAATCCGCATTGGCGACAAGCTTGGTTTCACCTCGTTGAAGTGTGCATGACCTCTTGGTACTACTTCTTTTTGGACAATTTTATTAAGTTTTTTTGCAATAGAAGTATGTAATCTCCTTGATTAAGATGCAAGTTCTTGAATTTGAATATGAGAAAATGAAATATATATTAGCGTTCTAGTCTAACTTATGTTACTAAACTTTTTTCTAGAAAAGTTTGTTGAAATAAGTTGCCTATAAGTGTCGGTTTTAACAAGATGTCTATAAACATAGATGTTGTAGTATTGTCATGCAATGACACAAATTGGTGTGCCTGATTAAAAATACCCATTATAAAGTAGACTAGAATTTCAGGTAGAATGTTAACACTTTTACCAATAGAATTGAGATATATGAACGGCTCTTGACAAAGGCTTTCTTTAATCTCATTTCATGTATTTTGTTGCCACAAAACTGTTTTAATTCTCTCTAGACCTTGTCACATATTAACATTCTTGTATTCTATGTTGTTATTTATTTTATTTTATTTTGGCGATTCTTGCATAGTATGTTGACAAGGCTTTCTTTCTTAATTCTTACATTCACAATGTTAGTCTACAAGCAGTTACCTTTTTAAACTTATCCGAAAAGCGTAATGTATGATGTACATTTAAATTATTTTTTTTATCGACGAAATTTAATAATTAATTGTTAGATTAGCATATAAGAGGAGTTTAACTTATATCCTATGATAACCCAACCCGTAATATACTTAATTATGCATGTGATTATGTATTTGATATGAATTTGTATGTTTAATTATGTGAGTTATTATGTCATTTATGTGATTATGAATTTATATCTGTTGAGTATAGAAAAATCTGTTGCAATTGGAACCTTGAACTAAAAATTTATAGCCTTAGAGACGCCAGAAACCAAAACCGATTTCATATTTGTGTTTAACATGATTTTTAGAGCCTACGGTGAAATTTGGCAAAATTATGATTCGTAATGAATTAATTGAGCTTAATTAGCACAAACCTTAGATTAAGCCAACCTCGAGATTTTATGTTTAATGGAGTAATGAGATTTGGATTCTCATTGGTGATTACTCTAATGTAATTTAGGATTTATGAGAATTTTGGAGTCTAATTCGCATTTGATTTTAATAACAATTTATTTTGGAATTAGAAATTAGGGTCCAAATGGCTTAAAGCAGTGAAATTAATCGGTTTAATTTCAAATATGGACCCATTTGGGAGTTTAATTAATACTCGATTCAGTTTAGTAAAATTGAGATTTTATTAATTGGGTCTGAATTGGAGTCGATTAAGTTATAAAGATTGGAAATCAAGATTATTATGAATTAAGTTTATTTATGAGGTGCTCAATTGAATATGAAATTTATTGACGGAGATTTTGAGTTTGATTTGAAATTGAAGACCTTAATAGCTTGGGAAACCAAGATTGATGATGAAAATGAATTTAATTTAATATTTGGAGCCTTTTTGGGAAACTTATTAAAAATCTAATTCAGTTGATAAATTTAATTATACTTAATTGGGCCTTAATAGAAGTCAAATTAGACTAATTAAATTATGTTGAATTTATGATTAGTTGTAACAAATTTAATTATGTGTTAATTAAGATTTTTGAAGACTACGTGTTATTTAATTAAGCTAATCTTAATCGTAAATTAAATTAAGGAAGAATCTAGAATTGTGAGTGTGTGTGGGTGTGCACAGAAATCATATATGTGTGTATAGGTGTTGTTCTGGCAGCTTGGATCAATGTGCACGTGTGTAGTGTGGATGCATCAAGAGAAGTTGTGTATGTGTGTGTGTGTGTGATATATGTGCTGGAAATTAGATTCAAAAACATAGAGAAGAGAAAAGGGTGAACTGAGGGACTGAGAGAAAGAGAGAGGTCGAAAGAGGAAGAGAGAGAGAGGGAACTCAAGAATGAATGGGATTCAAAAAGGGGAAATACAAGGCTGCTGGAAGCAGCCAAAAGAAAAAGAGAGTTCAACCCAAGGAAGAAAAAAAAAAGAAGAGGGTTCTGTGGGATATCAAAATTCAAGCTAAAAATTATGGAAAATTCATGATAAGGGTCAACTACAATGGTGAACCAGGCATCTGAACATTGTGAGTAATATCTTAGTAAAGATATTTTCAAGTATGTTATTTTCCAAATGCTTCTTCTGTATAAGCTTCATGGAATTGTTGATTTGAATTACGAATGAGTATTATATATGCCTATTTTTTGTATAAGACTCTGTGAAGAACTTGATTTGGGCCCAAGGCCGTTTGATACGTTTGATATGTCTAAATTGGGCCTAAGGCCATTTGCCATTTGATAAATGGGCCAAAGGCCGTTTGAATATTATGAAGGGCCAAAGGTCCTTTGAATAATATGTGATGGGCCCAAGGCCGTCTGAATACGAATGCAATGGGCCAAAGGCCGTTTGAATATTATGATGGGCCCAAGGTCGTTTGAATAATATGTGATGGGCCCAAGGCCGTCTGAATACGAATGGAATGGGCCAAAGGCCTGTGGCTCGACTTTTCATGCTCCTTTCAGCTACAATTAGCGCCCACAGTTCAAACTCTACCTGTGGTTTTGAATCTGATTTCACAAGTGCAATGTGAAATAGATAAAAACCAAAGAGTCCAAATCTGGCAAATCTTTTGGAAAATCGATGTTTGAATCAAATGCTAAAAATGGACTACTTCGTCAGATTTCAGAATCGCCACCTAAATATTTTTGAAAAATTTAGGAAACCCAAAATTCGTGCCAAAGGCCATTAGTCCGTCATCATCAAAGTGTCTCGGCTCAGAGACTTAGGTACAAAAGGGAAGGTCATGGATTGAGCACCCCACTCATCCGATCAAAGATCGGCCTCTACTAATCATGATTTGATTTTTATTTACATTATATGCTCTTGTTCCGATTTATTAAGTTAACTTACTATGTGATGCACACAAGGTATAGACTAACTTGCGAGAATTGGGACATTTGATTTTACATTTTGTTTGAAAATGGTTTTGAATTTGCCACTTGAAAAAAGTGGGCTTGAAAAGAGTTTGTGAATTTGCCACTCGAAAAAGCGGGCTTAAAAGGAACATTAATCAACTATCCCAATTCAAGCAACTAGCCTTCATCCACAGGCATTCAAATAGTTATATCATCTAAGCAATTAGCCTCATGGAAGTATGCTTTGATATGGTAACATGAACATTCGATGTAAGATGCTAAAACATAAAATTACTCACCTAGTACTCCGAGCCAAAACAAAACAAAATAATTAGAAAAATATGTATGTTCCTAATTAATGCAATATGACTAATGCAACGCACACATTATGTATTTTATAGGCTTGACTATGAGCAGGACATATGATTTCATTCAAGACATGCGATAAGGCACGTATTCAAGTAATGAATTTGAACATTGATATTGGGTTAGTATGATGAGCCGAACCTTGGATGTATGCAAGATAATGGATGCGAAGCATAAGAATACTAATTTTGAAAAAGAAAATGATGCCCTATATTAACCATCATAAGCAAGTAAGTAAAAGGGAGAAAGACGTGGGGTTGGAAGACATACAACTTATTACATAGTTGCCCTCGTGCAAGAGGGTGCGAATCAAAGTCCGAGAGTCCGAATTAAACTGATTATTACAAAACTGAATGGATGGAATAAGCTAAGCTAAGCTACCTACTTTATTACAACAAGGATAACCATGAGAAGGAAATTAATTATCTAAGTTAATTGGCTATAACAATTACATTTAAACAAGACTAATTAATAAATTAATTACAAGAATACACAAGGGTTGCATACACAACGTCCAAGAACAGTACTGTCTGCCTGGGCTTGCTCTATTTCACCTTCAGCCACTGTCCTCTGTTTTCTATAAAATACACTGTTGACCAAACATTGATGGCCAGCCGATCCTCAATGAAGCTCGGCCGGACCTTGAATGAAATATAGTTATAGCATTCCGTGTCATTTGGTCTTTTAAATTTTAATTTTGTCAATTTGATCTTTAAAATTTTCAATTTGAATTAAATTGATCCAAAGGCTGGTTAAAAATTTAATGGAAGAAATATAAACTTGGATTAATTAGTAAAAGTCCTATTAGTAAGGTTGGTGTTCCGTTAAGTTTATGTGTATATGAGCATTTTACCCTTGTTAAAAGGCAAAAAGAATTGAGAAGCATCAATTCATTTAGTGTTAATAAAAAATTATTAAGTGTTACAAGTGCACCACATGATAATGTTATCCATCAATCATCAAGAATTATGCTTCATGTCCTAATACAAAATTGTGGGTTTTACCCTCTCCACCAATATTTTAGTAACCACCTAACACTCCTCAAAAGCAGTAGATAATTCTCTTATTCGTATTGGTTATGTAGCATTTCTATTTGTTTTGTTATTTCAAAACTTAAAACTTTCATAACTTTTATTATACACATTTATTTTAAAAATATTTAGCTATACGAAATTAACAATTTCTCAGTTTGCGAAACTATCGAGTAAAACTAAGAAAATTCTCAATTTTTTTGAATTTTAAAACTGAGAATATTATCAATTTTTGATAACTTTCCAATTTTAAATTGATAAATTTTTTAGTTTTAAAATTGAAAAAAAAACCTGATAAATTTCTTAGTTTTGCACATAAATATTTCATATGATTGTTCCATCAGCTAAGAAATTTTTTAATTTTCTTAGTTCCGTTTACTTCACATTATACCATATTTATCGAAACTAAATTGAGCCTATCAAAATAAAATTTAAATAAAGTCATGAGGGTGGAAAAGAGTAATTTAACTGAAATATTTGAAACAAAAATAGGTGCAAAGATCAAACAAAATCATGAAGATAAAGTTTTCACTTGCAGAAACAATAGTATCATCCGAACTCATCTTCAACCTCACAACCTTTCAACATCTTGCCGAAGCCACATCCACGAAGTTCAAATTTGCCAGCCTCAGATCGTTTAGAGAGTACCCAACCATGTCCACACCACACGGCCAAAACGGCTTATTCCTTTTCCCGCTCGACACACAATAGAGTATAAGTTCATAAATTGAGACTTGTGTTTAAATGCCCCTATAAATTTTAACTATCATCTCTAAAGTATACATTTTGTGTAAATTTAATCCTTAAAGTTTCATTTTACTCAATTTTGTCCCTCAATATTATATGGTTATTTTTTTTTTTTTTATGAATGTTTTGAAACTAAATTGACAAAATTAACAACTTTTATGACCAAATTTAAACGAAACACATACTTTAAGAATATTTTTATTATCATTAATTTCATTTAAAATTGGACTAAATTTATTCAAATTAAAGATTTTAAAGATCATTACAATAAAACTAACTATTTACGGCTTTATGTTTACGGCATATTTTAAATGCATGTCGTAGTTAGTACATTCTATGGCATTTTTTATTTTTTTTTTGCAAGCCGTTAATGTTTTTTCAATAACGATATACATACCATGTAAGTCGTTAATTCATATATTTATGACATGCTTTTATATTTTCACAGCTTACAAAAATATGTTGTAAATATTTGCACTTAAAACAACATGCATTTCATGTTATAAAATATTATAACTTTATACAGCATGCATTAGCATTCTATGGCATTTTTTATTTTTTTTTTGCAAGCCGTTAATGTTTTTTCAATAACGATATACATACCATGTAAGTCGTTAATTCATATATTTATGACATGCTTTTATATTTCACAGCTTACAAAAATATGTTGTAAATATTTGCACTTAAAACAACATGCATTTCATGTTATAAAATATTATAACTTTATACAGCATGCATTAGCATGTCATGAAAATTTCTATTTGATTTTTTTTAGGGCAATTACAGCGGTAGTCCATGTAGTTTACCCCTTTTTTTATATTTATTTTGGTTCTTGTTTTGACGGAAAATCAAATCATGTATCAATTTGGTCCCTGTTGTTTTGACTTTTCTATAAACTACAGGGACCAAATTGACACATCTTTTGATTTTTCATCCACCAAACTTAACCGTCGTTATTTATTGGACTCATATGACACAATCCGTAAAATTAAGGGGTAGAATTGAGCAAATTGAAACCATAGAGACCAAAATGAAAAAATGGGTAAACTACAGGGACCATTTGCATAATTTACCTCTTTTTTATGGCATGCAAAAGTATACCGTAAAAAATGTATATTTCCACGGCATACAAAATACGTCGTAAAATATTTACACTTAAGATAACTGACATTTTATGTCGTAAAATATAATAACTTTACACAACATGCATTAAAAGATAAAATTGACAAAAAGAACATATTTTAAGGAATAAAAATGTATTTTATCTTCTTTTTTTTATATTTATTTTTGGTCAAATTACAAACACCCCCCTCGAGGTTTGGTGAAAATACATATTTCCTCCTAAGGTTTGAGAAATTACATCCCGCCCCCTGAGGTTTATATTTTCATAACAAATTGCCCCCTGAGGTTTTTATTTTCATACAAATTTCCCCCTAATTTTTCCTAATTTGTTATGAAAATTTGACCCTCATGGGGCAATTTGTAATTTCTCAAACCTCAGGGGAGAATCTGTATTTTATCAAACCTCAAGGGGGTGTTTGTAATTTGCCCTTTATTTTTCACTGGTTTGTATTGTTTTTCCCCCCTCAAATTGCATAATTTATAGGGGAAATTACCAGACAATTGCACTGTTAAAAAATATTACAAATTTATGAAAAATATATAATTTTCATTATTAATATATATAGTTTACAACTTACCTGCATTTTTTTTTAAATATATATTGCATTAAAATTTCCGCTAATTTATAAAATCACGGGGTATTTATTGTTGACCCCAAGTCAAGGTCTGCTCAAAGTATAATGTTATATACACCAATTAATGTATACACTAGTATACCAACTAGTGATGTGGCGTGATTTTAGAGGTTTTCAGTATTTATAATTTGTATAATAAATAGGGTCATTAATGATATCATAACACTAATTGATACACTTGTGTGTATACTAATTAGTGCATGTAGTACCACCGCTGCTCAAATCATACAAATAAATTCCAAGTCATCGCAGAAAATTTTGATAAAGTGACTTTACCTTCACTAGATGCATGATGATGCTATCAGAAAATTTTGATAAAGTGACTTTACCTTCACTAGATGCATGATGATGCTATGAACGTGTGTGTGATATACACGTTTTTCCATTTGGTAGGTGTTTTTCCATTCGGTTGGGTTGCCACAAACCCTTTCATTTGAATTTCATGAACCAATCCGTGATAAGGAAGTCAACACTTGAGATTTGAAATATTTATGGCATGGAATATTTTTCTTTAACTTGAGGTATCTTCGTAAGTAAAAATCCAGTTTAATAGTATCACGTAATTATTAATATAGCATATAATTATTTAATAATAAATCATCATATAAGATTGATGAAATTTATTATTTAAATGTAACTACCATCCAAACAATTTAATAATTGCAACATATGCACAATGGAGTTTTGGTGATCCTCATTAGTTAAATGTAACTATCATCGAATATAATTCATTAACCACTATTTTTAGAAAAATTATTAGATACTCACAGAGTATTATGATATTGTCTACATGGTATTCCAGCCATTGAAAAATTTCAATATATACTAAACTAATCATATTTTGTCTCCTAAGTATCTAAGAAAGATGAGTCAGTATGTTTTATCCGTAAAATTTTTTACTACATGATTAGTTTAGAACATTACATAGATAATATCACATAGTACTTTGAGACTATCGAATAATTACCCACTTCGAGAAAAAATTAGCTGAGTTGGCAATCTTGTACATTATGAAATTATAGGTAGGATGGTGAATCATTGCGAAGGGTAGATTGACTATTTATTCCTTTTTTAGAGGGTCTTATTTAGCTCTTTATTCATTCCTAATTATGGGCCTTTTTGATTTTTTTTAGCAGTAATTGTTGATATTGGACTTGAATGGATGTTTTTGCAAATTTTTTTTATTTAGTTGATTGTCTAGTTTAATGTAATTTTCTTGATACATATAAATAATCTCTTAATAACTGGAAAAAAAAAAGTATGTCTAAATATTATCTATTAATTTTTTAAACAATAGTTACTTATTATTAGATTACAATACGAAGTGTTTATGATAAGAAAGTATCACTGGCATACTAAGGGGTTGTTTGGCTAAAGATTTTTGAGTAAAAAAGCACAAAAGGATAAAATTAGCTATATAAGTCAATAAAATAAAATGTTACATCCAAATTATAATCATTACACTTTTTTTTTTCACAAAAGTCAAAAAAGTCAAACCAAAGGAGATTAAAAAAGCCAGCCTAGAAAAGTCCCAACACAAAAAAAGTCAGCTAAAAAAGCCAATGCCAAACGAAGGCTAAATTTATTATTCTCTACATTAATGAACTCTAGAATTGAAATTGTTCCGTTTTTCCTTCAGAAGCAGAGTTATTTATACAGAAACTCTCTAAATTATTAAAAATATTGCTTTGACCTCTTAAATTTTAAAAACATAAAAATAGATTCCCTAAACTATTAAGAAGCATCATTTTGTCCTCTTAAACTATAAAAACGTATAAATAGACCCCTTAAACTATTGGTGTGTTTCACTTTGATCGCTTCTATTAACGGTCTAATTTATATATTTTTATAGTTTAGAAATATTTGTATCCTTTATAGTTTAGAGAGCAAAGAGATACTTCTCAATATTTTAGTGGATCTATTTCTACACTTTTATAATTTAGAGAATCAAAATGATACTTCTCAATAATTTATGAGATTTTAGTGTAAATAACCCTCAAGAGTATTTGAACCCAAAAATTTTCCTTTGGAATAAACTCTTTTATAATTAAGATAAAGTCATTGCAAGATTATGTCTCATCACCAACAAATCATACCCAAAAAAAACTGTAAATTTGTTATTGTTCTATTACAGTGAACAAAGTAGGGGAATTAAGTTGATGGAAATTGAGGTCATTCCATCAAATGTTATATAAGCATATAATTAAAAAGAAAAATGCTCCGTAGCTTGAAATGTTAAAGCTCGAGTGGCCCTTAAAGTGCAGAAGTTCAAATTTTCTCTCTCCTCTCTATCTCTCTCCTCTCCTCCCCTCTCTTCTCCTCTCTATCTCTATTCTGGAAACGAAAAATCATTCAAACACTCTGAACCAACTAAAGTGAATTGAAGCAACTGAAGTGCCGAAACACAAATGAAGAATCAAAATTAGGTCTGATTAACCAAAAATAAATATATATATAAAAAAAAAGGTAGATGCATAAAGAGAGATACAAAAGAAGATAGAGAGTCTGAAAGTAGATGAAAACCAGAGAAAAGAGATATACAACTACATAATCATTTTCTACTCATGTTTTATTTTTATTTTTTTCTGAGCTACCAAACAAAAAGAGTTAATCAAATCAAAACACTAATTCTTAATCACCCAATGCGAAACCCTAAATTAAAAATAAAACCAACTACTTTCAGATCATACAGAGCTTGTTAACTAAAAATCAATCCATTACTTGCAATCACAACCACCACCAGCAACAATAGCAATACCCTTGTGGCACACACAGCAGTAGTGGCACCCTGGTCAGCGATGGCACACAGGTCGACTCCTCTCTCTCTACTCTTTGTCACCCAGTCGATGCTCCTCTTACTGTTTAGCTAGGTTATCGAATTGGTACTCCTCTCTCTCTACTCTGGGATAGTCACAGGATACCAAATTCAATTCTTAGTCCATTACCATCCGATTTATTTCATTACATGAGCCAATTTCATCATTTCTCAATAACTCAAATAAGACTACAACTCATTAGTTCTATAATCACATCACCAACATATAAACACTTCAAACTGTCATTTCACGGATATTTCATCTGTGGGAAACCGTCAAACAGGACCCATGTAAACATAGGCTATACAAACACCACAATTGCCATTTTACGGAAATTTCGTCCGCGGGATCGGCACCCATGTACAGTTTCGGGACTTTCACCCAGGACACTTCGACCAACTTAATTATAATGGAGTCCATCCCCTTTCTTCTCCCAAACAAACATTCATACATATGCAATGCATTTCAACACATAATCATACGTGGAGCACATCCCCGTTCTACTCCTTATTAATCATACGTATACAATGTATATAAACACATAATCATATTCAATGATAACCAATCATGGACTAGTTTCAATTCACCTAATCCACATGCAATTTCTACAACAATCATAACTAACCTCCACCGATAACCCAATACAGTTATTTCTAAATAGATATACAATCTCATGACAGATAATTTATTCAAAGTTTCCAAAGGTGAGACATATCACCTATTCAATTTCACCATCTATTTCAATACTTGACCAATTCCATGTTTACAACATTAATTTCATTTATTTATACAAATTAAATATACTACTTATTCTAGGGCAAACTCCACATTTTCCCCAAATCTCAATCAAGTGCCAAAATCAACAATCTTGACACCACACAACATCATTTTTAAACCCTACAATCATTTTCTTCTCATTCATCAAAAACCCCTCTTTCCATTTTATACCCAAACCCTAGATTTTACTTAAAACATCTTCAAATCACACCGTTGTTACACAAATGACAAATATCTAAGCTAAATATCATATGAAGGTGTAGAAGAATCCCTACCTCAAAGAGAGAAGACGAGTCAAGCAATAGTGAAACTTAGAGAACACCGAAACCCACTTCTAATTGGATCAAAATGAATGTCTTGATGCACTCTACCTTTTTCACGAAGGCACTAGGGTGAAAAGATCAACAGATCTAGATGAAATCTAAGAGAGAATGTGAGTTTTAGAGAGAGAAAGTGTAGATCTAGGTTTCTGGAAAGTTTTAGAGAGAGAGAGAGAGAAGTGAAAAAGTGATACAAACATCATCTTCACGGACTGTTATACACGCAGTCCGCTCGAACGTAGAATACACAATTCCAGAAATTATACAGACGAAGGACCCCACTCAAGCGCGAGACTGGATGCTCGAGCGTCCAATGCACTCTTTCAACATTTGTAGATCTGCAAAAATACTGAAAGTTGACAAATCCCACTCGAGTGTAAGAATGGACGATCAAGCGGAGGAGCAAAATTTGTGAAGCCTGCTCGAGCGCAAGAATGCCCGCTCGAGCGGAAGAGCCAAAATATGGGCATCACAGGTTTGGAAAAACAAGCAACCAACTTGTTCCATACACACAATTATAACCTGATAACCAAAATAGAGGGGGGACAAGGGAAGCAAGACATGAATAATCATTCTAAACCATACCAACCCCAGTCCGGAATACAACAAATAATGGCTGGGCCAAAATCAGAATCGCTATAACCTCCCCCCCTTACAAAATTTCGTCCCCGAAATTACAAATCATGCTCAAAATATAATTAAACCATCCACAACAATGTTATTCTTACAAGTTCATCCCCATGACCCATTCTCCAGTCATCCATTTCCATCGACTCGATACACAAGTCCCACATTGAAAGTACATTTTACCATTTTCCAAACATTTGCAATGTTTAAATCCAGCTTCAAGTTTTCAAAATTTTACATAACATGTACAATGCTTCCAAAAGTGATGCAATACATATGATATTCCATATTCGCAAACATATACAATGTTTATAATAAATTCATGTTTCCAAAATGTAAACAACATATACAATGCTTCTACCCTTCCAAAACATATACAACGTTCTTATATTCTACCAATTGTGATCAATAAACAATACATGTTCAAACATCAACAAATAAGTCCGGATACTTCTCTCGGACTTCCAGTTCATGCTCCCAAGTCGCTTCCTCGACCCCGTGATGTTTCCACCATACTTTTACTAAGGAAATTGTCTTGCCTTGTAAGACTTGGTCCCGTATATTCAAGAGTCTCACCAGTCTCCCCTCATATGAGACATCCTTATCTACCTCTAAGTCGGTCCAATCCAATACATGCGATGGATCCGGCTCATATTTCCGAAGCATACTAATATGAAATACATCATGAATCCCAGAAAGTTATGGCTGTAATTCCAAACAGTAAGCAACCTCCCCAATCCGCTCAAGGATCTCAAAAGGGCCAATAAACCGAGGCGATAACTTCCCACTCTTCCAAAATCTTATCAAACCCTATCTAGGTGATATTTTCAAAAAGATGTGATCTCCCGCCTCGACAGACAACGGTCTCCTTCTACGGTCGGCTTAACTTTTTTAGCGACTCTGAGCCGTAGCTAACCTCTTACGAATAAGTGCCACTTTCTTCATCGTTTCCTGAACCAACTCTGGACCCAACAAAGGTGCATCACCCACCTCGGCCCAACACATAGGGGATCTACACGGTCGGCCATACAAGACCTCAAACGGTGCCATTCTAATACTCGATTGGAAGCTATTATTAAAGGCAAACTCCACTAAGGGCAAGTGCCTCTCCTACGAACCCTTAAAGTCAAGAACACAACCTTGAAACATATCCTCAAGGATCTAAATAGTACGCTCGGACTGCCCATCAATCTGAGGATGATACGTAGTACTAAAGGTCAATCTAGTGCCCAAGGCACTCTGCAAGCTCTGCCATAATCGGGCTATGAAACGTGATCTCCATCCAAAACAATCATCACAGAAACCCCGTGCAACCTCACTATGTCCTTGATATACAAGTCGGCCAGATAGTCTACTGAATCACTCATGTGCATAGGTACGAAGTGCACGGACTAGGTCAACCGGTCAACTACCACCCAAATAGCATCACTACCCCGTTGAGTCCTCGGAAGGCCCACAATAAAATCCATCGTGACGTGCTCCCATTTCCACTCGGCTATAGGCAAGGGTTGTAACAAACCCTCTGGCCTCTGATGCTCAACCTTCACTTGCTGACAAGTAAGGCATTTTGATACAAACACGGCTACATCCTTCTTCATACCTCTCCACCAAAACTGGCGACTCAGATCATGATACATCTTTGTGCCTCCCGGATGCACCGCAAGGCATGAATTGTGAAACTTTCAGAGTACTTCCTCTCGGCAAGACTCTGGTACAAACAAACGATCTCGGAATCTAACACTCAAGTCAGGACACACACTCAAGCCCCATTCTACTTTCCCATTGGAGATTTTCTCCTAGAGGGTTTCTACTTCAATGTCATTCTTCTGCACTTCTAACACTCGGTTCACCAGTGTAGGTTGGGCAACTATTGAAAACAAAGTCGCAGATTCAACGAACTTGCCAAGATTCAAGTCGAACTCATGAAGAGTAACCAACATCTCCCATTCCCTAATGGCAATACAGGCCACACTACTAATAGACTTCCTACTCAAAGCATCGACCACTACATTGGCCTTCTTGGGATGATAATGTAACTTGAAATCATAGTCCTTTATGAACTCCATCCGCACTCTCTGCCTCAAATTCAAGTCTTTTTGAGTAAACAGATATTTCAAACTTTTGTAATCGGAGAACACTTCAAATCTCTCACCATACAGATAATGCCTCCAAATCTTCAAGGCAAAAATCACTGCTGCTAGCTCTAGGTCATGGGTGGGATAGTTTCTCTCGTGGGTTTTCAACTGCCGTGAGCTATAGGCCACTACTTTTCCCTCTTGCATCAAAACGCAACCCAAACCTTCCTGTGAGGCATCACAGTATACAGAATAGCCTAAACCCCTCTTTGGGATAATTAATACTAGAGTTGTGGTAAGTCTAACCTTAAGCTCTTGGAACGACTTCTCACAAGTCTCACTCCATACAAATTTGACTCCCTTCCTCGTCAGTCTAGTTAAAGGTGAAGCTAGTCTAAAGTAATCCCTCATAAATCGACGGTAATACCTGGCCAACCCCAAGAAACTATGGATCTTGAAAGCGTTCTTAGGTTGTACCCAATCTTGCACTGTCTCTATCTTGGATGATTCCATAGTCACCCCTTTCCCGGATATCATGTGGCCTAAGAACTTAACTTCTCTTAGCCAGAATTCACATTTCCCGAACTTAGCATACAGCTTATGGGCTCTGAGTAACTCAAGTACTACCATAAGTGTTCTTCATGCTCCTTCTCGGAGGGTGAGTAAATCAAAATGTCGTCCACAAAGACAACCACGAAACGGTCTAGAAACTCACGGAAGATCTGATTCATCAAATCCATAAATACAGCTGGAGCATTGGTTAGCCCAAAAGGCCTCACTAGGAACTTGTAATGGCCATACCGCGTACGGAATGCCGTCTTCGGGATATCCTCCTCCCTTACCCTCAATTGATGGTAACCCAACCTCAAGTCTCTTTTGGAGAAACAACAAGACCCCTTAAACTAATCAAACAGATCATCTATATGAGGCATTCGGTACTTGTTTTTAACAGTAACCTGGTTTAACTTTTAGTAATCGATACAAAGTCACAAGGCTCCATCTTTCTTTTTAGCAAAGAGAGTCGGTGCTTCCCAAGGTGGTATACTAGGGCGGATGAAACCCTTATCCAACAATTCCTGTAGTTGAATCTTTAACTCACTCAACTTAGTGGGTGCAAACCGATACAGAGCCATAGAAATCGGTGTCATGCCAGGCACTAAATCAATAGAGAACTCAATTTCCCAATGAGGTAGTAAACTAGTAAGATCCTCGAGAAAGACATTGGGGTATTCATAAACTACCCTTGGCAACTCAACCAGAATTTCACCACACTCACCACTCAAGAAGCTAGCAAGAAGACAATTGAGTTCACTCCACCCACGCAGATCATATACCGGTGATAAGACTCTATCCACTCGGCCCTCCAAGAAATCAAAGTAGTCACCGCTCAAGGTACATACAGTAACCTTCTGACGGTAGCAATCTATAACAACCTGGTATGACGATAACCAGTCCATACCCAAAATAACACCAAAACTAGACATGTCAAGTAATACAAATGCAAATGGAAGTCGACGACAGACAACCTCTATGTCACAACCCCGACACCCCTGTTTCAAGATAACCTCACCACCAATAGGTGACTTTACATAAATTGGAGATGCTAACTATGCCAACTCCAAACCCAAAACCGATGCAAATGGAGACAAAATAAAAGAATGTGATGCACCCGTATCAATTAACACATTGGCAACTAAATTGCAAAACAAAAAGGTACCTCTCACTACAGATGGAACCGATACAAGATCTGGCGCGGTAACAACATACACACCCTCTATCGGCCTCTGATCTACCTGCTCACCCCTCGGAGCATAAGCCTGCTGCACTGACTGAACCGAAAAGGCTCCTTGATTGGCCATCGAGGCCTGTGCTGACTGGTAACTCTGTGTTTGTCTCGAACCAGACGCACTAGATGTGTCACCCAACTGTGGGCAAAACCTCTTCAGGTGCCCTGCCTAACCACACTAATAACAAGTGGGCGGTTGTCCTCTACCTTGACTCTGGCCTTGAGAACGAGCCAAAGATGAAGCTGCGTGCTGCCTTCCTCCTCTCTGCGAGCAAGCTGGAGACTTATGGCCCAACTAACCACACTTGAAATAAGTTACGTCTCCCTGACCACCTCTCTCAAAACCTGAACTCGGTATTGGAAATGTGGACCTCGACTGTACTCCCTGGGACCGCTAAGGATTAAAACCCCTCTGCCTCTTACCGTCCCCCTGACTATCCTGACTCCTCCTAAAGCCCCTCATCCTTTCCTCCTCTATCAGCATAATCATCTCGAGATGGGCCGCCGCCTCTACAAGATGCCCATAATCCCTAATCATGGATCCGACCACTCTAAACTTGAGTCAAGTCCTCAGCCTCTTCTCAAACTCCAAACACCGGCACTCCTCCGTCGCCACAAGCTCGGGTGTAAACCTAGACAAGCTAGTAAAGGTGTCTTCGAACTCTGCCACAGGCATGTTCAACTGCACCAGCTTAGAGAACTGGTCCCTCAACTTCTCCCTAATAGTGGGAGGCAAAAACTTCTTCTGGAAGGTGTCAACGAAGGCCTCCCAAATCTCTCTAATGCGCCCCCGCGCATATTTCCACCACTGACCCGCGTCTCCCTTCAACTGGAAAGACACTAAAGCCACTCTCAAACCTTCATCTTTGATGCCAAGCATCTCAAATGTCTTCACCGTCTTCTCCAACCACTCATTTGCTTTCAGTGGTTCCTTAGGATCGCCTAAAAACTCGTCCGGATTCAACCGGAAGAACTCTCTCTTCCGAAAAGATGGTCCTACTTCAGCAACCTGGGCCTGGACTTGATTCTTAGCTCTGAGAACGTCCATTGAATCCCACAATGCTCCTACCATCTCACGAGCTAAGGCGTCCATGGCCATTTGACCTACTGGCTCGGCCACGTTGGCCTGACCAATCCATTTCTCCTGTGCCGAAATTTCATCCGGTATAGGCATCTCATGCCTTCTAGGCCTACCACGCCTACCACCACCACGACCACATCCTAACATCCTAATAAAGGTAACGAAACAAATTAGAACATTTACAAATGTGTTGATGTAACGCCCTCAAAATAAGACAAGCATTTACATATAAACTAACCACATTCCTTTATTTCATTGAGTTTCATTACATAAGTATTACATGTTAACATCAAAACAAAATGCCCTACGGGCTTACAGCTTTCCAAGTTAACACTTGGTTTCAACAAAAGAGTACTAACTCGTTTACACATTAAGCCCTTGGCTTGAAGTTACATGTAATACATCAAAAGTAAAACAACTACACTATGTCCGCCTCTAGCCTTCCAAGCAATGTCCTTGGAGGTGGCATGCTTCCTGTACCTGAAAATGATATTCCCATATAGGGTGAGCCACAGCCCAGTAGAAATACACTAAACCAACCATGGACAATGACTAAAACATTAGCAATTGATAGTTGGTCAACACTGATACAATCACATAAATTACATATTTATGTCAACGACTTACAAGTCCCAATTACTTTTCATTTTCCCTTTTTCAACAGATAAGCGTGCTAGCTCTATCATCATTTCCACAGATATGTATAAAAACTATATCTCACATTCAGATAAGCATAAAAGCTATACCCACATTCTCAACAGATATGTATATCAACAATATCCACAGATAAGCATACAAGTTGTATCCACACTCTACAACAGATATGTATATCAACAATATCCACAGATAAGCATACAAGCTATATCCACACTTCACAACTGATATGTATATCAACAATATCCACAGATAAGCATACAAGCTATATCCACACTTCACAAAGATAAGCATATGAGCTCTATCTTTACTTCTCTAGACAAGCATATGAGCTCTGTCTACGGAGTTCATCCCCTATCTCCTCCCAATACCTATCCGGTTTAGAGGTACATCCCCTATCTTCCCCTAAACCGCGGAGTACATCCCCTATCTCCTCCTCTACACATAACGTATATAAACACATTGGTTCTATATACAATCACACAATACACACAATTAATGTATTCTATCAACCGTCAAGTTCCATGACACGTTCCATTGATTAGTTTCCGTTTACCTAATCATCATGCATTGTCTACAACAATCCCGACTATCCTCCACCGATAGCCCAAAGCAGTTATTTCTAAAACAGAAAATAAATGCACAAAAGGATATTCAATCAACATTTCATTTCCTCATTTCTCACCAATTAATTATCCCGATTAATTAAACAATGTAATTAGGCCATTTTCCATAATTACTATTTCAACCCTTAGGTCCCATTTTCATCAATGATTCAACAATCATTCTATTTTTCTATGCCAAACATGCATCTAGGTTTATTATGAATAAAACCCCAACTTTTGTAAAATTACACAAAAGCCCAAACTTTCACAAATTTACCAAACCAAGCCCAACATCTCAAAATACCAAAATTTAAAGACAAAACCCATAGAGAGGAGTAGGTTATCCCTACCTCAATTTCGGAGTCCCAAAGGAGAAGACGACAAAACCCAACGTGCTCCAAAACCCGAGATTTTCAGATTAAAATGAAGCCCTCGACGATCAACAACCTTTTTGTAAAGGCCAAAGGTGAGTAAATCACTCCTACTAGATCAAAACCTAGAGAGAAGGTAGAGTCTAGAGTGAGAGGCTCATCAATGGTGATTTTGGAAAAGTAAGAGAGAGAAGAGAAAGTGAAAAAGTGATTTGAAAAGTCACAAATTTCGGGATTTAAACCCAGTCTTCCGCTCGAGCGTAAAACACCCCGCTCGAGCGGCCACTCACAGACTTCCGCTCGAGCGGCCAACCTCCCGCTCGAGCGCAGAATGCACTCGCCCAGCACTTTTACAGAACCAGGCCTCCGCTCGAGCTCCCAACCCTACGCTCGAGCTCACAACACTGCACAACAAGATACTGGATGGATGTAATCTACGCTCGAGCGCCAACACCTCCGCTCGAGCGTACAGGCCAAAAATCTGGGCAACTAGTTTCGGTTTCTAAACTCAACCAACCTGTAACAAACCCGCTCAACACATCCTATAACTCAAATACAAAGTAAGAAAGGATGTAAACAAGATAATAAACAACTACCAACATCCACGGACACATGTCCGGATCACTATACAACAAGGGTAAACCTGGGATCGCTATATGGAGCACATCCCCTTTCTACTCCCAATTAATCATACATATACAATGTATATAAATACATTATCATATTCAATGATAACCAACCATGGACTAGTTTCAATTCACCTAATCCACATGCAATTTCTACAACAATCATGGCTATCCTCCACCGATAACCCAATACAGTTATTTCTAAATAGATATACAATCTCATGACAGATAATTTATTCAAAATTTTCAAAGGTGAGACATATCACCTATTTAATTTCACCATCTATTTCAATACGTGTCGAATTCCATGTTTACAACATCAATTTCGTTTATTTATACAAAGTAAATATAATACTTATTCTAGGGCAAACTCCATCTTTTCCCCAAATCTCAATCAAGTGCCAAAATCAACAATCTTGACATCACACAACATCATTTTTAAACCCCACAATCATTTTCTTCTCATTCATCAAAAACCCCTCTTTCCATTTTATACCCAAACCCTAGATTTTACTTAAAACAACTTCAAATCACACTATTGTTACACAAATGACAAATATCTATGCTAAATATCATGTGAAGGTATAGAAGAATCCCTACCTCAAAGAGAGAAGACGAGTCAAGCAAGAGTGAAACTCGGAGAACATTGAAACCAACTTCTAATCAGATCAAAATGAAGGTCTTGATGCACTCTACCTTTTTCTCAAAGGCACTAGGGTGAAAAGATCAACGGATCTAGATGAAATCTAAGAGAGAATGTGAGTTTTAGAGAGAGAAAGTGTAGATCTAGGTTTCTGGAAAGTTTTAGAGAGAAAGAGAGAGAGAAGTGAAAAAGTGATACAAATATCATCTTCATGGACTGTTATATACGCAATCCGCTCGAGCTTGGAAATTGACGCTTGAGCGTCAGACACAAAGGTCCGTTCGAGCGCAAGAAGCAACGCTCAAGCGTGGAATACACAATTCCAGAAGTTATGCAGACGAAGGACCCCGCTCGAGCGCGAGACTGGACGCTTGAGCGTCCAATGCACTTTTCTAGCATTTGCAGATCTGCAAAAATACTGAAAGTTGACAAATCTTTGCCCGAGGGCAAGAATGGCCGATCGAGCGGAGGAGCAAAATTTGTGAAGCTCGCTCGAGCGCAGGAATGCCCGCTCAAGTGGAAGAGCCAAAATCTAGGCATCACAAGTTTGGAAAAACAAGCAACCAACCTGTTCCAAACACACAATCACAACCCAATAACCAAAATAGGGGGGGGACAAGGGAAGCAAGACATGAATAATCATTCTAAACCTTGCCAACCAGGGTCCGGAATACAACAAGTAATGGGTCAAAACCGGAATCGCTATATTTTTTATCAAAAAATATGCAGAAATTGATTTCCTTATAGTAAATTAAGATCATGGTGCCAAAATTTGATATAAATTTAAGCAAATAAAAAATAAAAAATTTAATTGATAGTTTCTCGACTTCAATCTACTTATTTTGTGATTTTGTTCGAAATCATATAAAGAAAATTCATATTAAATTTACAATAATTTATCATTAAGATACACTTATCTCTTGTATATGTATTAATCTACTATAACTATATGATATGTCTTTTTGCGAATTACAGTGTTGATATCCATCATCCACAAATGGCGAAATTCTTTGTTTGGCCTTTATCTAGATGAGCCGAAGGAAAAAAAATTAAACAATAATAATAATAATAATAATAATAATAATAATAATAATAATAATAATAATTATAATAATAATATAACCAACCAAAATAATTAAATTAAGTCGTGTATCTTAATCAGATCAAGTGGACCACATAAACAAGTAAAAATAAAACAAAAAGTTAATCCTTTAATTTTTCCAAGAAATTATAGGAACATGTTCCTTTAGGCAATGTTTCAATCTTGGATTTATGGAATAAAAAGGTGAAAAAAAGAAAATAAAAGAAGGACAGATGAAAAAAAAAAAAAGAAAAGAAGAAGAAGTCTATACTTCATTTCCTTTTCTTCTCCTTTTCCTATTTTTTCCCCCTCCACAAATCCAAATTCCAAACACAAAAATTTCCAAATAAAATCACTTTGGTTGTGTTCACTATTCCCCCTCCCCCCTCCCCCCGCCCTGTTAAAAAAAAAAAAACACACACACACCATGAAGGCACTTAACTTTTGTGTGTGCGTCTGTCTATATTTACTGTCACAAATTTGAGAACTATTAAATTTTGATTACATAAGCCATAAAAATAAATAAAATAAAAAGGCACAAATTTTCATATATATTAAATTTTGATTACATGAACCATATTAAAAAAAAAAAAAAAGCACCTAGGTTTCACCATGTAGTTTTATTGCCTCAAGCTATTCATAACAAAACTTGTACAAATAACATGAGTATTATTTGGGTAGAAAGTCACATAATGTGTATATATATCTATATATTTATATCTTCATCTACAAGATTCAAAACAAAAACTTCTCACACAAAAGATGTTGGTTCATTGTTAGTAAAGAAGAGGCCAGAAGGCCCATCATTAGGCAGCAGGGCTAGCTTCACAGGACATTGAGCACCTTGTTCTGTAGTTAGTTTGCCGATGTGGTTGTTTATATCTGTTTTAACCAAACCGGGGCAAACACAGTTGATGCGGAATGTGGGATACTTCTTGGCCAGAATTCTTGTGTATGCATTTATGGCTGCTTTTGACACTGTATATGCAGACGAAAAAGTAGGCCAGCCTTTGATTTCTAACGTACCTTCTTTGAAATCTTTTAGAAACTCATTTAGTACCTCTTCTACTCTCTCCTCTATAAGGCTTTCGACATCATTCAACACTTCTTTAGCCCATTCACTAGGTATTAACTGAAACAAAAAATTGAGAAAAACTAAGATCAACTACAATTGGCAAAAAAAAAAAAATTGAAAATATGAAAACAAAACATCCACATCCATGAGAAAGGAAATGTACAGACCACACAATACAAATCAGCACTTTGCTCAACTCCCTTTGATTTCATTATGAGACCACATAAAAAGTGAGTTTTTGCAAAGGATTTCTTTTGCCACTAAATTGAACATTCTTAGCAACCAACCCTGAGGAACACATTTTTAAAATATGGGAGTTCAAAATGGTTTTTACAGTTGGATTATAACTTTCAAAGAAACAAATATATATATGGCTTTAAAAAAATGTTTTCTCAGGGGGTTCACCACTAATCATTGAGTAGTGTCACCCATGTATCTTGACTAAACATAACCGCCCTAACCTAACAACAATACAACATTGATAATTACTTTTGGTAAGAGATAGTTAAAACTTTTGCTTTTTAATCCAAATTTGAAAGCTAATAAGGCTGTCTGTGTAAGTTTGTTTTAATTAGAGTGCAAATTTTGTACTTACGAAAGAGGGTTTGGTTAATTCTATACCTGTAGCCTGCCCATGCTAGAAGAGACATTTACAATCTATAGCGATCCCGGGTTTACCCTTGTTGTACAGTGATCCGGACATGTGTCTGTGGATGTTGGTAGTTGATTATTATCTTGTTTACATCCTTTTTACTTCGTATTTGAGTTATAGGATGTGTTAGGCAAGTTTGTTACAGGTTGGTTGAGTTTAGAAACCAAAACTAGTTGCCCAGATTTTGACCTGTCCGCTCGAGCGGGGGTTTTGGCGCTCGAGCGGGAATTGCACCCATCCAATATTTCCTGTGCAGTGTTGGACGCTCGAGCGTGGTATTGGCCGCTCGAGCGGGGTTGTGTGAGTGCCGCTCGAGCGGGGAGTTAGAAGCTCGAGCGGAGACCTGGTTCTGTAAAAGTTCTAGGAGTGTGTATCCGCCGCTCGAGCGGGATTGTTGACGCTCGAGCGGGAGTCTGTGAGTGACGCTCGAGCGGGGTGTTTGACGCTCGAGCGGGGCGACTGGGTTTAAGTTCCGTGTTTTGACTTTTCAAATCACTTTTTCACTTTCTCTTCTCTCTCCTACTTTTCCAAAAACACCATTGTTGAGCCTCTCACTCTAGAACTCTACGTTCTCTCTAGGTTTTGATCTAGTAGGAGTGATTTGCTCATCTTTGGCCTTTACAAAAAAGTTGTTGATCGTCGAGGGCTACATTTTAATCTGAAAATTTCGAGATTTGGAGCACGTTGGGTTTTGTCATCTTCTCCCTTGGAGCTCCGAATTTGAGGTAGGGATATCCTACTCCTCTCTATGGATTTTGTCTTTAAATTTTGGTATTTTGAGAGGTTGGGGTTGGTTTGGTGATTTTGTGAAAGATTGGGGCTTTTGTGTTATTTTACAAAAGTTAGGGTTTTATTTATAATAAACCTAGATGTATGTTTGGTATAGAGAAATGGAATAAATGTTGAATCATTGATGAAAATGGGACCTAAGGGTTGAAATGGTAATTACGGAAAATGACCTAATTACATTATTTGATTAATTGGGATGATTAATTGTGAGAAATGAGGAAATGAAATGGAATTGTTGAGATTGGGAGTGCATGGGGTTAAAGGGTGTAGTTGGTTTGTTTATCACACACCGAATTGAAATGTTGATTGAATATCCATTTGTGCATTATTTTCTGTTTAGAAATAATTGCTTTGGGCTATCGGTGGAGGATAGTCGTGATTGTTGTAGACAATGCATGATGATTAGGCAAACGAAAACTAATCAATAGAATGTGTCATGGAATTTGACGGTTGATAGAATACATTAACTGTATGTATTGGGTGATTGTATATAGAACCAATGTGTTTGTATACGTTATGTGTAGAGGAGGAGATGGGGGATGTACTCCGCGGTTTAGGGGAAGATAGGGGATGTACCTCTAAACCGGATAGTATTGGGAGAAGATAGGGGATGAACTCCGTAGATACAGCTCATATGCTTGTCTGGAGAAGTGAAGATAGAGCTCTTATGCTTATCTTTGTGAAGTGTGGATATAGCTTATATGCTTATCTGTGAATGTGGGATATTGTTGTTATACATATCTGTTGAGAATGTGGATATAGCTCACATGCTTATCTGTGAATGTGGGATATAGTTTTTATACATATCTGTTGAGATGATGATAGAGCTAATATGCTTATCTGTTGAAAAAGGGAAAATGAAAAGTAACTTGGACTCATAAGTCGTATGACATAAATATGTGATTTATGTGAATGTATAAGTGTTGGCCATCTATCAATTGCTAATCTTTTAGTCATTGTTCATGGTTGGTTTAGTGTATTTCTACTGGGCTGTGGCTCACCCTATATGGGAATATCATTTTCAGGTACAGGTAGCATTCCACCTCCAAGGACATAGCTTGGGAGGCTAGAGGCGGACATACTTTTGTCGTTTTATTTTATATGTATTACATGTAAATTCAGGCCAAGGGCTTAATGTGTAAATGAGTTAGCACTCTTTTGTTGTAACCAAGTGTTAACTTGGAAAGCTGTAAGCCCGTAGGGCATTTTGCTTTTGTTGTTAACATGTAATACTTTTGTAATGAAACTCTGATGAATGTAAGATTGTGGGATTTTTATATATCAATGCATATTTATTTGATGGGTTTAATGTAGTTATTTTGAGGGCGTTACACAATCCTTGGTGAATCAGATAGCTGGAGGAGAGGAATGAGTGCTTCGATCATCCTTCTTGTGCCGTAGTAGTTTGTTTGCAAGCATTCATTACCCAACTCGTAGCTTGGAGTCATTATTTTTTTCCATGAGCTCACGATGCATTAACGCATTAATGAGATCATTCAGTAACAATCCTTGCGTTTTCTATTACCTATTACCTAAAAAGCATAATCCCTGCCCTGTTTTAACTTTTGGATTAACAGCGAAAGCATGAAATTGGAAGACAATTGAGATGATTTTGACCCAGTTTATAAACTATACTCTGAACACTCTCCACTCTTTTCAACCACTTTTTTCTTTCTCCTGAAATATAATGACTCATTTTTTTAAACATGAAAGAATTATTGAAAAGGAGTACGATGACTTTTGGGATCTTTTGATCTTGTAAATTATGCACATGAATCATCTTAGAGGTTGTCACACATGAGGCAACAAAAGGTTTCTCTAACACAGGTTGTAGGAAAACCTTGCCCAAATATATATATATATATATATATTAATAAAAAGCGCACTTTTGCTCTCTTGCTTTTCTATGTGGAATCATTCAATGTTAAAAGTGATCTGCAAGAAAATTTAAAGATTAGGTATAGATCATAACTTTTTCATGAAAAAATCATGCAACTTAGTGAGACAAAAGAAAGAAAAATAGAATATTAGTGGCCATTAGATGTATGCATCAATGGAATCACAACGATATGAATTTACTTGAGGGAAAATGACATGAATCATGCATAAAGACTCACCCAACTACCGTCCGATGACTGCAAAGAATCCCAATCCATCGTGACTCCAACAATTCCAGCATTGTTCACCTACAATAATTCAAGCTTTTTCATTACTTCGCAAAAAATCACTGGAACGTTCAAGGAAATGAGTAATAGATCTTTCTAGAAATTTGGATTGAAGGCCATATCTGCCTCTCACTAATAAGTAAATGCATAGTTCATTCCATATTTTCACTAATCATGCAATTGATGACAAGAAACACAACTAATTTTCCTGTTTAATAACATAACCATACTGATTTTCATTCTATCTAGACAACCAAACATGTATTGCCAAAGTTTATTAGAATAGTAATTCTAATTATAAAATTTACAATTGAGGTAAGCTTATCGCTGTTGACTCAGACTGCACAAAAACTAATGATAATTATAAATTAAATAAATAAAAATAGAGAATTTGAGAATTGGGTTGTGAATCATACCAAGATATCAAGCCTTCCAAATTTGGACTTGATAAAATCAGCAAGGGAAGCAACACTAGATGGGTCCACAACATCAGGTTGACAGAACACCACATGATCAGAGAGGCCATCACTTTTGAGTTTCTCAAGGGCTTCGAAACCCTTCTTCTCATCTCTAGCAGTCAACACCACTATGATTCCCTTAGAAGCTAATTGCCTACATATCTCAAACCCTATTCCTTTATTTGACCCTGCTACAACTACATACCTACACAGAGACAATATAACACAAACAGTTGGTGGGTGTGAAAGTTGAAGCTAGAATGAAATTGAGTGAAAGAGAATTCAAATGCTACAAAAGAAGCAAAGATACACCTCTTTGTTGTAGTGATTGCCTCTGCCATTTCTGACAAGATGGGATGTGCTTGAGGAATGTTAGCTTTAGTTCACCTCTCAACCTTTGGTTCTTTTATTGATAAACCAAGATAGTTTTGCTAAGGGGAAAGCACCATTAAATTCCTAATTTGGGAATGTTAACCCATTTAGTCCCGACATTTTTTTGTTGGACTAATAGGTCCTATTTTATGTGTAAATACATTAGTACTCATTTTTTTACGTGTCTGGGTCAGTAATTGAAGGGGTAATTTTGGATTGGTGTTTATATATAATTTACCGAATTGCCCAAGAAGCTTACTATAGGCCTTTTTTAGATTTCTCTCCTTTCCGAACATTAGCAACATCAACTACATCACCAACATTACTAAAAAAACATCATCAAAAAATAGCAACATCATAAAAACATCATCCAACATCATCAAAACATTGAGAACATCAACATCATCAAGCATCAACAAACATCAAACATCAAAAAACATCATCAAACATTGAGAACATCAACAACATCATCAAACTTGTGAATATCATCAACATCAACTACATCTTCGAACATCATCAAACATCCGCAACATCAATTACATCTTCAACATCATCAACATCCTTCAGATTATCACCCACTGTTTTGACAACTTTACTCCGCAACAATAAATATAAAAACTTTACTCGAATTAACGTCCTTATTGAACCCTTATGAAAAAATATAAAAAATATATATATAGTGACGTTATGAACATCATCAAAAATATATATTAAACCCTTATGAACATCATGATGTTATGAACATCATCAAAAACATCATCAACGTCCTTCTTCTTCACCCAATTCTCCGAATCTACGCCGCCATTTGACTCGAAACCCACTTTTCTCTCTCTCTGATTCTTAAATCTCCGTCCTTTAGAAGGAACAAAGCTCTTATTCAAAACCCAACTATCAGATTCATCAGCTCTAGAATCGGACCCGAAAACCCCCCCTCTCTCCCCTCTCTCTCCTCTCCTTTCAAATCCATTACTAGAAACAGACCTCTTCGTAGACCCCCAATCATCGACCTCATCGGCACGAGAAGGCGCTAATTCTTTACTCGAATCCCTATTAAACCCTCCTCCTCCTTGTCGACGCGACTCATCTGAAACCCTAGAAGACCCCCACCTAGAATTCGAACCCTCCTCACCTCTATTCCTATCGTAACCGTACGATCTGAATCCACCACCGAGCTTGGACTGGTCGAGCTCCTCGGCGGTTCTCTAGCGCGGACCGATCGGCAACGACATGAGATCTTCGGCGGTGAGGCCTCTGGTTTGGGTGGTCTGAGCCGGTTTGGCGAACTCGGAGAGAGGTATGGCTTGGGGCTTCTTCTTCTTGGTCTTGGTGGTGGCCGCCGCAGCGAGGCAAGGGTTCGGATGTTGATGTTGTGATGTTGTTCAATGGTGATGTTTTTTTTTGAACATGTTCAATGGTGATGTTTGATGATGTTGATGTTCTCAATGTTTTGATGATGTTTGTTCAATGGTGGGTAAAAATGTAAACTTTCTATACAATATATCAAAAATATATATCATACAAAAAATAAAAATGACTAAATGGTTTAAGAAAAAACACTTAGGACTAACTACAGCAACATTTATCAAAATGGGATTTATGAGTAATTTTAAATACCTTTATTTATAGTGTATGTATATGCTAGGTTAGGGTTTAATTTGTGTTTGTTATAAATTTTTGTGGTGTTTCAATTATGTGGCGGTATATATGTAAGTTATGGTTTCAATTAATCGTTCTTTTACTTATACGGAAATTGGATATAACTCATTTGTATAGGTGTGAGATTCACAAAAATGTACGAAATGTCTCATGTTATAGGATTATATTTATGTGGGATTGCTTTATTTGTTCCTAATCTTCTTCTTAAATTAATGTTGGTTTTGAATTTTTGGGATGTTCTTTGATTATGCTTCGTTATGGTGGTAGAATCAATAAATTATTGGGATTGGACAGTTTTCAATCTGTAATTGGATTTGACCGTTTAATCCGGCCCAATGGACCTATTTTTGGGTTCTGTTTTAATAAATTAAACCGTTTACATTTTAGAGTTCGTCGAGTGCATTATTCTTACAAAAAATCAAATCAATGGAATAACAGAAAACACGTGTTGGATCAATTTTGTATGAAACGTTTATTTTCTCACCATTTATTTTTTTCATACAAAATTGATCCAAACACATGATTGTCGTTATCCGATCGACTTAATTTTTTATAAGGAAAGATATACTAAACGAATTCTAAAATATGAACGATTTAAATTATCAAAATCTGATTTAAAAGTGTGTTCACAACGCCTAACAATACCTCTCTAATAGCCATTAATATTATTTCATTTATTATAAAAAGTGGCTTATTGAGGTATCCAAATCCAAGGAGGAAATAATCGTCATCACTTAGGCTCTTGTCCGAGTAATCATCATCAATTACGTGACAAGGTCTCGATTTCATTTTTATTTTCTAAATTATTCTTAATTTTTTAAATTTTATTCTGAAACTATTAATTTTATATACTTAGTTCAATTAAAAATAATATGTCCAAATTAGTAATCGTTGAAACCTAAACGAACAAAAATTAATTATATAATTTGAACAATCTAAGCCTTCGTTTGGTAAACATATTGGGACTAAATAAACACATAAGGATAAAAAAAAAAAACTACAAAATCACTGATGGTGGGATTGTTTGTTACAACTTTTAGAGGGTGATTATAACTTATTTTGATTTGAAAGTTTGTGCCAAACTATTTGGTGCAGCTTCTGCTTATAATTTATTAGGTAAAAGTAAATTAAATAAACTAAAAAAAATAATTATTTAAAAATTAGAATAAAAGTATTTTTAAGGGAGCCTTATTTATAAGTCTTTTTTCTGACACTTATAGTAGGCTAAGTCTTGTGTAATTTCTTATAGAGTCTCAAGTGTTATTTAGATATGAATGTATTCTACAAGGTCCTACATAAACGTAACGTGACGTGACACTTACATAAACGTAACGTGACGTGACACTTACATAAACGTAACGTAACGTGACACCTACATAAACGTAACGTAACGTGTCACGTTACGTTTCGCAAACTTAATGAGTTTTTATTTTTTTTAAATTGAATGTGAAAATGTTGCCGGTTTATGTTGGTGTCGCGTTACGTTTCATATAAATATGATCTATGGTAACATTCAATATCCTATATATAGATCATAGGTGTCACGTTACGTTACGTTTATGTAGATATGATCTATAGCAACATTCAATTTCCTATATAGGAAATTGAATGTTGCCATAGATCATAGATGTCACGTTACGTTTATGTAGGTGTCACGTTACGTTACGTTTATGTAGATATGATCTAGGTAACATGCAATTTCCTTACCATAGATCATAAGTGTCACGTTACATTTATGTAGGTGTCACGTTACGTTTATGTAGGTGTCACGTTACGTATAAGTGTCACATTACGTTTATGTAGGTGTCACGTTACGTTATGTTTATATAGATATGATCTATGGTAACATTTAATTTCCTATATATGGTTTTACTATTATTTATGATATTAACAACTAATATTGAGGGTAAATGTGTCAACAAACTTCTCACAAAACTTATGGGAACATAAATTTTTTAGTAAAACCATATGTAACATGAGTCTTCCTAATAGGACTTGTAAATAATTTTTCCTATGTTTAACTTCTATCTTTTAATTATAACTTTTAACTTAAAAAAAGTTTCCCAAACAGGACCGCTATCTCATAATAACAATTTTAATCCTACGCCATTAATTTAATATTCTGTGATATCTTTTTGGATTTTTTTCAGTCCATAGTCCATAGACTTTTCCATTCAAATTTGTCTACCAACCAAGGCGAATAATACAACAATGATAGAGACCATTAATTTTGGAACTCTAAAAAGACCACTAATGACATAGCACTCAATAAAAAAAGAAAAAAAATACAACACCAAGGCCAAAACATCAAATCATTCATGGTGGGGCCTACTACCACATCATTAGTGGTAGCACTAATTAGTGCTCCCACTCATTTTCCCGAATAATAATAGTCGCTTATGTCACAAGCTGCGTCATCACTTATGTCACAAGCTTTTGAATAACGGTGGTAGTACATGTCTCAATTAATATACTAATTAATATATCAATCCTAATTACAATATTGATACCACTCATTAAACAAATTATAAATATAAAAAATCTCGTAAATTATGTCATATTATCAATTAATATACTAGTTAGTACACTAATTGATGTATATAGTATTATTATCAATTGATATACTAGTTAGTACACTAATTGGTGTATATAAATAGTATTATTATCAATTGATATACTAGTTAGTATACTAATTGGTGTATATAAATAATGTTATATGCATCAATTAGTGTACTAACTAGTTTACTAATTGATGATGTGATATAATTTAAGAAGTTTTTAGTATTTATAATTTGTTTAATGAGTATGATCAATAATAATGTTATAACTAGTATTGGTACACTAGTTAATATACTAATTGATACATATAACACTATCACAAGCTTTTAGGTTTTGAGATTTTTTTTCGACAAATTACACTTTGATCCTTAAAATAATTCTCTCACTTTAACCTCAAATGTTTGTAATAATTTTTTCCAACTATTTTAAAACAAACGTCTATTTAATTTTGAACAAAAAAATGTCGTTTTTCTTCCAATGAGCTGGTGGCAGCCACATATGATATAATTATGTTCATTAGGGCGGACTGGATTAAATTGGATTAGTATTCTTATAACTAATAGTTCTAAGACTACGAATCCCTTTAGATTGTGTATCATATTCTAAGTTTGGATTCAGTTAGGATTATAAGGAGGGATTAATAGTCTAAACTTTGGGTTAGTCCTCCAATTTATATCTCACCCCCTATGTGGGATTAAATAGTCTATCATATGTGGGATACCATATCCAAATGAATTATTAGTCTGTACTTCAATTGTTTAACCAAACATCGGATTAATAATTTTATTGGACTATTAGTCCAATCCTAAGCTCATGTCCACCCATACAAATATGACCACAATGGATAAATTATATTTTGTGCCTAGTTTCACAATTAATTTTTTGACTAAAATAATAAAAAATTCATTAAAAAAAAAAGAAAAAAAAGAGTAAATTAGAAATATACCTTTGAAAAATTACATGAACTTGTAGAAATTTTTTAACAAAAAAAATATAAAATTTCTAATTGTATCTTATACAATAATAAAATTACATAAATAAATAATTAAAATAAATTTCTAAAATCATTAAAAAATTATCAATTAACTTGATGATTTATTAATAAAAAAGTCATTTGTTATGAAATTAGAAATTTTAAGAGATGAAATGTAATTTCTAAAACCAAAAAGTGATAATTCATATTTTAAGCAAACCTCAAAAAGTGTATTTGAAATTTATCCAAAAATTAAAAAGTCAAAATATCATATTATAAACACTAATCAATTATTTTTCCACACTAATCAATCAACTTTTTTATTTTATTTTATTTTATTTTTTACACAGCAGGAGGAAAGGAATAGTCCCAGATAATAAGCTCAACTAAGGGAAAAGGAGGAGAAGAGGCCCAGTTGAGTCCAAAACATCCACTAAGAGCAGATTTTGCCACCCAATGCGCAACCATATCTGAAGACCTAGGGCTCGAAGAAAAGAATTGCCAACGAGAGGCCATGAATCTGATATCCCTAATAATCACAGCCACATTCCAAGGAGGAACATTCTCTAAATCACTTTTTCTCTTACCATTATTTATGCAAATGACTATTTTAGCTGCCTTTTAATTTTTTTGTGAAAAGACTAATAAAAAATAGTCAACTTTTTTTGTAGTGATTTTTTTTAATTTTTTAACTATCTTAACCTATTACCAAAACAACCCTAAAAAAGTATTCCAAATACTAATTTTTTTCACTTACTAAAAAACTAAAAAAACCAAATTACTAAAAAAGTCAAATTACCAAATTAACAGTTGCCTCGTAAAACATACTCATGAACCCTTAATTAGACCTCTAATCCCTTTAAACCAAAAAGATACAATTTGTCCAAAAAGATAACTATCTGTCAAAATACAATACAATCACACAACACATGCTACTGGTGTGCTTCCTGCTTGTGAGGTAATACCAAATGTAAAAACATATAATTCACATTTGACAAAGTTGGTTCCTAGCCAATAACCTAAACCCCCTTTTATCCCCTCCCTCCTCCTATTCCACCCAGGCCTTCAATACCATTCCTTTTTAGCAAGTTCCAATAAATGAGGCCGAAATCATCAATGACTGATCAAATTACAGTATTTTGAAAAAGCTTTAAAAAATGCAATAAGATTAACAATCCATGACCAGAATCTTACTTAGACAAAAGGGCTTTACAAAGAACTGCAGGGGGGTTCATTCTTCACTCCTGACTTCCTTTCTCCAGTTCTGCCATTTCAGTCGTTATTGTTTTAGGCTCGGAAAATTACACTAACATAATAATAATTAACCATGAACATATGAATGGTTGTAGAACATCGAGACAGAGTCTGCAAAAAAATATCTTTCATGGAGAGAGATAGTCACATAATAAGGGATTCAAGGACTGAAAAAGATAACAAGAATATAAGCTTTCTTGATGGTGGTGATTGGAATATCTCCAATCCTTGATGTTTTTTGTTTTTTTTAGTTAATTAAATTTAAATTTGATAAAAAAAATAATAATTAAAATTTATTTTAATTTTTTTATCACAATGTTTATCAAATCAAGACAGGAATATATTTTTTTTCCATCAAATTGATAATTCATGAAAATTGAATTTGATGAAAATTTTAAAAAAATAAATACAGGGACAATAAAAAAAATTAAAAAATTAAAAAAAAAACTGAAGTAATTTTTGCAATTTAAGGAAAATTATTTGGAAAAATTACAAAAGAACTCAAGGTTGACATTTGTAATAAAATAAATGTCGAGTTTTTAATTTTATTAATTTAAATCATAATCTTTTGATTTGTTTTTAATTTAGGGTTGGTTTGGGGTGTCCTAAAAAAGTGCACTTTTTGTCTTTTTACGAAAAGATGTGCAGAAAAGTAGAGAGGTGATGTGATGGAAAAAAGATAAAAAGATAAAAAGATGGATTATATAGGTTATGCCAAACCAACCCTTAAATAATCTATCTATTTTTGTTAAGTAAAGCCGAAGAAATATAATATTTTAGTCATTAAACTGAATTAAAAATAATATTTTATGTATACTTACATTGAGTTTAATGACTAAAATATTTTTTTTTTCCAGTTAATATTACTTAATAAAAACAAGTGAATAGTTTAAATTAAAAACAAATGAAAAAATTAATATTTAAATTGAGAAAATTAAAAATTGAAATTTTATTTTATTATAAGTGTCAAATTCAATTTTTTATTTATTTATAATTTCTCTTCAATATTTTAATTGTTGGGTTCAACTTATTTAAATCACAATGGACGACGCGGACAACAACAATAAAAAATCAAATGTTTTAATATGATTCACTACATTCTAACAAAATACATTTTTTTTTAAAGGTTTAAATTTTCAGCATTAGTGGGTTCATTTTGGGAGTATCTCGAGATTTTTTAGATTACTTCTGCGTAAGCGATGACGATTATTTGTCATTACCCTAACCTTGTACAGACTTGATGAATAACAGAATCAATCTCCTTTTTAAATAATTTTTTTTTGATAAATATTATAAATTACACAATCTTATACTAATATTTAGGGGAAAGTTTAAAAAAAAAAAAAGGATTTGAAAATAAAATTTTAATTTAAACAATTTCTCTCTTTATATTAAGTAAATTTGATAGAAAAAGAGCTATTTTAGTCATTAAATTCAAGCAAAATGGCATTTTAGACATTTATTGTAGGATTTTGTTAACCAATTCCTTAAGGACACTTGTTAATGATGCATTAAATTATTTCAACCACCTTCACTATTATAGTAGATAGAAAAATCTATAAATGATATTTGAATAATGCTATATGTACCAATTGATATACTAATTAGTATACCAATTGATGATGTGGCATAATTTAAGAGATTTTTAGAATTTGTAATGTGATTAATGAGTGGGGTCAATAATAATGTCATAACTAGTATTGGTACACTAGTTAATATACTAATTGGTGCATGTAGCATCACCGATGATATTTTAGATATTTTATGTACACTTATATTGAGTTTAATGACTAAAATAATTTTTTTTTGGGTTAATATTACTTAACAAAAACAAGTGAATAATTTAGATTGAAAACAAATCAAAAAATTAATGTTTAAATTGAGAAAATTAAAATTTTATTTTGTTACAAGTGTCAAATCCTAATTTTTTATTTTATTTTATAATTTCTTCACAATATTTTGATTGTTTGGTTTCAACTTATTTAAGTCGATGACAAAAAAAAAAAAAAAAAAAAAAAATTCTAATGTTTTAATATGATTCACTATGTTCTAACAAAATACATTTTTTTAAAAAGGTTTAAATTTTCAAGCATTAGTGAGTTCATTTTGGGAGTATCTTGGGATTTTTCGGATTACTTTTGCGTAAGCGATGATGCTTATTTGTCATTACCCTAACCTTGTACAGACTTGATGAATAACGGAATCAATATACTTTTTAAATATTTGTTTGATAAATATTATAAATTACACAATCTTATACTAATATTTAGGGGGAAAATTTAAAAAAAAAAGAAAAAAAAAGAAAGAAAATTCAGGATTTGAAAATAAATTTTTAATGTTATCAATTTAAAATCTTAAACTTTTGACTTATTTTCAATTTAAACAACTTCTCTATTTATATTAAGTAAATTTGATAGAAAAAGAGCTATTTTAGTTATTAAATTCAAGCAATTTAGCATTTTAAACATTTAATGTAGGGTTTTGTTAACTAGTGCTCACTTGTAAACAAGACCTTTTAATGTATACCTACATGAAATTTAAGGACTAAAATACTCTTAATCTGTTGATTTTACTTAGCAAGAATAGACGAATGATTTAAATTGAAAATAAATTGAAGGATTAAAATTTAAATTGACAAAATTTTAAATTTATAGTTTATTTTATTATAAGACTTAAAGCTTGAAGGTTTTTTTTTTTTTAATTTTTTATAATTGTCTTTAATATTTATTAAAAAAATACAAAAATGTTAATATTTAACAATATATGTATAGTCTAAAATATAATAAACAATAACACTACATCCATCGAATTTGGGCTTATCCGATTTGTCCAAATATGTTTGCTCCAGTTGCCCCAAAGTTGTGTGGGCTTCTTGCACGGTCATCCAAGTGGTCATTTGGCCATTCAATGGTGACAATCACAGTTGATAAGGGTGATACCAGTCATTCGGGAGATCGTCCGGCCGGTCAAAGGTGACAGTCGTAGTTGACAAGGGTGACGTTGGTCATCCAGGCAGTCATTTGAAAGGCCATCCAGCCTAGGGATGCCACGTAATTGACGCAGAATCGGACATCCTATATTCGGTGGATCAATTATTTTCCTATTATAAAAAAGATATTGATATTCTAAAAATATTTTGATCCCAAAAATAAAATAATTATAAACAACACATGTGATATGATGTGATTATGACACAAATTAAATTAAAATATCTATTAATATGAGTAGTTAAAATCAATTTGTTTTATGGTATGAAATATGTATGATACAAATCAATTTGTCTTATGGTATGAAATAGTTATTTAGGAAGGTTAAATTTCTCTCATGTTAATATTTTAATATGAGAGAATTTAAGAGGTTTGTAGGATCAATATAGATTTAATTTTGATGATTCGAATTGATTTATTATTCATGAAAAAAAATTAATTTCATCTAATAATCATAATATTTTCATTTTTCGTATTTATTTATGAAAAAATGAATGAAAAAAATATTTTCAAAAATAGACTATATTTTTTTTTTAAAGGCATACACAATAAAATAAAAATATTATAATTATTGGATCAATTAATTTGTTTTATAGATAATATATATTAAAAATGGGAGATTGACCAATAAGTCCTATGTTTTGAACTTGTAATCTATATAGTCCCATATTTTTTCTTGTGATCCATTTAGTCTTTTTAGATGTAACGCCCTCGAAATAAAACAATAAATACATCCCAGAAGCATATACATATACATCAGCATAAATTAGAGTGTAAAGTCTTTCCATTTCATAATGTTTATAGTACAAGAGGGTTTAACAAAATAAGTACCTTAAAGGCTTACACCTTTCCAAGTCTTGACTTGGTTACAAGAAAAATGAGACTAGCTCATACCAATTAAAGCCCTAGGCTACACAAAAAGAAACAAAACAAAGAAGCTCTAGCTTCCCAAATGTCCCTCTAATGCTATTGCCTTAGTGGAGGGATGCCATCGTTACCTGAAAATGTTTTTCCCAAGTAGGGTGAGCCACAACCTAGTAGGAATAATCTAACACAATATAGAGGTTTAACAAAGATATAAGTACTTGTGTATACATAATGCCCAGGATAAAACATTCATACTTTTATATTGTCATAGAATTCCAATTTCATATTCCATTTCATCTTCCTCCAATTCATTTCAATTATATGAGTCAATTTCATAATTTCTTTAACAATCCAAATGAGACTACAACTCAATGGTTCAACAATCACATCATCAACATACAAACACTTCAAACTGCCATTTTATGGATACTTCATTCGCGAGATCGGCACCCATGTATAATTTCGGAACTTTCACCCAAGACACTCTAGCCAGCTTAATTATAATAGAGTCCATCCCCTTTCTCCTCCTAAACAATCATTCATACATATGCAATGTATTAAAACACATAATCATATGTGGAGTATATCCCCTTTCCACTCCCAAATAATCATACATATACAATGTATATAAACATAGTCATATTCAATGACAACTAACAAGAGATTAGTTTCAATTTACCTAATCCGCATGCAATTTCTACAATAATCATAGTTATCCTCCACTAATAGCCCAATACAGATATTTCTAAACAGATATATAATCTCAAGGCAGATAAGTTATCCAAAATTTCCAAAGATGTGAAGCATTACATACTTGATTTCATCATCTATTCCAATACTCGCTCAATTTCATGTTTACAACACCAATTTCAATTATTTATACAAAATAATTATGGTGATCATTTTAGGGTAAAAAATCCCTCTTTTCAAAATAAAAATCCAAATACCAAAATCACCCATTTTGACATAACATGACTTCATTTTCAAACCCCATGTTCATTTATTCATTTCCACCAAAAACCCCTCTTTCACATTTTACCCAAACCCTAGGTTTGGCTCAAAATACTCCCAAATCCCACCATTGTTACACAACCACAAATAGCTAAGTTAAAAATCATAACAAAGTGTAGAAAATCCCTACCTCAAAGAGAGAGGACGAGCCAAGAGAGAGAGAAACATCAACGATGCCGAAATCCAACTCTACTCGGATCAAAGTGAAGATCTTGAGAAGTTCTAGCTTCTTATCAAAGGATGTAGGGTGGATAGATCACAAGATCTAGGTGGAAAAGTAGAGAGAATGTGAGTTTTAGAGAGAGAGGCTCTCAACTTTAGGGTTTTGGATGAAAAGATATGAAAAAGTAATGTAAAAAGTGCTTTTCGCGATCTGATATACACATAGTCTGCTCAAGCGTCAGACACAAAATGATGTTCCACTCGAGCACAAGAAAAGGCCCGCTCGAGCGCAAGACACACACCTCCAAAACTTTTGCAAATGACAGACGAACCACTCGAGCTCAAGAAAGGACGCTCAAGCGCTCACCCGCTCAAGCGTAGGAAACACCGCTCGAGCGTGAAAGACACCCCTCCAGCACTTTTGCAGACGTGCAAAGTACTAAGAGTTTGCAATTCCCGCTCAAGTGCAAGAAAGGTCACTTGAGTGGAGGACCAAAATATACACAGCCCGCTCAAACGCAAGAATGGCCGCTCGAGCGGAGGAGCAAAAATCTAGGCAACAAGGTTTGGGAAAAACAAGCAACCAACCTATTCCAAACGCAACAACAACAACCCAAAGGCCAATTTCAAAGAGATACAAGGGAAGGAAGAAGTAAACAACAATATGAAAGCATTAAACCCGAGTCCGGAATACCACAAGAGTCGGGTCAGAAACTGGGATCGCTATAACTATGTAATGACTCATTTGTCCGCCACATTAGAGTGTCACATTTGAAAAAAGTACACTAAAGAGTTTTTTAGTGTCACATCATACCTGCCACGTTAGAGTGTCACATTTGGGACAAGTACACTAAAGAGTTTGTAATTTTTTTAGAGTGTCACATCATACCCGTCACGTTGGAATGTCACATGTCACATTTGGGAAAAGTATATTAAGGAGTTTTTCAATTTTTTTAGAGTGTCATATCATATCCGCCACGTTGTCACATTTGAGAAAAGTATATTAAGGAGATTTTATTTTTTTGAAGTGTTACATCATACCCGCCACGTTGTCACATTGGAAAAAGTACATTAAGGATTTTTTTTTTTTGAATAAAAGTTTTGAAGGTTCACATCATATCCACTATGTTGTCACATTTAAGAAAAGTACACTAAGGAGTTTTTAATTTTTTTGGAGTGTCACATTGTTGGAGTATCATATTAATACCCACCACATTGGAGTATTATATCATATCTATCACATTAATAAAAGGATATAGTTGTCTACCAAAACACTACCAAAATAAAAAATAGGACCACACATAAAGAAACTCCCCACTAATAGAACTTAACAGATGAGCAATGATACATCCATCTAATTTTGGAGCTCTAATTGAGCTCTAATGATGTGGCATGGAATAAAAATAAAATAAAATGAAAGCCAAAACATCACATCACAGTAGGGTCCACTCCCATTAGACTTCATTAGAGCTCCCAATCATTTTTCAAAAACGATTATATGGGACTTTCTAGGCTTGAGACATTTGTTTGGTTTGGCTTTAAAAAAACAAAGGTTGAGACCAAAGCTCACACTTCTCTGAAACATCCCATATTGTGAAGCAATGGCAGAGAAAATCAGTACAACTAAGAGGTAATTTTTTCTTCTTTTTGTAGCATTTAGCTTCTTTAACTTTCACACCCACCAACTGTTTGTGTTATTATCTGTGTGTAGATATGCAGTGGTTACAAGGGAAAATAAAGGACTAGGATTTGAAATATGTAGGCAATTAGCTTTTAAGGGAATCATGGTGGTGTTGACTGCTAGAGATGAGAAGAACGGTCTGAAGCTCTTGAGAAACTCAAAAGTGATGGCCTCTTTGATCATGTAGTGTTCTTGCAGCTTGATGTTGTGGACCCATCTAGTATTGCTTCCCTTGCTGATTTTATCAAGTCTAAATTTGGAAGGCTTGATATCTTGGAATGATACGCAACCCAATTCTCAATTTTTTTTTATTCATTTATTTTAGAGAAAATATCATTTTGCCACCCAAACTTTCACATGTTTTTCAATTTGACCCCTAGACTTCGATTAATATCAATTTTACACCTAAACTTTCAAAATTTTGATCAATTTGGCCCCTGTCGTCACAGTCCTCTATAATTATGCTGACATGGGAGATAAATTGATTTTTAAGGTATAGTTTGAGGCGGGCAAATTGATTTTTAATTTAGGGGGAAAATTGATCTTTAAGGTATAGTTTGGCTGGTAAAATGAAATTTCTAATGAACTTTGGTGCCACGTCAGCACATTCCATCCAATTGTAGACGGAATGTGACGACAGGGGCCAAATTGATCAAAATTTCAAAAGTTTGGGTGTAAAATTGATATTAATCAAAATCTAGGGGTCAAATTGAAAAACGAGTGAAAGTTTGGAGGGGGCAAAATGATATTTCCTCTTTATTTTACGATTATGATTATTTGTTTTTGCAATCTTAGTCAACAACCATAGCTTACCTGAATTGTAATTTTAGTATTATACTATTAGACGATCTCCAATCATTCATTTTTTTTAAATTTTTATGAAATTCAAATTTGATGAAGGATCTAATAAGTTCTCAGTTTGATTAAAAAAATGACTCTCACTTGATTTAATTAACATTTGATGAAAGAATTGAAGATGATTTTTAACATTTTTTCATCAAATTTAAATTTGATGAAAGAAAAAGTGAAGGATTGGAGATGCTCTTATAGTATATAGTTACTATGTTGATATCTTGGTATGATTCACAAGTTGTTTTTCGAAAAATAGTTGCAATTTCCATAATGGTTGTGGTGGTGCGGTTGCGGAGTGTAAAAGCCATACTTGAACGATTGCGGTAACCGGAACCGTAAATTTTTTAATTCTTCGCACAATTTGAAAAAAAAATTACCGATACGCATATATATTTTTTTCAAGTCACATTTATTAGGATTTAAAATAATTTTTTATCAATTTTTGTTAGTTTTTAAATATGATCTAATATATTTCATTTTTTTAAATCACTATAAAAGGAATATTTTATATTTTATTTCAATAGTTAATTTTTTTATGAATGATTGATTTTAAATGTCTATAAAATTATTTTTGACCAATACTTGAACTAACTAAATAAAAAATATTTTCAATTATTAAATGAAATGATTATAAAAAAAAATTGTGTCATAAACAAAAATTATTTTTGAGCTAATATTTTTTTTATTAGACATTTTTTTAGACAACACTTTACAGCTAACTAAATAAAATTATTTAAAATTAAGTATTAAATGAAATGATTATAAAAAAAAATTTGTGCCATGCACAAAAATTATTTTTGAGCTAATGATTTTATTTTTTTTTAAAGACATTTTTTTAGACAACACTTTACAACTAACTAAATAAAATTATTTACAATTAAGTATTAAATGAAATGATTATAAAAATCTATAACACCCCTAAAATATAACAACAAAACCATCTCGCAATATTTACTAATTAACAATATATTTCAGAATATAATATCTTTACATCCATATGATCTAGTTGTACAAAGGATGACACATGCAACTATACATTCATAAGCCTTAACTGTGAATCTATAGAATGTGTCATAAGCAAAAGATATGAAATAAGAGTTAAACAGATAAATGAATGTCTTAATGGCTACAACTTTTCAAGTCGATACTTGGTTACAACAAAAGTGAGTTTGAAACTCAATATAAATAAGGCCCTTGGCTTGTACGAAAATAATTACAACAATATTAAAAGAAGTTCTTGGCTCCAAGTCCTTTCAAACCATGGCCTTGGCAGAGGCATATCATCAGCACCTGAAAATGGTTTTCTACGTAGGGTGAGCCAAAGCCTAGTAGAGAAACTCTATCATCGTGTATGAATCTTAATAAAGCTATAAGGTGAATGCATATGTAATGCTCGTGTCAAAACATTTTACATTTCTTTCTAAAAACCATGCAATACCAAGTTTATATCATAGATCATGAAATTTTTTGCTTTACAATAGAGAATATGGCAGTGGATACAACACTGGAAATCTCCAGGATGTGTCTGCAAGTAGGCTATAAGCACTACTAATTGCCATTTTTACCGGTACCAACCGAAAGGCTCGACACTTATCCGCGCGGATTTCTGAACTTTCACTAAGGACACACAAGCCAACTTAATACCACAACTACACTCCCTACCAAAATTCACCAAGGTATTCACCCCCTTTTTTCTCAAAACATTAAACATTTTCAATGTGTTAAATATGTTACCATGCTCAATGCAAATGGATGAGAAATTAGTTTCAATTCACCTAATTCTCATACAATTTCTACAACAATCATAGCTATTCTCCATCGATAGCCCAAAACAAATATCTCTAAACAAATAAATAATTTTCAATAAAGATATACTTTCCAACATTTTAACATAGGAGTGATAATTCATATCCAACTCAACCACCATCATCATCATCGTTCCAATTTAATAAAACCAATATCAATTCTATTTTTTCTTTACAAAATCAAATATTCACAATTTAGGGAAAAATCCACTTTCTTTAAAAATCAACTCCAAGGATAAAAATCCACCATTTCATCACAACTCAACCACATTTACAAACCTATATTCATGTTCAAGAACCGATTTTGAAAATCCCTATTTTGATTTCAATCCAAAACCCTAGCTTTGTTCAAAAATCCCCAATATTAAGATTTCTTTAGAAAGACAAATAACCAAGTTAAAAATCATACTAAAGTGCGGAGAAATCCCTACCTCAAAGACAAGAACCAAGAAGAACAAGAGTTGAAACTTCGACGAAGTCGAAAATGAATTTTGTTCTAATCAAATGGAAGCTCTTGGTGTGCTCTACTATTTTTCCCAAAGGACAATGGTGTAGAAACCAATGGATGATAGTGCATTTGAGGGTTGAAGATGAGTTTTAGAAAGAGAGTGTCTGTAGCACCTGTATCCTTCAAAGCTTATGGGAAAGTGTATTCGAATCCTTTATTTTTATTTTGGAAATCTTTGGTGTTGTTATATGTTGGTTTTGGAGGAGTATAATCCAATTTAAACTTGTTGGGTTTGGTTGTTCGCACTTGTTCTTGTCAAAAGTCCCTTAGAGACTTAGAAATTCTATTCTAGGGTCGACACCAGCCTTCCTAAGAGTCGACCCTTACCTATTGGTGAAGTTTCTAGAAGTGTTGCTAGAAAATAGGGTAGACACCAGTCTGGGGAGGGTTGACCCTTTTATGTTACAGAATCTGTGTGTTAGTTGCTGGAAAATAGGGTCAACCCCCTCCTGTCTAAGGGTCGACCCCCTTGCTTGTGCCAGATTGTCTTTTCTACCTAAAGGGTCGACCCCCCTGCCCAAAGGGTTGACCCTAGGCCTGCGTGTGTTTTTTTAGATTTTGGGGTTCGAATAGGCCCTACCTTTGGGGGGGTTTTGGGCCTATTATTTTATTTGACCCTAGGGCTATTCTTTATTACTATAAATAGGCCCAAACCACTTTTCTCTCATTATTTTTCCTCCCCTTTTCCTCTTAAACCGTGATTTCTCTCTTCTCTCTCTAAAACTCAAACTTTTTCACTTAAATCTCTAGACCTACTCACCTAGAGTGATCTTTTCACCTTACTCATTTGAGATTTAGTGTAGAGCTTGTCAAGGGCTTCGTTTTGATCGAGGCAAAACGTGGTTTTGCCGCCATCGACTTTTGAGCTTTCCCTCTTCTCTCTCATCTAAGCTTGAGGTAGGGATATTCTACTCTTTAATATGGGTTTTAACCTAGATATTTGATATTTTGTATAAATTGTGGGATTTGGAAAGATTTTGGTGACGTTAGGGTTTAGGTTTAAATTTTAAAAGAGGGGTTTCCAATATTTGGCTTCATATATGTAGATGAGGGCTTGATTACAGTATTATAAGAAAATAAATGGTGAGATTGGGTCTTGGGGATGATATTGGGAAAATGGGAAGGTTTTGCCCTAATTTGTGTTAAATGACTATTTTGAATAAATAATAAAATTGACACGGGAAATATGAAATTGGAAGGGTGTATGATTGAATGGTGTAGTTGGATTTATTAAATCACTCACCTATGGAAATTTGATAAATTATCAGTTTGATAGATTGTATATCTATTTAGAAATATCTGTTTTGGGCTATCGGTGGAGGATAACTATGATTGTTATAGAAACTGCATGTGGATTAGGTGAATTGAAACTAACCAATTGAATTATGTCATTGAATATGACGGTTAAACCATTGAATATGTGATTTGATTAGTATGACAACGTTTTCAAATACATTATATATGTATCGTTGTTTGGGAAGAGATAGGGGATGGACTCCATTAAAAATTAAGTTGGCCGGAGTGTCTAAGGTGAAAGTCCTGAAATCTTATATATATATGGGTGCTGGTTCCCTCGGATGTGATTCCGTAAAATGGCAAGAAATAGAAGTGTTGGATTGATGAATGTATTAAATTGTGAACCATTGAGTTGTAGTCTCCTTTTGGTTGTTTTGATAATAATGAATTTGGTTAATAGATTTACCCGAAATGAATTGAGGTATTGGTTATCTATATTGAATGGTCTTGGAAAGAATATGTGTTGGTTAAGAATATTGCACATTTATCTAATGCTTATATCTTAGTTTAATCTCATATATTGTTTTAGCATATCTCTACTGGGCTTTGGCTCACCCTACTTGGGAAACCATTTTCAGGTATAGGTGACATGCCGCCCCCAAGGACATAGCTTGGGAGGTTTAGGAGCTGAAGGCTCCATTTTGTTGTTTTGTTTGTGTTAAATGTTTATTCAAGACATGCCGCCCCCAAGGACATAGCTTGGGAGGTTTAGGAGCTGAAGGCTCCATTTTGTTGTTTTGTTTGTGTTAAATGTTTATTCAAGCCGAGGGCTTTGCTTGTACAGAGACTTGGACTCTTCTTTTGTTGTAACCAAACGAAGTCTTGGAAGGATGTAAGCCCGTAAGGCATTTATTTTGTTGTTATCAATTAGAGTTACATGCTATAGTTACCAGATGAACATTTATGAAAGTGTAATGCATGTAACATCTCTTGCAATGTAGACTCTGATGAATGAAAATATAACATTTCTATCATATTTGTAGATCTTATGAATGGTTGATTTATATCATATTTTTTAGGGTGTTACAGTGTCTAGATTTAGGGTTTTGAAATGTTTAGAGAGGGAGAGAGATGAGAAAATGACTCAAAAAGTGACTTTTTGAAACTAATATATACGCAGACCGCTCGAGCGACCAAAACACTACTCGAGCGACTAGACACAAAAAGAGAGACCACTCGAGCGAATAAAGTGCCGCTCAAGCGAAGAACACCACCCTTCCAATACTTTTGCATGCCAGCATAAGTATTGAGAGTTCCAAAAGACCGTTTGAGAGCAAGAAAGACCGCTTGAGCACAAGAAACACTGCTCGAGCAAAGAATGTCATACTCCCAGTAGTTTTGCAGACCTGTAAAAGTACTGGAAGTTCTCAAACTTCGCTCAAGCGTAAGAAAGTTTGCTCGAGCAAAAGTACTGCAACAGTTTTGAAAAACTAACTCCCAACCTGTTTTAAACACAACCAAGACACTCCAATAACCAATCTCAAGAAGGAATAAGATGAAAGAAGACATGAACAATTAACAAGACAAGAAATACCGGATCCAAAACAATGAACAGGTCAGGTTTTAACCAAAATCGCTATAACCTAGTATTTTTTTTAAAGACATTTTTTAGAAAACACATTATAGCAACAAAATAAAAAATATTTAAAATTAAATATTAAATGAAATAATTATAAAAATAAATACAATCACTGTTTAAATTTTTTTATTTTACATGCTAATGTAATGAAATAAAAATTAAAAAATAAATTTTAAAGAAAAAAATCCAAACAAGGTTTTTTTCTTTAGGCTTGGATCACTTGAGTATTCGTTCTCTTTTTGTAAGCTGCTTTTTTTTTTTTTTTTTTGGAAACGAATCTATTCAGAATATTGTAACTGTGTGTAATAGGCAGTTACAGCCGTTACGTAACACTGAAACAGCCGTTACGTAATACCAAAACGGCCATTACACATGTGAATTTCAGTCACACCGTAAAAGCGGGTGTAACAGGTAGCGCTTACCACCGCAACCGTTACGTAACACCGCGTTTTGAAACCTTCACAACCCAATTCCCAAATTTATTTATTTATTTATTTATTTTGTACTTTTTGTTAAATTATTTTATAACCGAGAACAGGTAGTTGGTGTAATACTACCGCAACTGCCTGAGATGTATAGCAGAAAGCCTCTCCCACTCTCTTGAGTGGTAAATGGTTGAACAGGATGAGCTGCCTCATTTTCTACAAAAGATCGGGGAACAAGTTCCCCCAAACCTCCCTCAGGGGGTGAGTCTCAATTAGAGATCGAGGGGGATCCCCTCTTTAGATTCTTAAGAATATACAGATTCACACTCTAAATCTGAATTGCGGAATCGTAATTCTACAGGCGGCTCACTGGATAGAGATAGAATCAAATATATTATTTTATTTATTTCACCTCAAAATTGGTTATAGAATAAAAAAGAGTGAAATGAAATACAAAATCAAATTTCCTTTTTACTTATTTGTTGTGCAATCTCAATCAACAGTTATAGCTTAGCTGAATTGCAAAATTTTTATTTTCATAATGTTGAACACCCAGTTAGTCTTTTGTACTTGATTTATTTATTTTTCAGTCTTAAGTTGTATTCATCTCTTTTTTTCCCCCTTTAATTTGAAATATGATATTGATGCATTCAATTGATAGAATTGAAGCAGTATCATTGTATTATACAACAAGAAAAGTGGTTGTGTTTCTCATCATCCATTGCAATCTTTGTGAAGATATGGAAGTGCACTATGAATTTACTTGTAATTACTATTTTGATAAACTTTGGCAATATCTAGTTACTCATTTGTACTCTTTTTTTCCCTAAGTTGTATTCATCTTTGCCTTTTTTTCAAAAATATGGAATGAAATTGAAGCATTCATGGATTTGATGAGCATGTTTGTTTGTCTTGATACTGTTAGAGAAAATGGTTTATCACCATTAATTTTTGGGAATTTTGAGCTATAATTTATGTAGGACCCACACCTCGGGTTTGGTGGGTCCGAGTGCAACGCGTTCCTTGTCGTGTGGTGAATAAGAATATATACTCGGGTGGTCAAAACCATTTTCAAGTGAATGAGAAATTGATACCGAAGTGAGCCTAGGGCGCTTAAAAGGAACTAGCCCCTGACTGAGCGTGTTTCTGCCTCCACCCCTTATTGAGCCTAGAGCGCTTAAGAACCGAAGGACTTACCAAGATGGTCTTTTCCCTATCCCGACCATCACTCACAACCATGGCCTCCACATGGGCCGCTGCCTCAACTAAATAATAATAATCCTTCCAAAAGGATCCAGCTACCTTCTCCCGAATATCGAAACACAACCGCCTTTCAAACTCAAAACAATGACGCTCCTCTGTTGCCACCAACTCTGGAGCAAACCTTGACAAGCTAGCAAACCGCATCTCAAACTGTGCCACAGGAGTATCATCCTGACGCAACTCAAAAAACTGATCCCTCAACCTTTCCCGAGCAGAAGGAGGGAAATACTTGGCCAAAAAGGCCTCGGTAAAAGCAACCCCCGTGCTACCCACATTATTCTTAGCATACTTCCACCAATAACTTGCATCACTCTTCAACTGAAAAGTCGCCAAAGAAACCCTCAACTCCTCATCTTCGACTCTGAGCATATCAAGAGTCTTGGTAATCTGTTCCAACCAACTCTCTGCCTCCAACGGTTTAGCCTCCTCCACAAACTCTGGGGGGCCGGAGCGGAAAAACTCCTTAGTAAGCTTGAGAGCATATCCGCTGCCGCCCTCAGTGCGAGCTAGGGCGTCTTGCACTGCTCTCACAATCTCACGTGCGACGTCCTCGCCGACAGCCGATGCTGCAACGGCGGGTGCTAAAGGAGCTGTTGTGCCCCTACCGACACTCCTACTGCTCAACCGTCCTCTACCTCCTCGTGTAGACATCCTATAAAGCACAAAAGCAAATGCCACGCTTAGTGCACAACACAACAGCCTTCTCCGAGGCACACACCACTACTATAAAGTCACAAGACTCACTAGTCACAAAGTATACACCTCTATTGCATATAAACATCTAAACATGTAAACACATAATCGAATCAAGTCCACAAAGATAGCCACTCATCCCGGAACTCTCAAGGAATTCATATCAGAAACCACGTTGATCAGGCATGTTTCCAAAAGGACCTCAAAGCAAGTTCACCGGCTATGAATACTATCCGAGAGACTAAATCCCATGCTCACATAAATGCAACACATAAGTCCTAATTTTCATGATATCTATATGCAACGTCCTCCCTATACGTAGTAAACCCACTGTGGTAAAAACCACTTCCCACGAGCCCAAGGTATTCAAACCCGGCTAGCTCTGATACCAAGTTGTCACGCCCCACTTTTATTTACTCAAAGTCATTACCAAATTCATTAACTTGATTCAATTTCAAGGATAACATGCGGAAATAAACTCATACATTCAATCCGTAGAAGTGATTGACAATACTCTCATTCGTATGCAAAGTAAATATTACATGAACATACTTAATAAATTGCCTTTGGGCTTACATCACTTAAGGTACAAGAAGAAAGGTGTAACCCTTTTACAACAATGGCATTCCGCCAACATAACTGAGGCCCCGTGGCCAATAAATAAGTAGATCCAAATCTTGCAGCTCAACCTGCTTAATACCTGAAAAAGATTCAACAACGTGGGATGAACATATAGTCCAGTAGGGAACTCAACATGATCCTCAACAACAACAACTTACAGATAGCTATGATCATGAACACTCATTCTCATACTAGAATAGTAATGTGACAGTTTATACAATATATATATGTATGAACTTTTCTCGAAAACAACCGTTTCATTCAACGCTACAAGTGGTTTGTCTTTCCTTTTTCCTTTCATTAACCCCCATTCCCAATCTTTCATAACATTAACAATACCATAGGAAATAATTTCACTAAGCCCACTACACTCTTCCATTTTCCAAACATACACAGATATGTTTTTCAAAATATATGTTTCTTTAAAAAGTCCGTTCTCCTTCACAATTTCCAAAAGACAAATATGACTTTTTGGCTTTTTCCCAATACAATCAACTCTATACATGCACTGTTATAAAAAGAGATAACAACTCACCGATATGCATAAGATAAACCAATGAGGCAACTCGGCCCTCCAAAACCATAATCAACACAAACCATGATATTCCCAAACACACTGAAATATCAACAACAAAACTTTGCTCTACTAGCTATGTGCGTAGTAAGCCAAAGATACACCTCTCACAACAACATGCCAGTTTACCAGGCGCTAGCTGGAAGGGTATGGTGCCTTATATTCTCAACGCAGTCAGTTCTCCAGGCGCTGGCTGGAAGGTCACGGTACCTCTGATTCTTAGCGCAAGGTATAACACCACCAACCCAATATGACAGGGCATAATCAACATGTGTAACACATATACACAAACCATCAAGATGCAAGCAATGTGTTAAAGTATATGAATACATAACTACCTCCTCCCAAGTAAGCATACATATATAATGTATTTCAACACTTTATCACATACGACATTCAATCAATAATGGTATAATGCATACACGATAATTCAACACAACCACGTCATACTCCACCGATGACCAAGGACAAAACCTCTAGATGCATGTATATCGTACATCTATTAACAAACTTAATTATCATGAGATCCCAAACCCATCAACAACCCAAGCATGGTAGCTACAAATTATTTCCCCAAATAGGTCACTACAAGAAAAAACACTTTTGGCGACTAAATTTTTAGTCGCCAAAAGTCCTCTTTTAGTCGCCAAATGTAGAATTTTCACTTTTCCCAACTAAATATTTTAGTCGCCGCTGTGGTCGCCAATACACGGTCGGCAATACCTTTGGCGACTAAAGATTAGTTAGTCGGCAATATACAGGTTTTCAGCGACTAACGTTTTAGTCGCCAAAAGTCGATTCCATTTGTGAAATTATACATTTAGCGACTAAAGCTTTAGTCGCCAATAGTGTTTTTTTTTTAATTATTTATACAATTGGCGACTACTTTTTTCGTCGGCAATTGTCACTCTTTTTGGCGACCACAGTATTTTGTCGCCAAAAGCATTTTTCAAAAAAAAAAAAAAAATTCCCACTATGCCTCAGCATCTACCACGCTTCGAACCTGCGATCTCCAAGCCCCAAACCTTAAGGACACACGCCACCCCCACTTTGCCACTCAACCATCACATGAATATAATTGCAACTTATATTATTTATATATTACTTTCAACATAATATATATAAATATAATTATATATATTCAAATATAATTATGTAAAAAAAAAATTATTTATTAAAAAAAAAAATTTATCTCAGTTTTGGCGACTAAATCCATTATTTAGTCGCCAATTCTACAATTTTAGGCTACTAATTAATTTTGCAGTCGCTAAAAAAAAATGGTGCGCCTAAAAACACACCTTTTGGCGACTAAACCTGTTTTTAGTCGCCAAAAACGTCCCCTTTTGGCTACTAAATTGAATTTTAGTCGCTAATACTCAGTTTTTAGCTACTAATTTTTTTTTTGTAGCCAAAAAGCTTCACTTTCAGCGACTAATCTGGTTTTAGTCGCCAAAACACCTACAATCGGCGACCAATCTGCTTTTTAGTCGCCAAAACCAGCACCTTTGGCTACTAAATTGTTTTAGTCGGCAAAAACCATCACTTTTGGCGACGAAAATTGTGTTAGTCGCTGAAACCCATATAATAGGCGACCAAACTGATTTTTAGTCGCCAATACATATACATTTGGCTACTAAATGGTTTTAGTCGCCAAAAGTCTTCATTTTTGGCGACTAAAATGGATTTAGTCGCCATTTGTGCAACTTTCAGCGACGAAATTCATTTTTTTAGTCGCCATTGGTGCTTTTTGTTGTAGTGGGTGCACTCGACTTGCATAATACAACAATCCAATTCCCATATTTATTTTCTATGACTCGCATAGAGTTAAAGTTTCGTTCTTCACTTTCAAAATCAACTTTCATAACTTTTTTTTTGAATCAATATGTTCCACTACTTATTCCAAAAACACTTTTCTCATTTCCCCAAAATCAATTTCATTCCTTTCATAACCTTCCAAATTAATTATGCAAATTAAGTCATAATTATTAAGTTAGGGTTTTTCTCCCTCTTTCTCAACATTGACCAAAAAGGTTCAATCATCAACAATAAACAACAAGGACTTCATTTGAGATCCAAAATGCACAAGTATTTGCCCAGAGAACAAAACCCCTCTTTTAATTTATCATGACACATATAAATTAGGGCTTTTCTATATTTCAACATCAACATGCTATTTTACGCCACAATTAGTCCAATGAGTAACCAAAGACAATAAACCCATTTTTAATCAACCAACTCTAGGTTTCCTCATGATTTTCAAACAAACCCAACATAGATATGGTTTTCATGCAATACGAAACTACCACATGTCTATCTATAGACGAAGTATTGAAAAAGAACAAGGAAATCCCTACCTCAAATGTAGAACTCAAGGAGAAGAAGAGCAAAACTCGGAAGTGCTCCAAATCCCAAATTTCTCGGATCAAAACGAAGCCCTCGACGATCAACACAACTTTTACAAAGTCCAAAGGGTAGGAAGACACTCTAACTAGATCAATCCTAAGAGAGAAGTCAGGATTTAGAGTGAGGTGCTCTCCAATGGAGGTTTCGAAAAAGTAAGAGAGAGAAAGGAAATCAAAAAGTGATTCAAAAAGCTGAATCACGGACTGATATAAAAACAGGTCCGCTCGAGCGTACAACACCCCGCTCGAGCGTCAGACACAGGTTCACGCTCGAGCGTTCAAAGATCCGCTCGAGCGCCGGATGCACTCTCCCAGAATTTTCTGCAGACGTCCAAAATGCTGAGAGAAGGAAATTCACGCTCGAGCGTCCAAACTGCCGCTCGAGCGGAGAGGCAACAACAAAAGCCCGCTCGAGCGTCAAATCACCGCTCGAGCGGAGAGACCAAAGCCTGGGCAAAATTTCTAGGCTTTAAAACATAACCAACTTATTCCCAACAAGTCCAACATAACCCAAAACTCTAAGATAAAGAGTAAGGGATAGAAAAGAGGATAAGACAACAACAAATCTACGGAACCAAGTCCGGATTACAGTTAAACAACAACAGGGAATACCGGGATCGCTATAACACTGGAGTACATCCCCTATCTCCTCCCTACCACATATACATATATAATGTATTTAAGCGCTTTATCACATACAATGATCAATCAATACACTTATTTGTTGTATTTTTCCAACCATCACATTCAATGACATAACACATTCGATTAGTTTCAGTTTTCCCTAATCAACATACAGTGTCTACAACAATCAAGACTATCCTCCACCGATAGCCCAAAATAGTTATCTCTAAATGGATAATAAATTCATCAACAGATAAAATATCGACAATCTCATAGGTGAGTGATTAAATTATCCAACTACACCATTTACTCCCACAATTTTCCCAAATTAATTATTCAAATTAATTATTCAACATAAATAGGGTATTTTCCCCCTTTTCTCATTATCAACCCTAAGGTTCAATTTCATCAATTTGACAACAATAATTCCATTTTCCAAGGTCTCTCATACACATAGAGTTTAACATTTGAAAACTCCTTTTTTATAACAACCAAACAAACCCTAACTTTTCCCAAAATTACCCAAGAACACCAACTAATCAAAATGAATAACATTTATGTCAAAACCCATAAGGTGGAGTAGGATATCCCTACCTCAAAAGATGAGACCAAATGGAGAAGATGAAGAATTTCGAAATGCTCCAAAACCCAAGATTTTCGGATGGATAGGAAGCCCACACCAATCTCTACACTTTTTACAAAGGCTCAAAGGTAGGAGATCACTAGAGGTAGATAATTTCTTAGAGAGAAGATGAAGTTAGAGTGAGGTGCTCTCCAATGGAGGTTTTGAAAAGGTAAGAGACAGAAAGAAAGTCAAAAAGTGATCCAAAAAGTGATTTCACGGATTGTTATAAAATCGCCCCGCTCGAGCGTAAGACACATACTCACGCTCGAGCGTGAAAAGTGCCGCTCGAGCGTCGATTGCACACTTCCAGAAGTTTTGCAGACCATGGTCCCTGCTCGAGCGTCAGACTCCCCGCTCGAGCGAAGGAACAAAATCGAAGGTTCCCGCTCGAGCGTCAAAACTCCGGCTCGAGCGTCCGATGACCTGTAGAGAAAATATTGGGAGATGAATATTCACGCTCGAGCGTCAAAATGCCCGCTTGAGCAGAGAAGCAACAACAAAGGGCCCGCTCGAGCGTGATGGCCAAAATCTGGGCATCAACTTTTGGTTTCTAAACACAACCAACCTGTTTCAAACCTGCCCAACATAACCCAAGACTCAAATACAAGGGTAAAGGATAAGAATGAGAATATGACAACAACACAATCACGGAACCGAGTCCGGAATATAGTAAACAATATAAGAGAAGGACAGGATCGCTATACGTCTCCAGTCCAGTGACTGTTCATCACAACTCTCTTCCATTCCGGAAAAGGCATTTCACTGCCTATATATATAGCAACCCTGTTGAAAAATGATTTCGGGCCATTCAAGCCTCACTTATTCGAGCTACTTAGTGGGGTTGAATTAAAAATTCATGATTTATTTCGTTACAAAATGGTCAAACTATGGGTTTTTTTTTTTTTTTTTTTTTGTAATTTTCCCAAATGTGTTTTTTTTTATTTGGGTTAATTACACTTTTCACCTTTGTAGTTTGATTCAAATTTTATTTTGGTCCCTATAATTTAAAATTATATAGTTTCATGCCTACACTTAAATCTAGTTTTAATTTGGTCCTTCTGTATAAGTTGTAGGTTAAAGTTAATGGTTTTGGGACTTTTGTTAGTATCCTAAGGCATATATGTAAGTTTTTTTTTTTTTTTGCTACATAAGAAAAAGGTATATATGTAAAAAATAATAATAGAATTTTAAATGGAATGACCAAATTAAAATTGGTTTTAAAGTGTACGGAAAAAATTATTTAGTTTGAAATCATAAGCACCAAAGTAAAATTTGAGTCAAAATATAAAGACTAAATATGTAATTAACCCTTTTATTATTATTATTATTATTATTATTATTATTATTATTATTATTATTATTATTATTATTTTGCTCATAAAAAAATAAAAAATAAAAAGCATATCAGATGTTGAGTTGAAATAACTTCATCAAATCATAATTTTGCTTTCTAGGTTCACTTTGATCCCTTAATTGCTATTATAAATTTTTTAAAATTCCAAGTTTATATAAATATATATATATATATACATATATATAAAGTTATATTATATTTCAACTTCACAATAAAATTCTTTAGAAATTAAGACAAATTGCAATAAGAATGATGAGAGTGAAATTTAAGCAAAAAATTGACGGTAATAAAGATACTCAAATTGAATTTTATTTCTGCAAAATTTCAAGATTTATAAAATCATGGGATATTTATGGTTGACCCCAAGTCAAGGTCCTCTCAAACCACACAAATTAATTCCAAGTCTTCATTTCAAATTTTGAGATATATAGACTTTACTAAATGCATGATGTTATGAAAGTGAGTGTGCAATACAATTACATTTTTGAGATGCACTATTACAACTACATTTAAACACGACATTTGGTCTAGTAATTGTATAGCAGTTTTTGTGGCGTGAGATTTTAAATTTAACTCTTATAATAAAAAATGTTTGATATCCCCCATTGCGGGGGTTATATGTAATTATTAGTGGTTGTTGGACTTGTTCTCTTTGTTGATCACTTTCCAATTATTGTAGGTTAGTGGTTTGTTGAATGATATAAATAGTGGATTTTAGTTATTTAAATTTAACCCTATTTTACAATTTTGAATAAGCTTTTATTTTGATTTCTTAATTTATATATGATATTACAGTGAAACTAATGAATTTATAATCATAATAATAAAAATTAAATACAACATATAATTGATTCAAACATAGATAAAAAAATTCAAACAACTGAGCTTTAAATATTACGGCCAAACGAGCTAGCCATATTATGATATTATGGGTTTTTTTTTTTTCTTTTTCTTTTTCTTGCGGCTGTAAATTGTATCTATTAGTAATGCTAATATAAAGGAAATTTTGATACCCAAATCCACACGGTATTACATATGAATAATAATTTTGTAGACTCATGTATGATGTACGAGCAAAAATAATGTTCTTGTAACAACCCTCACTTCAACTTAGTCATACTTGCATACATTTATGTATGATCTTGTTTTGTTATGTGCATTCACAAATCCTGTCTTGTTTTGCTTGAGTGTTGCTTACATGCTTTGTTCTTGCCTGGTGTGTTGCCGAGGTCATCTTAAGCCTAGACACCTTGGAACCTTTCTACACTTAGAGCTATCTTGGAACCACTTCTGTTGGCCTCCATCTTCACCCTGGCATATTGGCCGAGATGTCATCATCTAGGCCGAAGTGTGCGTCACCTAGGCCGAGATGTGCATCATCTAGGCCGAGATGTTATTATCTAGGCGTTCTAGATCCTTGATCCTTGTACTTAGTGATTTTGTTCCTGGAATGGTATGACCTAGACCGAGGTGTGGCACATCTAGGCCAAGGTGTGGCACAGCTTAGTCAAGTGTTGTCCTTCTAAGCCGATGTCGTTGTCACCCTACTTGCCGAAGCTTTTCCCTTAGCCGAGATCATCACTTGCCGGAGTGCTCTTGCCGTCTAGCTTGTTGGGTACACTTTGTCATGGTCTTGTCTTGTCAGTCAGTCACCTTTTTGAGTAGAGCCAATCAGCCGATGCCACGTGTCACAGCAGAGGGTTAAGTCAGTGACTGTCAAGAAAACATATCATTTTTGTATCAAATCTTGCCTTCTAGAGAGAGAGAGAGACTCTAGGGAGAAGAAGGAGAAGCTTTTGAGTGAGAGAGTGGACCTCCAAGCTTGACCGTGGGAGTTTAAACCGTTAGATCCTAGTTTTGAGGTTAGAATCTTAAACTACTCTTGTTGTTCTTATTGATCGTCAAGCTGCATTGCATGATCGAACCTGTTCTGCATGCCTTGCATCGATTTAAAGTTGGTTTAGTAAGAGAAGATAGTGTTCATGTGTTCTCGAAGAAAAGTCTTGTTTTGATCCGAAATTTTGCATCAAGAACCATGTTTTTGTGTTTGTTCTCACAAGATCTTTGAGTATGGGTACCCAGGTCCATGTTTTCAAACTCATAGCACGAAATCTCAAACTTTGTAGTAACAAGTTATGATTTTAGCATGCATGTTCTTCATCTTCTCCATCTTCATGTTCTTCATGCTCTTTAAAGGGAAACCCAGATTTTCCCGACTTCACTTTTGAATGTGGCCGTCGGGACCACACCTCGGCGAGAAGGTGTGGGACGTCGGCCAAGACCTGGTTGATGCCCAGCATATTTTTCCCCGAGATGAAAAATAGTGTTTTGTTTTGATTTAACTTGGTTTTGATGAACGCCGAGATCATTCGCTTGCATGTGAGTCTTGTTTGGAAGTACGTTCAATAGACTTTGCCGTGTGTTTGTAGGACTCGGACTTTTGCCTTGACCCCGACGTTTGAAGAACTATGTGAGTGGTATTTTTAATAAAGCTATGTTATCAATGTTTTGATGAGCTTTGCTTTGCTTTGCTTGGTTTTGAAAAGTATTTGTTAAGCATGAATGATTGTCCCTATTTTGTATATCAAGCATTATCTTGTTTTGATGACATTCTCGGAAAGTCCTTAGTGCTAGGGGACTATAATGCAACCGCACATCTTGTTTTGAGAGTCCTTAGTGCCAGGGGACTATAATGCAACTGCACATCTTGTTTTGAGAGTCCTTAGTGCCAGGGGACTATAATGCAATAGCACATCTTGTTTTGAGAGTCCTTAGTGCCAGGGGACTATAATGCAACTGCACCATTGTTTGAGATATCTCCCTTGCTTTGTCTTGTTTTGCCACTGACGGTTTACCGCGTGGGTTTGTTTGTCCGAAATGTCATCATTTGTAATATGCTGATGCTAGTAAGCACCCTTGAAGCTTTGAAGATTTACTAGATGGACGAGGTTCATCCCTTGTTATATAAAGTTTTGATATGTATCGTTTTGAAAAGACTTCGGCTATTATTCATGCAAACCCTTTATTATTTATATCATTCACTGAGTATCCAAGTTCACCCTCTCTATATATATGTAGGTGATGAGCAAGAAGGCGGTGACACCTAGATGTGACTCGCGAGCTTGTTTTGGATTTTTGTTATGTCGGCTTGACTTGTATTCATGTCGGCAGTCTTGAAAATTTTGCTTCTCGACTTGTAATACTTGTATTTTGCATACGTCGGCTTGAGAAGCCTTTTGATCAAGATGTAATATGTACTTTACTTCATTTGTACTAAGTTGTACCCCTTGTGAAGATGTTTGCCATTTCATTTGACTTACGCACAGCTCTTATGGACTAATCTGATTTGTATGTATTGCTTCCGAACTTGTGAGCCCCATATATTTTTACTCTGTTTGTGTGTGGATTTTGAAAGTTGGCCTTCGATAATCTTGGATTACTGGCCATCACGGCACCATCCTACTAGGGCAGTTTGGGGTCGTGACAGTTCTCGTATAATCCTGTTGATCAAGTCTGCGCTCCTCCAAACGTCGTCGCTTTATTCCCTGAAAACACAAACGTGAGCTAGCCGGCAGGTATGTGCCGGATACCTCTCCGATGCCTAAGTCGGCAAAATAGACAAAAGCTCTATGTATTCAGGAATCAAAGTTGTGTTACCTCTTCATGGGTTATGTTGTGAGCTTTTATAGGTTCCGCATGGCACAATCCTAGCAGGACTCTTATTCCTCCATGTAGAGTCCTCCTAGGGATCACATTCCTGAAAGATAATGTTTATCCTTCAACACCCCCCTCACTGCTTAAACCAAGTGAGATGGTTTTACCACGGTTGGATGACAGTACGACCAAGCTAACACTAGCCCTTTGTCATACTTAATCCAATGTCTTCGCATGCAATACATAGCTCGGCTCACCTTTCACTTGTACCTCAGTTTTGGCCTACTGAGACCGAGCTAACTATACCAAGCTTCGACCGAGCTAACAAGAGCAAGGTCCTCCGCAGGACGCCCAAATACCTCATCCTGAATACCATGACCGAGCTAATCACCACTCCGACCGTGGTGACTGTAACCACATTTGGACCGAGCTAACTACAAGGTCCTCTACACTCAGCCCTTTTTACCTCGGTCCATAAAACGGCCCATTATCGCGCCTTTGCCTAGCTCGGCCCTAATGCACATAAAAACTCCCTCTCATATGATAAGGAGATTGAAATTAGACTAGGTTTGAGGGTAGAAATGAGCTCTCCTCTATACTTTTATTTTTTTATACCCTTTTATATTTTTTTATGGGTCTCAATTCAGACTCGCATCGATAATCTAAATGGTCTATCTTGTAGGTCTCACAATAAAAGTCATCTATGCAAAAAATTATTTCATCAAACAACTATAAATATAGAAATAAATCACATTTTGTTTTATAAATGAACGATAAATATAATTGTAAACTTAAACTATTCATTTTATAAAATAAAATATGATTTGTTTATGTTATAATTGTTTGATAAAATTAATACTTTACATAAACAATATTTACTGCGAGACATGCGAAATAGATGGTTTGAATTATCGATGCATGTCTATGTTAAGACCTCCTAGGAATATGAAAAGGTGTGAAAAATATAAAAAGGAGCTTAACGCTGAGAATGATCCTTTAATCAATTACGTCCAACAACTTCAATTATACGGAAGAGGTAGTTTGTTATGATTTTGTAGAAAAAGATATATGTGACATTGCCTCAAAGCCATCCAAATTATTTATCTGTGTAAATTCCACATGAGTTCCACACAAATAAATGATTTGGATGACTTTGTGGCATGGCCACGTCAATACCATGGGCGATTTTTTGTGTCGCCTTCAATGATGTGAACTCTTATGATTCAACATTAACTACTCATTATAAAAGAAATTTTTTAAAAAGTAAACATATAGATATAGAAATTAGGGAAAGTTTGTGGTACTTATTTTGTACCATCAACCACAAATTAGCATAATAAAATGCACCATATTATAAATTAGCATAATTTTATTAGAAAATTTTGTGACATTAACCATATATTAGCATAATAAAATGTTCAAAATTTTGTGATTCATGCAATAAACGTTTGTAACTTGGTTACGATATTTTTTTTAACGCCAATTTGTGACAAGGTTACGCATTTTGTACATAGTTAATGTTATAAAATTTTATAATAAAATTATGCCAATTTATAATAAGGTGCATATGACACACACCTCTAACGGTAACATTTGAAAGGAAAAAATAAAAATAAAAAAATAAGTATGGAGTGAGTTATAATTTTTTGTGTAAAAATATATGGTCCATTTTTAGATTAATTTGACAGTATCTTTACAGGGAGGAAATATTCGTTGCTTTCCATACTCCTCGTGTCCAAGCTTCGCTTCATTCCGAATGACCTAAGAACACAAAGACGGCGAGCTGCTCGGCGGTGTGCAACTGGAAAACCCCTCCGACGATCAAGTCAACACACTTAGGGAGGAAAAGAGAGAAAGAGGAGAGAAAGTGGTAGGTAGCTTTGATAACTAGAACTTTCAAACCTGTGCATGGAGGCATAACACAGTTTATATAGTTTCTGTGTGCAACACTATGCCTATCCTTCTCTAGACGTGTGGACATGCCCCCCTCTTACTTTCTTCCATATATAGATATAAATACCACCAAACACCAAATGACAAAACCGCATAACGGTATTGACGTGTATGGACGGTGGAATCTCCTTCATGCAATCCAAACACGTCACGTAGCACCCCTTACTGAGCTGTGCCAAGCACAACACGACAGTCTTCCTTCAGGACCACGCTAACTGCCCGGTCCCATTAGACAAACCTGCGCATGGGCTCAACCAAGCTGTACAGTCCACGACGAGCTCTTGCTCGGTCGAACCTAGTCTTCTAGGGACAAATTCCATCCAATCTTAGTGAAATGCACATCTCCGGACCAGGCTAGTACCTCCAACTTCTACCCTCAGCTTGACTAGGCAAAGGTTTCGGTCCAGCTCATATCAAACATCTGACCGTGCCCAAACCCTGGTTGACCGTGTGGCCTCATTTCGTCTAAGCAAAGTCCTTGACTGAGGCCCAAACTAGCTCAGCCCATGTCTAGTCATAAATCTCCCTCTCAATATCCCAACAATTGAATCATCGTAATCGATAAATACATGGCCCTCTACTAAAATAATCTATGTGTTTGTTAAGAACCTCAAGGGAGGAGGGATCCATCTAATTAGTCCATGTTAATGTTTTTCTATCGAGCCATCATTACTTCCTGATGGTCCGTCTAATTAGTCCATGTTGGTGTTTTTCTATAGAGCCCACTATACTCTGCAAGCAAATAAAAGCTTAAGTGAGAGGAAATTATCACTATATTTTGAAACAAAGCAACATTACTGTTGACACCACCTTGGTAAGAGGCGGAATTAGATTTAATACTATACAAATGAAAAAAAAAATTGAAAAAATTTCTTACTTACTAATATGGCACAAATCACATTACTAAAGTGTATTCTGTTTCAAATTCTAAAATTCTTTATTGCATGATAATGTCATTTAGTTAGAAAAGTTGATAGTGTTAGTTTGTATAGGATTTTCCTTTGTCAAATTATTTTTGAATATGAAATTAGCTAGTCATGATATAATTTTTTTCTTAATATAATTAGGGGTAATTTTAAAACAATTCAGGATTTGACCCTAAAAAATAAAATAAATACAAAGTTTTTAATTTTGTCAATTTAGACTCATTTTATGTACACCTACATTGAATTTAATCACTAAAATATTCTTTTTTATGTTAGTTTTACTTAACAAAAATACGCAAATATTTAGATTGAAAACAAATCAAAAGGTTAAAATTTAAATTGATAAAATTAAAAATTCGAGACTTATTTTGTTACAAGGGTTAAAGGTTAAACATTGAGGCTAGTTTATTTGTTTACTTCTTCTTCTTTTGTGTGTGTGTATTTCCCCTTATAATTGTTTATTTATTTATTTTTGTATTAGTAGTGGTAATATGTAGGAATTTTCAATCCCAGAACCCACACAATAAGGGGATAATTAGACTACAACGTATCGAGAAAAAATTCAAGTAATATATGATAATTACTTTTATTGAGTAATTGAAAGACAAATGATAATTTACTTACTATATCACTACAGGAATTTGGGGATTTAATGGCGTTTTGTTAAACGTCACTATTTTTTAAAATTAACGGCATTTTTTAAACGTCGTAATTGTTATTAATTAAAACGGCACCGTTTGGTGATTAGGAGACGTTTGAAAAGCGCCTCCATCCTCTCTCCCCTCAAACCCTATCCCGTCTCTCCAAACCTTTATTTTGAAAACCTATTTTGAGCACCGCCGTCTACATATGAAGTTCAAATCTCTCCCTCACTCTCTTTCTCTCAGAGGATTGAATCAATATGAAGTTCTCTCTCTTGATCCGGTGATTCTTATTCAGCTCGGTGATTCTTCTTCTTGAGCACAGAGCGATTGCGATTTCGAAGTTCGACTTTGAGTACCGTGATTTGGAACTCTTCTTTAGATCCGTGATCTTCGTTTTCTACGATCAGAGGTTAGATATTTCTTCTGTGCTCTGTTTGGAACTCTTCGTCTTCTTAGATGTTTCTTCAGCTCCATGAATCTCTTCTTCTGTGCTCTGTTTCCACTTTTTGCTTAAATCATTATCTTCTTTGTTTCTAGTTTTGCTTATTGTTTTGCTCAAATCACTATTAGGTGATGATTGATGATTCACTTCAGTTTGTCTCTATTTGATTTTTTTTTCTTTCTTTGCTTTTAAGATTTGCATATATACATACAATTTAATTTGTCTATTTATGATCAAAGCAATCACTTGATTTTCTTTTTGGTTGTCAAGTTTTACTTGTGATTTTTTTCCGCCCCTCTACATTTTGCTTGAATTTTTGAAATCTAGAGAATTTCACATCGAGAACGATAGGTTTGATGGAGATGGAAGTATGTTTCAAATTGCATTTTTCTTTTCTTTTTTCATTCCTCAGTGATCATGGTATCTTCGTTTTCCTGTTTGTTGGTTTACATGATGGTGCATTTTCTTAAATGTACAGTTGTTCTGATCTTAGGTCTTGCATGCTTACTTTATTTTATACTTTTTTCCATTTTCTAGCCATAATGAACATATTGTCAAAATCGGGATGCTACATTGGATTGACAAAGGGGTTTACATGATTAGATCAAGGATCATAAGATCTTATCGAAAAAGAAAATTACATAATAGTTTAATTTGAATAAAATTTATTGGAACATATACACAAAATAAGCCTAAACTATAATAAACAAGTGAAATATTTCAAAAAAATATAATGCGTTGTGTGAAATTTAAATATAATATTATGTAGGTAAAAGTTTGCATTTCATCAATAGAAATTGGAGAAGAGAAGTTTCATAATAGAACACTTTGCACTCTTCACCAGTGCATAAAAAGAAAAACGGAAAATAGTTAACAAAGTCGGTTTTAAAAATAGATTGGAAATTCAAAAGAGAAGAAAACTAAATTTTTTTAAGAGATGATTTGGTTCCAATTCTAAATAATCAAGAACCGTTGATTATGGTTTGACTCGTGGATTAAGGCTCAAAAGAATCGTAGTGAACTTAACCAAACCAAACTTTTCCCTATGTTTATTTTATTTTTTATAAACTAATTTTAGTAGGTGAAGTAAAAAATATTAAGGTGTTGAGAGGAGAAATCAAACCTTAGATTTCCAACTTTAACCTTCACATGTATTAATCAACTGAGTTGTTCTTAATTTGTTGGAATCTCACACTAATAAATTAATATAACCAATATTTGCTTACACACATAAATATTATGACTTAAATTTAGCTTAGTTGCATGAAGCGGAAGCGGAAGCGGGGGCGGGAGCGGGGGTGGGAGCGAGGAAGCGTGAGCCAATAGAAGTTTCTTAGGTTGGGAGCGCCTCGGGAAGCGGTAATATATATATATATATATATTAATTCATATTAGAAGTTTTTTTTACAAATATTTTTATTTTAATACACATTAATTATTTTATTTATTTATTATATTTTTAAAATATGTGTTATTGGTAATTTATTTTTATTATATTTTACATATATGTGTGTGTTTTTTTTATTAATATGTATAATATATACTCATATATATATATATATATATTATATTTGTATGTGTTAATATTTTTTTATGTAAATATATTATAAAGATTATATATATTAATATTTTTATTTTTTTATTATATATTTATATGTATATATATGATATATATTAAATAATAATGTGTTAATATTTTTTATTTTTTTATTTTTTAAATATATATATTTATTTATATGTTTTATCTTATATATATATATATATTACTTATTTATTACGTATATATCGTGACAGAACAGAAGGCCAGAGAGAGAGAGCGCGAGTGAGAGAAGGCAGAGGAAACGATGGCAGAGGAGACAATGACGATCAGCAAGGAGAGGATCTGCGAGAGAGAGAGAGAGACGATCTATGAGAGAGAGAGAGAGAGAAAGACGATCTGCCAGAGAGAGAGAGAGACGAACTACAACAGACGAAAAACACACAGAGAGAGAGACGAACTGCGATAGAGACGAAAAACAGAGAGAGAGAGAGACGACCTTCGAAGTGATGAAAGAAGAAGAAAAACGAAGCAAAGGACATACCCAGTCTCAATCAGGTTCTTCTTCACTGTCTTTCTCCTCTCTCTTTACAAGCTAGGGTTTTTGTTCTTCTTCACCAACGATCCCATCTTGGACAGGATCGCGTTTCTCTCTCTACAGAAACGCGATTCCTATACGTTTCTTTCTAAGAAACGCGGAATTGCGTTTCTTACGAAGATTCGTTACGTGTTAGCACGATTCCTGCAATTTTTGACAAGTATTTAAGTAATAAATCTATATAGTTGCTCCTATGTTATGCTGCAATTAATTGATCTTCTATTGATAAATGTTTTTGAATTGGAATAGGTTAAAACCAGGGAACCAAACTGGTTTCTATGGTTCAGTTACATAGTTTTAACTGACCGATTCTGGTTTTAAATTTCCTAGAACTGAAAGGAATAGTTTGATCCCATTTCCTCCTTAAAACTGCACCAGTTTGGTTCGTGCACAACCCTATAAGAAAACATAAATAGAGTAAAAGATAAGGAATTCTCCAAGAAACCTAAATAAAGATAATTGAACAAATAAATAGATCTTAGGCTACATATGCATATATTATATGTCTTTTATCTCTTTGTTTTGAGACAAAATAATTAATTCTGGACTAATTTCTTGTTGATTGACAAATTCGGGGAGGAATTAGTAAAGCATCCTGAGAAGTCATTGCCCTCATTATTGGTCACTATTAGTGGTTTATTTTCAAAATTGGAGGCGTCAATTGGCCATTTTCATACAATGTGTCAGGTCACTTCTCTCACAGATGACCTACTTTGTCTTCCTTCGGCTTTCCCTATTGTAGTTGCAATTTACCTTTGTATTGTTTTCCTCTCTTTTCTTTTGTTTTTCTCTTGTAACTTCTAATTTTATTCATAAACATAAAGCATCGAAAGAAGGTAGAACTACTTACCATTAATTTTGATGTACTTTTATACCATTTTCTATTTGTGTAATTACTGTGCAGAGTGACTCTTCTGTTGATGGAAGCTATTCATTCCCTCTAATGTTTGAGAAATTGCCAGAAGTGAACCAGGAAGGCTCTCAATGGACAGATTGTGAGATTAGAGATGCTATCAACTTAATTTATGAAAATCTACACAAGCTGGATTCTTACTTAAATGTCATTGTAAGAGTGTGAACATTCTTACTTATGCTTTCTAATTTTTGTTCAACATTTGTGGTTGTGTTTTATTACTAAGAATTGCTTGTTTCTAAAAAGGATTTTGAATAATTATAAATGTTATTGAGTAGAATGGGATTCTGAGAAGTATGATTTACTAAGATCTACCCATAATCTGTCACACTACAGCAATACAAAATTAAGTAAAAGGTAGTTCCTCTTTGCGCACAAAAGGATATATTGACTGCAATGAATATACGTGGAGGTGGTAACGTTTGACATGTAAAAAAGAGTTGACAATTTTCAGAATCTAGAAAATGTCCACTTCTTTTTTTATTTTTTATTTTATTTTTTTTATGATTAGCTATATTAAATATTCATTCTTGGTAAAAACTATCAATTATGTACCCTCAGATGACTTCACTTACTTTCTTTACATGAGGGAGCAGGTGCTGCTAACATAACTTGGGACTCTAGAGCTTCTCCAGAAGACATGGAAGAGATGTGGAATCATCCTATTGTTAGTAAAGAGTTGAGCAAATCTAGGGAGAAGCAGGGAAAAGTGCGATTTTCTCACGATGCCGAGAATAGACCTTATGTTTCTCGGGTAGAGTTAAGGGTAAGATTAAATAATATGGATCTGCAAAATATTTATTTTCTGGCATGTATTTATCATAACTGGATATTTTGAATGCTTCCCCTGCTACTATGTTCTCCTGCTACCCCCTCCCTCTTCATCTTCTTTGTTACTGGTCACCATTTTCAGCTTCATTGGTTATCTATAAGACAACTAAGAAAGCATAATTTATTTTCCATGACCAGTTGACAAACTTCACCCAATCTTTGAATAGTTACCATCAGCTACTGAATTATAGGGCAGGTTTTGAACTTAATTTAAACGCGAAAGGTGGTATATGGATAAGCTAACTTCCATAATCAGGTTAATCAAAACATGCTGGAGCTCTTTTGGTGACAGCATGCAAACTGTGGGAAGTAATTGTCATTTTCCATCAATTGGCTTTTGATGGTTGTGAGAATCTAAATAAATTATCACAAGAAATCACAATCACCTTCCACATTCTTTCTAGCCCTCCTTGAGTCATTTGGGAAGCTTTAACTTGTTTTTTCTTTTTTTGCTAGGTGAGATTTTCAATAAAGATATATGAAAGAATAGAAGTCAAGTACAATGAATCAAGAGGGGCATACATACCCCATGTACAAAATGTACAAAAAACACAAGGTCATAATAGTAAAAATTTTAGATCATTTGGACTAATGTTGTTCCTGGACTGAAGGAGGGATAGACTAATTCCTGCAGTTGAGATCAGTGAATTTAACTGAGTGGCTTTGACTCTCTTTTTCTAACATGCTGCCTTTTTCTTGCAGGCAATTGCATAAATTATACTGTCAAAACACTTTATTTCAAGAGTAAAACCAGTAAGTACTCTACATGGATGTAAAAAAGATGCCATTATGTGACTGATTTATTCTTTTCCATCCTAAGAAATTTAAAAACTTTGAGGTGTTTATCCTTGGTCATAGTTTCACCATACATTCAAAGGGAAGGCCGACTAGTCAAACCATGCTCTTTAGGGAACTATTATCCTTTGTGACAAACTCATTGTTAAGTCACCACTAGTCCCAAAAGCTTAAGTTGTTAGGAAATGAACCCAACAATATATATCAAGCTATCCAACATTATGTTATATTAATTACTTTTTAAAGCTTTTCATTCCACCACCAAAAATTTTTAGATGATGGCCCACTATCTTTAGATTCCCCATTGGACATTGTTTCATTTATAATTAATTATAATGTTCATAGCTCTTTTCAACATTTCTGCTCCTCCATAAGATGTGGCCATTGAAGCCGCCACCTATAATTTTTTTTCCCATTTTTTTTTATCCTGCCTACTATTTAATGCAAATCCTTCTGAAATTGTCACATACTTTCTTACATTCATCTATTTCTACATAGGTGTATTCACTAACTAATCCATATTTAAATTTAGAATTACAACCAATTCATATCATTGTGTTCCCTTTAATTAAAGTTTATTTGCTTTCTCTTCTTTTTGTTAGGTGCTTACTTGGTGGGATTTAAAAGCTTGGGTTGGTAAATATAGAGGTGGATTCAACTGCTATGAAACATCTGGAATCAAATAACCAAAAAATTCAAATACAAATAAAAAAGCAAATTTGAAAAAGATTAAAAGCATACATTTCAAAATAGGAGACACCACATTGGAGCACTCAATGCAACATTGTCCTTAATGGTCACCTCCTCAACTTTGTAGGATTTTGTTGCAAAATCTAAATGAAACCAAATCTTAGTTGATTGATTCACAATGTTTATAAGTTACAAGCTTTATTTATTATTGTTATTTGAGGTAGAAGGTGTAGCGATTTGGAAAGATTCATAGAAAATCACAAAAACACTTTGAAAAGTATGATCATGTGATCCTATGAATCGATCCACAATCCCATTATGCTACTATTGCTTATTTTATTTAATCCTAGTTACTTGAAGTTTCTATTCTTGATCTTATCTTTCTCGACTCATCTACTTGTAATTGCCTTTGTTTTTTGTCTTTAGTTTTTGATTTCCTTCCTAAAATTCACTGGTGTGCAGATGGTTTTTTGTGCTCTTGCTGAGATTGTTAGCATGCGTTTTGTAACGCCCTCAAAATAATAACATTAAACCCATCAATATAGACATGCTTGGATATATAAAAGTTCCACATTCTTCCATTCAACAGAGTTCCATTACCAAAAGTATTACATGTTAACGACAAAAGCAAATGCCCTATAGACTTACAGCTTTCCAAGTTAACACTTGGTCACAACAAAAGAGTACTAACTCATTTACACATTAAGCCCTTGGCTTGAATATACATGTAATACATCAAGAAACTAAACAACAAAAGTCTGTCCGCCTCTAGCCTCCCAAGCTACGTCCTTGGAGGTGGCATGCTACCTGTACCTGAAAATGATATTCCCATATAGGGTGAGCCACAGCCCAGTAGAGATATGCTAAACACAGTATGAGCAATGACTAAGACATTAGCAATTGATAGATGTTCAATTTTCATAAACCAATTCATAATCCATTTCCATTTCTTATCAATTTCACAATTTCCATCAATGGCTCAGAACCTGGCCAACCACTTATATGAGACAAACACTCATATTAAACATTTCCCCTTATACAATAGGTAAACACATTGGTTATATCAACATCTCAACAGATACGCATACAAGTTATATCCACATTCAACAGATATGCATATTAGCTATATCAACACTTCCAATGACAAGCATATGAGCTATGTCAACACTTCCAAAGATAAGTATATGAGCTATATCAACACATTATCTGACAAGCATATGGGCTGTATCAGTGGAGTCCATCCCCTATCTCCTCCCACACAACATCCGGTTTAGAGGTCCATCCCCTATCTTCCTCTAAACCGTGGAGTACATCCCCTATCTCCTCCCACACACACAATGCATATATACACAAAGGTCATATATACAATCAATCAATACATAACGTTAATGTATTCTATCAACCGTCATACTCTATGACATATCCAATTGATTAGTTTTAGTTTGCCTAATCATCATGCATTGTCTACAACAATCAAAACTACCCTCCACCAGTAGCCCAAGCAATTATTTCCAAACAGATAATAAAAGCTCCAACAGATAAAATATCAATGTTTTCAAAAGCGAGCGATTTTTAAATCCAGCTCCATCATTTCACAACATAATGAGCCAATTTCATTATTTCCAACACAATTCCATAAGTTCACAATTTTCCCAAATTAATTATGCCAATTAATTTATACCACAAATTATGGCTTTCTACCCCCTTTCCCAATATTGACCCAATGGCCTAATGTCAACAACCAACAACTATATCATCACTTTGGAACCCAAAAATACAAGTTATGAGCCCAAAATCACACAACCCTTTTTACACATTCTGAAACCCTAAGTCCCAAAATTTCCCAAGTTCAACACTCTATCAAAACAACTAAAAATCTAGGTCAAAGGCCATAAGAGTGAGTAGGAATCCCTACCTCAAAAGATGACAACCAACGAAGAAGATGATGAAAACGAACTTGCTCCAAATCCCGAGTTTCTCGGATCAAAAGATAGCCCTCGACGATCAACAACTCTTTTGTAAAGGCCAAAGGTGAGGAAAACACCCTAGCTAGATCAATACCTAGAGAGAAGGTAGAGTTCTAGAGTGAGAAGCTCAACAATGGTGTTTTTGGAAAAGTAAGAGAAAGAAGAAAAGTGAAAAAAGTGATTTAAAATGACCCAGCGGATAACTCATATACGCATGACCCGCTTGAGCGGAGAACACAACGCTCGAGCGCCAAGAACAAAATCTGGACACGCTCGAGCGCAATAAGGTCCGCTCGAGCGCCAAGACACAAGAATAAAGTACATCCGCTCGAGCGCGAAAACCAGTCCGCTCGAGCGTAGATTTCCCCCTCCCAGAACTTACATCGAAAAGATACTACCCGCTCGAGCGCCAACAAACCCGCTCGAACGCTAGCGCTCGAGCGTAAACAAACCCGCTCGAGCGTAAAAATCACATCTGCAGAAGTTTTGCAGGAACACGAAATACTGGAGGTATGCAATCCCCGCTCGAGCTCAAGAAGACCCGCTCGAGCGGACCACCTAAAAACTGAACAACAAGGAATTGAAACCAAGGCCTAACCAACCTGTAACAACCCTGCTCAAAACATCCTAAAACTCAATCAAATGGAATTAAAGGACGACAACAAGATAGATACCACTACCAACTTCACGGAACCGAGTCCGGAATTCAACAGAACAGTAAAGGGACAACCGGGATCGCTATAACCTCCCCCCCTTAAAGAATTTCGTCCCCGAAATTAAACACAAGTTTTTCAAAAACAGGTTTTCTCCATTCTCAATAATATTACAACAAAATATTAAACAACCCGACCCATTACCGGTCAATTCCATCTCTTTTCAAGAGGCATTTCACAACAAATATTACAAGTGCATTATCAACATGCAATTTTCTTCCATTTCCAACCATTTCCCACATACATGGTTCACAGTTCATATCATAATCAATATACATGATACAACTCCAATTCGACAATATAGTCAACATTTGCAATATCATAATCAACTCCCATATCAAGGTAAGTTCTACAACATACTTTCATTAAACCAAAACATTACCAATGTTTTACAACTTAAGACATATATAAAGCTCTCAAGTCCAACAACATTACATAATCTAAATATCAGATTACTCATCAATAAACAAGTCCGGATATTTCTCGCGGACCTCTAACTCACGTTCCCAAGTGGCTTCCTCCACTCCGTGATGTTTCCACAAAACCTTTACCAAAGGGATGGTCTTGCCACGCAGGACTTGATCCCGCCTATCCAAGACCCAAACTGGTCTCTCCTCATACGAGGCATCCTCATCTATCTCTAAGTCGGTCCAATCTAACACATGCGATGGATCCGGCTCATACTTCCGAAGCATACTCACATGAAACACGTCATGAACTCCGGACAACTGCGGTGGCAAAGCCAAACGATAAGCAACTTCCCCAATCCTCTCAAGGATTTCAAAGGGACCAATAAACCGAGGGGATAACTTCCCACTCTTCCCGAACCTCATCAAACCTCGCCTAGGTGATATTTTCAAGAAAACATGATCACCTACCTCAAACGCCAAAGGCCTCCTCCTACGGTCGGCATAACTCTTTTGGCGACTCTGGGCTGTAACAAGCCTCCTACGGATAAGCTCAACTTTCTCCGTCGTCTCCCTAACCAACTCCGGACCCAACAGAGGTGCATCACCCACCTCGGCCCAACACACTGGAGACCTACATGGTTGGCCATACAAGGCTTCAAACGGTGCCATACCGATGCTAGACTGGAAACTGTTGTTGTAGGCAAACTCCACCAAGGGCAAGTGCCTCTCCCACGTCCCACTAAAGTCAAGGACACAACCTCGAAGCATATCCTCAAGGATCTGAATAGTACGCTCGGACTGCCCGTCAGTCTGAGGATGATAAGCCGTACTAAAGGTCAACTTAGTGCCCAAGGCACTCTGCAAACTCTGCCACAACCTGGCAGTAAAATGAGGATCTCTATCTGAGACGATCGTCACTGGGACCCCGTGCAATCTCACTATGTCCCGAATATACAAGTCGGCAAGATGATCTACTGAATCTCTCACGCGCATAGGAATGAAGTGCGCCGACTTAGTCAACCGGTCTACAACCACCCAAATGGCATCAGTACCCCGCTGAGTCCTCGGAAGACCTACAACGAAGTCCATAGTGATATGCTCCCACTTCCACTCGGCAATAGGCAAGGGTTGCAACAAACCCGCTGGCCTCTGATGCTCGGCCTTCACTTGCTGGCAAGTAAGGCACTATGATACGAAAACAGCCACATCTCTCTTTATACCCCGCCACCAAAACTGGCAACCCAAATCCCGATGCATCTTAGTGCCTCCCGGATGCACCGCAAGGCGTGAATGGTGAAACTCTCGGAGTACTTCCTCTCGGCAAGACTCCGGTACAAACAAACGGTCTCGGTATCTCACACTCTGGTCGGGATACACTGTCAAACCCTTCTCAACTTTTCCACTGGAGATTTTCTCTTGGAAAGACTCCACCTCGAGGTCACCTCTCTGTGCCTCTAATACTCGGGTCACAAGTGTAGGCTGCGCAACAACAGAAAACAAGGCCGCAGCCCCAACAAATTCGCCCAGAAGCAAATCAAACTCGCCAAGCGCACCCAACATCCCCCATTCCCGGATGGCTATACAAGCTACATCACTAATGGATTTCCTGCTAAGGGCATCGGCCACAACATTGGCCTTTCCCGGGTGATAGTGCAACTCAAAATCGTAGTCCTCAATGAACTCCATCCATCTCCTCTGCCTCAAATTCAAGTCTCTCTGTGTAAACAGATACTTCAAACTCTTGTGGTCCGAGAACACCTCAAACTTCTCACCATAAAGGTAGTGCCTCCAAATTTTCAAGGCAAAGATCACTGCTGCTAACTCTAGGTCGTGTGTATGGTAATTCTTCTCGTGAATTTTCAACTGACGTGAGCCATAAGCTACCACTTTCCCCTCTTGCATTAACACACAACCCAAACCCTCTCGTGAGGCATCGCAATACACCGCATAACCCAACCCTCTCTCCGGAATAATCAAAACCGGAGCGGTGGTCAATCTAACCTTCAACTCTTGGAACGACTTTTCACAAGTCTCACTCCATACAAACTTGACCCCTTTCCGCGTCAATCTAGTTAACGGCGAAGCTAGCCTGGAAAAATCTTTCACAAACCGACGGTAATACCCAGCTAATCCCAGAAAAACTATGGATCTCAAACACACTCTTAGGCTGTGCCCAGTCTTGCACTGCCTCAACCTTGGACGTATCAACAGACACCCCTTCCCTGGAAACCACATGGCCTAAGAACTTGACTTCCCCTAGCCAGAAATCACACTTGCCAAATTTGGCATACAGCCTATGGGCTCTAAGTAACCCAAGCACCACTCTCAAATGTTCCTCGTGCTCCTCCTCAGAAGGCGAATAGATAAGAATGTCGTCCACAAAAATGACTACAAATCGATCCAAGAATTCCCGAAAGATCCGGTTCATCAAGTCCATAAAGACTGCCGGTGCATTGGTAAGCCCGAATGGCATCACCAGAAACTCATAATGGCCATACCGTGTACGGAATGCCGTCTTAGGAATATCCTCCTCCCTGACCCTCAACTGGTGGTAACCTGATCTCAAGTCTATCTTAGAGAAACAACAGGAACCCTTCAACTGGTCAAACAGATCATCTATACGGGGCATAGGGTACTTATTCTTGACCGTAGCCCGATTCAACTTCCGGTAGTCTATACACAATCTCAAGGCACCATCTTTCTTTTTAGCAAAGAGGGCCGGTGCTCCCCACGGCGAAACACTAGGGCGAACAAAACCCTTATCTAACAATTCCTGGAGCTAAATCTTCAACTCACTCAACTCGACTGGGGCAAAATGATAAGGTGCCATAGAAATCGGCGCTGTGCCGGGCACTAAATCAATAGAGAACTCTATCTCTCGATGAGGTGGCAAACTAACGAGATCCTCGAGAAAGACATCCGAATACTCACAAACCACCCTCGGCAAAACAACTTGGGTCTCATCACACCCACCACTCAAAAAGCTAGCAAGTAGACCACTAAGCTCACTCCGCCCTCGCGAATCATACCCCGGTGGCAAAACACTACCAACTCGGTCTCCCAAGAAATGGAACCACTCCCCGCTCAAGGTACATAACGTGACCCTCTGGCGGTAGCAATCGATAACAGCCCGGTATGACGATAGCCAGTCCATACCCAAAATAACATCAAAGCCCTTCATGGGCATGATCACAAATGGAAAAGGAAGCCTATGGTCGGCGACCTCTATATCACAACCTCTAACACCTTGTTTCAAGATCAACTCACCACCAATAGGCGATACCACACAAATAGGAGATGCTAACTGTGCCAACTCCAATTCCAAAACAGATGCAAATGCAGCAGACACAAAAGAATGAGATGCACCCGTATCAATCAACACACTAGCAACCGAGTTGCAAAACAGAAAAGTACCTCTCACCACTGATGGAGCCGGTACTAGATCCTACGCGGTAACAGCATACACGCGCCCTGTAGGCCCCTGATCCACCTGCTCACCTCTAGGAGCATACGACTGCTACACTGATTGGGATGACGAAGCTCTCGGATTGGCCCTCGAGGCCTGCACAGACTGAGCTGGCTGATAACTCTGCGTCTGCCTAGAACCAGACGCTCCCGAAGTGGCACTCAACTGTGGGCAATACCTCTTCAGGTGCCCAGGCTGACCACACTGATAGCAAGACAAAGGCTGGCCCCTGCCCTGACTCTGGCCCTGAGGTCTAGTAGAAGAAGAAGCAACTCGCTGACCCCCTCCCTTCTGCGAGCAAACCGAAGACTTGTGACCCAGCTGGCCACATGCAAAACAAGTCAAACCTCCTTGACTACCTCTCCTAGAGCCCGCACTCGGCACTGGAAAGGTCAATCTAGCCACACCACCCTGAGACTGCTGAGGGTTAGAACCCCTCTGTCTCCTGCCGTCACCCTGACCATCTTGGCTCCTCTTGGAGCCTCTCTGCCCCTCATCCTCCTCCTGTAACATGAGCTCCATATGAGCTGCCGCATCTACCAAACGTCTATACTCCTGGATGAAAGATCCACCAACCCTCAACTTGAGGCCTCGCCTCAACTTCTGCTCAAACTCAAAGCAACGGCGTTCCTCGGACGCCACCAGTTCAGGTGTAAACCTGGACAGACTGGTAAAAGTAGCCTCAAACTCGGCCACAGACAAGCCTTGCTGTCTAAGCTGGCAAAACTGCTCTCTCAGCTTCTCCCTCGCAGCTGAAGATAGAAACTTCCCCTGGAAAGCATTCACAAATGCTTCCCATGCACCACCAACACTGCCCTTCTCATACATCCACCATTGACCCACATCTCCCTTCAGCTGGAAGGATGCCAAGGTCACCTTCAAAGCCCCGTCCTCGATGCCAAGCATCTCGAACGTCTTCTCCATTTGTTCCAACCACTCGTCAGCCTTAAGTGGCTCCTTTGGATCCCCAACAAACTCGTCCGGGTTAGACCGGAAGAATTCCCTCTTCAAGAAAGAAGGCCCTGCCTCAGCAACCTGATTCTCAGCTCTGAGAACACCCAAAGCTCCCGCTATCTCTCGGGCCAAGGCGCCCATAGCCTGCTGACCCGCTGGCTCGGCCACGTTGGCCTGACCAACTCCCTCCTGCATTGCCAGAACGTCATCCGGTACAGGTACCTCCTGCCTACCATGCCTGCCACGCCTACCGCGCCCTCGTCCTGACATCCTAATAAAGGTAACCAAGACTATTAGCATATTCATAAATGTGCTGGAACTATAACACTCGCGTCCTAATGCGTGGACAACTGTAATTCACTCCACGTAAGCACATAAACACATAAGAATTTACGAATTTCATTTCCGGATAATGATAGTCCCGAGGCGTTACTAGAGTTCCGGTTAGAAACAGCATTGATCAAGTGCTTTTCCAACAAGACTCCCAGCAACCCAAGGATCCGATCAACATCCTAGAAACTACATTCCATACCCACATAGTCACATAAGCATGTTATCAATTAAGCACATAGCATATGACACTACATCTAAGTCTCTATCAAGCGAGACAAACCCATTGTGATCCTAATCACTTCCCACGTACCCAAAGTACTCGAACCCGGTACGCTCTGATACCAAGTTGTAACGCCCTCAAAATAATAACATTAAACCCGTCAATATAGACATGCTTGGATATATAAAAATTCCACATTCTTCCATTCAACAGAGTTCCATTACCAAAAGTATTACATATTAACGACAAAAGCAAATGCCCTATAGGCTTACAGCTTTCCAAGTTAACACTTGGTTACAACAAAAGAGTACTAACTCATTTACACATTAAGCCCTTGGCTTGAATATACATGTAATACATCAAGAAACTAAACAACAAAAAAGTCTGTCCACCTCTAGCCTCCCAAGCTACGTCCTTGGAGGTGGCATGCTACCTGTACCTGAAAATGATATTCCCATATAGGGTGAGCCACAGCCCAGTAGAGATATGCTAAACACAGTATGAGCAATGACTAAGACATTAGCAATTGATGGATGTTCAATTTTCATAAACCAATTCATAATCCATTTCCATTTCTTATCAATTTCACAATTTCCATCAATGGCTCAGAACCTGGCCAACCACTTATATGAGACAAACACTCATATTAAACATTTCCCCTTATACAATAGGTAAACACATTGGTTATATCAACATCTCAACAGATACGCATACAAGTTATATCCACATTCAACAGATATGCATATTAGCTATATCAACACTTCCAATGACAAGCATATGAGCTATGTCAACACTTCCAAAGATAAGCATATGAGCTATATCAACACATTATCTGACAAGCATATAAGCTGTATCAGTGGAGTCCATCCCCTATCTCCTCCCACACAACATCCGGTTTAGAGGTCCATCCCTTATCTTCCTCTAAACCGTGGAGTACATCCCCTATCTCCTCCCACACACACAATGCATATATACACAAAGGTCATATATACAATCAATCAATACATAACGTTAATGTATTCTATCAACCGTCATACTCTATGACATATCCAATTGATTAGTTTTAGTTTGCCTAATCATCATGCATTGTCTACAACAATCAAAACTACCCTCCACCAGTAGCCCAAGCAATTATTTCCAAACAGATAATAAAAGCTCCAACAGATAAAATATCAATGTTTTCAAAAGCGAGCGATTTTTAAATCCAGCTCCATCATTTCACAACATAATGAGCCAATTTCATTATTTCCAACACAATTCCATAAGTTCACAATTTTCCCAAATTAATTATGCCAATTAATTTATACCACAAATTATGGCTTTCTACCCCCTTTCCCAATATTGACCCAATGGCCTAATGTCAACAACCAACAACTATATCATCACTTTGGAACCCAAAAATACAAGTTATGAGCCCAAAATCACACAACCCTTTTTACACATTCTGAAACCCTAAGTCCCAAAATTTCCCAAGTTCAACACTCTATCAAAACAACTAAAAATCTAGGTCAAAGGCCATAAGAGTGAGTAGGAATCCCTACCTCAAAAGATGACAACCAACGAAGAAGATGATGAAAACGAACTTGCTCCAAATCCCGAGTTTCTCGGATCAAAAGATAGCCCTCGACGATCAACAACTCTTTTGTAAAGGCCAAAGGTGAGGAAAACACCCTAGCTAGATCAATACCTAGAGAGAAGGTAGAGTTCTAGAGTGAGAAGCTCAACAATGGTGTTTTTCGAAAAGTAAGAGAAAGAAGAAAAGTGAAAAAAGTGATTTAAAATGACCCAGCGGATAACTCATATACGCATGACCCGCTCGAGCGGAGAACACAACGCTCGAACGCCAAGAACAAAATCTGGACACGCTCAAGCGCAATAAGGTCCGCTCGAGCGCCAAGACACAAGAATAAAGTACATCCGCTCGAGTGCGAAAACCAATCCGCTCGAGCGTAGATTTTCCCCTCCCAGAACTTACACCGAAAAGATACTACCCGCTCGAGCGCCAACAAACCCGCTCGAGCGCTACCGCTCGAGCGTAAACAAACCCGCTCGAGCGTAAAAATCACATCTGCAGAAGTTTTGCAGGAACACGAAATACTGGAGGTATGCAATCCCCGCTCGAGCGCAAGAAGACCCGCTCGAGCGGACCACCTAAAAACTGAACAACAAGGAATTGAAACCAAGGCCTAACCAACCTGTAACAACCTTGCTCAAAACATCCTAAAACTCAATCAAGTGGAATTAAAGGACTACAACAAGATAGATACCACTACCAACTTCACGGAACCGAGTCCGGAATACAACAGAACAGTAAAGGGACAACCGGGATCGCTATACGTTTCGTGAATGGGGTTGGACCTCGTCCAGGAATAATGGGAATTGACTACCCCACAGCTTGCTGGCTTTACAAGTATGTGAATTCCAGGGCACAAACTGAATGTTTGTTTTAGAACATTGTAATGCAGGTGTGGATGAACAGTCATAGTGTATGTGAGAATGGGGACTTGAACCCAAGCAAGGGGGCCTCTATCATCTCTTGCCTAACCATCAAAGCTCTTTGGTATCTTACACTATGGAATAAAATAAAAAAAGTTCAACATCTCATGCTCTTTAATATAGTGTTTATTAGCAACTTTGTCATTTTGGCTCGTTACAGGATATCGGGATACCTCATTAGAATGAACTGAATTGATCCAATTGCCTACGAATTGGAAATTAAGTTATCATAATAAATGGAGCATAACCAAATTGATGTTGATTAAAATTAGAAATCACTAAATTTTTTAACCTCCATATGCTTCTTGTTGAACCAATTTTTAGAAAGATATTATACATTTTTAGTGAAACTAAAGCAGAATATGCTTATTCCAAGGCTGAAATTTGCTTGAATGTTTGCTTCTGATGTGTAGGAACTTGGGCTACAAGGCTTACATAGTAGAGTCTGTCGATGATCTAACAAAGCCTTTTGTTTCCTTATACTTCGGCGCTGCCTATTTGGCTTGGTTATCACAATATGAAGGGAGTAAGTTTGTTTGCTACCAAAAACCATCCATCTGTTACTTGTCAAGTGTTTTTGATTGAATATATTTTGACTGACTTAATGATTATCGTCTGGTGCTAAACCAGGGAAAGGACCCCATAGTTTGTTGTTTAGGCTTATCTTGCGGGGCCAAAGAATGTAAACCTTCAGGAGACAGGTCCTCTTTGGCTTAAATTTGAGGAAGCATTAAGTCGATACGAAGACCTAAAGTAGGTTTCACTTCATACTATATATATATATTAAACACTATGATTTTGTGTTCATATTTTTTGATGGTGAACATTATTTTACACGGAACAAGGGAGCTGCACCATTTTATAAGCTGACTCGTTTATAATTTAGGTGGTTTGCAGAGGATCCATTATTTTTTGTTGCAATGTTATGAATGAAAGCTTGGGGGTGGAAACGACAAATAAACAGAGACGATGGTTTTTGTACAGAGATGTAAATCATGTACTGTTAAAATAATATTTATGTGCAGCTCTCTGTAGGTACATTGTGTAGTAAGTGCATACAAACGAAGTTTTATCCAGGTAAAAGTTGGTTAATATAAATTTCTACAAATGTTTACTTCCTGTCCCCCATGTGTGTCCAGGGACGGATCCGAGAGGATTGAAGGTCATGGGAAGCAGCATGGAGAGCGATTCAGAATGACGGTGAAAGATGGATGGGGGTTGGGTGTTTTGGTTTACTTTCTTCTTATTTTTGGTGTTAAAATCCTTTAGATTTTTATTTCTCTTCTTTTTTCTTTTTTTTCTCTGATCTGACTGGGGGGTTCGGTGTTTTGGTTCACTTCCTTCTTATTTTTTGTGTTAAATGAGGGAGTGGTGAGAGAGAGAAGAGGGCAATGTTATTTTGTGGCTTTGCATATAAGGTAGTAATTTTTTGATTGAGAATTGAGAATTCAATTTTTGGATATGTTATTTTGTGGGTAATGGTGATTGGATATTAAATTGAATAGCAAAGTGAATTAATGCTGTATTTGCTATTTGAATGGGAGTTATTATTTCATATTAGTGCTATTTAGTTTTATTACAGGTGTTCTTTTAGTTTAATCACATGAAATTAGCAAAATTTCAAAAAAAGAAAAGAAAAGATAAGACGGCATTTCTAAAACGCCACTACAACAGTTGGAATTTTTAAAATTAGAAAACCTATGATGGCGTTTTAAAAAAGTCGCTAAAATTATAGTGACATCACGGTACAGTAGGACATTTGGTGGAGTTTTTAAAAACACTGCCTATACTAATACAGCGACATTTTCCAAACGTCATAACGCTATAGCGACGGCCACGTTGTCGGCGTTTGGTACTAAATGTCACAAAAAATTAGTGACGTTTTTGGTACTTATAGCGGCGTTAACGCCGCTAAAAGCCTAATTTCCTGCAGTGTATGTTGCGATTTCACATTTACTAAAATTACCACATAAATAATATCATATGATACTCCACGTGCATCTAATGATTTTCTGAAGGTAGGAGGCCCGAGTTAATCAAGGCCGATCAACCACTTAATTCATATTGAGGAGAGAGTTTGCTTTAATTTTTCCACAAATATTAGCCAAATCAATAAGTGGGAGGGCCTAAAGTATGATGGTGCATTTAGTGCCTTTATAAAGACTCGCACCACTTGGGTGCTAAATGTGCAATTATGAGTTTGTGGAGAACATGCAAAGAAGAAATAGGTGTATCATCATGTTTATAGAGATGAGGTTGGTGTGGTTGTGGGTAATGTTGTTGGTTTTGGCTAGTGAGTGCCATGGTTGTTTGGATCATGAGAGGGTTGCTCTTCTGCAACTAAAAGCTTCTTCTATCAACCACCATCGCCTCCCAAGCCTCCTCCCAACGTGGGTGGAGGCTTGGGAGGGTAAAACGACGACTGAATGCTGTAAGTGGGAAAGAGTCAAGTGCAATGCTACAACAGGGCGAGTAATCCAACTCTCACCCAATTCTGCAGAGAATTTTTGGAAATTAAGATATTGGTATCTGAATGCCTCCATGTTTCTTCAATTTGAAGAACTTCAAAGTCTCGACTTATCATACAATGGATTAGCGGGTTGGCTTGAGAATGAAAGTTTTTTTGATTACTAGAATAGCAACCAAACAAGTCTACTCTATAGTTTTCTTTTTGACAATATTTCCAGAAATCACGTTGTGGCCTATGCTATGATATACATTATTGACTGTTTTACAGGTTTTTAGAAGTTGGGTGAATTAACATCTCTAAAGTCTCTAAATCTATCTGGTAATTTATTGGAGGGAACTATTCATATTAATGGTGAGTTTAAAGTCTATTTATTTTCATTCTTAACTAAGAGTTTGAGACTAGTGTAAGAATTCAAAAATAAGCAGGTTTATTTGGTTTCCAACTAATTAATACTTTCATTTTCTTGACTTGAGACCAGATCTTAAAGGTTTGAATAACTTGGAGCAGCTTGATATTAGCATGAATCAGTTTGATAGTTTCATAACTCACTCAGGTATGATAACAATACCACTTGAATACGAAGCAAATAATGAACCAAAACAATAGATGATCTAGTTTCAAAATACATTTTTTAGTCTATTGTTGGGACAAATGCGATAACTTAAATAAATAATGATTATATCTATGAAGGGATATACAAAATAGACAATTTGAATAATCAAAATAGGACTTGTGATAGATACCATAAATTCAAGCAACACCCTTCCATACCCAATCCAAAATTAAGAACAGCTACTTGGATGGCGGCTGAATTAATGATTCTAGTGAATTAGTTTTTTTTTTTTTTTTTTTTTTGAAAAATAGAGTTTGTTTTTTAAACACTCATCTTTGTACATGATTTATGATTTATGGGTCCGTCACCAGATTTATCCCATCTCCCACTTGTCATAGTTGCAACATTTGTTAAACAATTGAAATGGACTCATTTGCGCAAAAATGTTAGTGTCCAAAAAAAAATTACAAAAATTTTTACATAATATTTTTGTAATTATGAGCTGTAATGATGAGTGTTTGGTCTTATAATAAAAGGACCACAATATGCCACACAATTTTATATCAAATTCAATACAAAAATTATGTTTGTAGATCACTATCTTTTAAAATTGGGTATCAAATACAGGTCTTGTAAATTTATTAGGATAAATTACAAACATATCCCCTGAGGTGTAAATTACAAATTACCTCCTGTGGTTTTAGAAAATATATTATGTCTCACAAGATTTCTAATTTCGTAACAAATAGGTCTTTTTATTAATAAATTATCAAGTTAATTAACAGTTTTTAATAATGTTAAAATTTTATTTCAATTAATAATTCAGATAATTTTATTATTGTATAGGTGAACAGTTAGAAATTTTACTTTTTCAATTAATTCTATTAAATAAAAAATTTTGATAGGAAGGTATTAGTAATTTTCCAAACCACAAGAGATAATTTGTATTTTAAGCAAACCTCAGGAAGTGTATTTATAATTTATCCAATTTCTTAGTAAACACACTACCTATTTTTATTTTTATATTTTTTAATAAATTGGATTACATGTCAATTTTACGTGTTGTTTTAGTTGTGAGGATGGTGGTGACTTGAAATAGAAATTGATTTTTGCAGGTTTTGAAAGACTATCTGTGTTAGGCAAGCTGGAGGTACTTGGTTTGGGAAACAATTTTTTCAATAATAGCATCCTACAATCTCTTCGTGTCCTCTCATCACTCAAGACTTCATCCTTACGGTACACCCGTTTAAATGGATTAACTGACTTAGGAGGTAAGTCTAGTATAAAATATTTCCCCTATTCACAACTAAAACAACTAACCAGCATCAATATGGACGATCTTTGCAGCATCAATGTGAGTTTTATGGGCCGTTTTTATTAGACAAATTATAACATAGGATTAAAATTATCAATCTATGGAATTCACATTATAATGTTCAGTTATAATTTTTATTATTTGGATTAGATTTCAATGGACATTTTATTCAACAAAATTGGTGAATTTTTTAATCCTATAACTAATACAAAATAAACATATAATTGGTATTATATATTTCAATATTCATTGCAAAACAAATGCCTTTGTCTCAATAATTTAATTGAATAATCTTCCACTAATTTCATGAATTGTTAATCCTCTCAGTATTATTTATTCTAATCAAACAAAGCCTATGTGTTGTTGGAAGTGCCGGATAATGCCTTAAAATACCATGAGATTCAATGTCATATAATATATTGAAATTATTAAATAATTATTAATTATTTAGTTTTATGATAGTCTGACTCGACAAAAACCATAGCACCAAAAGAGTAAGTCCCCCAAGATTGAGATGGTTATCATTTTAGTTTCTAATTTATAGAGTTACGTGTGATTTTGGTTCTCTGTTTAAATTGTATCCGCTTAGTTTTCAATGTATAAAAATTATTTTGATTTCGTCTTCCAACCAAATTCCATTTGTAGATACCATTAAATTTAAGGATTAATATAGAGATTCAATTAAAATTTTACTCTTATAGTTCCTAAAACAAGATATTTGTATTATTTTGATCCTTAATATATAAATCATGTCGATTTAGTATTTAAAGTATACAAAGAGGGTGTTTGGAAAGTATGGCTATTTTAGTAGGTTATTTTAGTTTTTGACCATTTTAATAGATTAAGGCCAAGTTTGGCGACCTAAAAATAATCCATCTTTTTATCTTTTTTCCATCACATCATCTCTCTACTTTTCTGCACATCTTTTCGTAAAAAGACAAAAAGTGCACTTATTTAGGTCATCCCAAACAACCCCTAAAATAGTTGCGTTTGAAAATATGGTTAGAATTTTTTTATAATTGGATGTGATATTTGCGAGAGAAAAAGTGAAATAATCATAAGTTTGATGTAATATTTTGTCTTATTAACTATTTTAGTCTATTTTATCTTTTAATGCTATTTTAACTCAAAAAGTCAAAAAAAAAAAACTTATTCCCAAACACTCCCAAAGTGTTTCAATTTGGTCCTCGAACCAAGATTAAAAAAACTATCCACACTTCCTCTGTCTTTCTCTCTCAAAACCTCCACCTCGGGTATCACCGCTGGCCATGGCCTATGGCCATGGCAGTCAACTAGCCTCGCTTCCTTTGTGTGTGATTGTTGTTTTCTCTCTTTTCAACTTGAATCTCCAAAGTTTTCCCACCATATATTATTTTTTTCCAGATCTATAGATTATGCTTAGGTGTGTTTTGATCTATGGTTTTTGGCCATGGATCTTCTTTCAGGTCTTCTATCGGCGAGTGTATGGTGATCCAGTTTTGGGCGCTTCTCAGCAATGTGCTGGGTTGTTCAGTATTGGAAGTTTTTTGGCCATGGGTGTGTTCGAATATAGGAGTTTATTCGGCAAAGCGGTCGGTGGTCTCAGATCAGGTGGTTGAAGATTAGGAGGATGTATGAGGCATGGGTCTTTGGGGTTGGTCGTGGGTGGTGATTTATACTTTTTAAATTTCTCGTTGCGTTGCATCTTTCGATTAGAAATGGCAACGAGGCGGGGCGGGGCCAGGGATTGCCCTCTCCATCCCCGATCCCCGAAAGTATGTAACTCCCCGTCCCCGCCCCCGCCCCCGCTCTCGATCCCCGACGGGGAACCCCTCACTCCCCCCACCCCTGTCCCCTAACGGGGATCGGGTTTCCCCAACCCCGAAACATCTCGACGGTGACGGAGTTACAGAGCTGAGTTACAGAACCCCTCATCATCATCATCTCACACTCTCACACACACACACACACACATACACATCCTCATAACAGAACCCCTCATCAACCTCATAACCAGTCATCATCCTTATAACCAGTCTTCAACCAGCTGAGTTACAAAACCCCTCATCATCATCATCTCACACACACACACACACACACACATCTACAGATCTGAGACTGAGATCTGAGTCGCAATCATCATCACACACACACACACAGACACACAGGGAGATAAGAGAGGTCTCGATCAGTTGAGAGAGAAGAGAGAAGATGGAGACTGGTTGCGCCGCTGGTATCAAGCGGCGAAGTGCGGCCATGGCGGCGGAGAGACGAGAGATAGAGCGGCAAAGGAAGAGGGGATCTGAGATGAGAGAGAGCAAGATCTAAAATGAGAGAGAGGAGAGGAGTTTTGTTAGATCTGTGATAAGAGAGAGAGAGAGAGAGAGAGAGAGAGAGAGAGATGAGTATATATTATATATAGTGGGTTGGTGAGTGAGAGAGGAGAGGGAGGCGGGGCAGAATCGGGACGGGGAAAGGGGCCGGGGTCGAGGCGGAACAACTTATCACCATCCCCGACCCGAAAATAATCAAGGATTTTTTTTTTAATACCGTCCCCAGCCCGAAAGTTTCAATAATCAAAAAAAAAAATTAGTCGTCTAACCTTATTTTGTGTTTCTTTATTTGAATGCAAAACATAAAATCATAAATACATATTAACAAAAAGCGAATGCATATATATTAAAATAGAATAATACTATATGTATTAATTAATGTACTAATTAACAGATGACGTGAGATAACTTTAGAAATTTTGGATATTTATAATTTATATAATAGGTGGGGTCAGTAATAATGACATAACACTAGTTGGTACACTGGTGTGTATATTAATTGGTATATATAACATCACCGATTAAAATATATTGGATGATAAATTGCAAGAAAAAAAAATTCAAAATAATTATCAACAAAAAATTCGGCAGCAAGGATCTCATTTATTGTAGAATATAAGCTTTGAGAGACAATTTTATTTTTCTACATCACAAAAATTACATTTTATTATAATAATATGAATATTTCTCTCTAGAGATGTTGACTTTTCTTTTTTCATTTTCTTCAATTTTTGATGATTTGTATTTATGAATTTCAAACTTTATCCCCATAGTTCAGGCGGAAAGATAGACAAAATTATGTTGGAAGACAAATCAAAACACTTTTTTTATATGTTGGAGCCGAAATTGACACAATCCTATACAACTCATAAAACAAGTAGAAGCCAATGTACACTTAATTCTTCTTTTTATTATTATTATTTTCCTTTTGTATTTTTATTTTTTTATGAACAACTTAGAAGAGCTGAATTTTGGTGGCAATTCAATAGAAAATAAAAAAAGGTGCGAAAAATTTAGAAATCCCCTAGATATTGATTTGTGATTATATATAAATTTTAAGCAGTAAATAACAATCTCAATCAAATAATCAAGACAAATCAACACAACGATTTTAACGTGGAAAAATCACAATTGGAGTGCCTTCAATTGTGATAATAAAAAAAAAAAACCACGGACAAAAATCACAAAACAATTCACTAAGAAGACATAAAGAAATTACACAAGTGTACTCTCAATTACCTAGCGAATCCACGCCCGAATCGAACCAACCCCTATATGCCTTTTCCACCACGGTCTTCACCTCGGAATTGTCTTGTCCAACATTGAATCCACAACGTCGATGTCGAATCCAAGACGATGAGCCACTCCAGAATCCACCAAAGCTTCACGCTTGAATTTCCCATAATCCATCAAACAAGAACACTCTGTTTTGTATAGAATAAATAAACAATCCTTTGATGTATACTTTTCAAACCAGATTTAAACTCAAACAAAAATCAAAGAAACTAGTAAAGAATCTCCAGATATAAATCCTAATATCCAAGAAGAAGATTTGGAAGTCGTAACCCTAAAATCTAACTGAAACACATATTTATAGAAAACAGGTTCGCGATGGTCACTCGAGAGAAGGATCTCTCACTTGAGCGAGGAGACTAAAATGTGTGTTTTTTCGAGTGTCTTCGCTCGAGCCACCAAAGTGTCGCTCGAGCAAGAAAAGCATATTCTTAGTATTTTTACAATCAGTGCAAACTTCTGGGACCAAGGATTCTTCGCTCGAGCGAACAAACAACTTCAACTGCATTTTTACTTTTTGCTTCGCGGGCGCTGCCCCTCGACCCCGCCTGGGCGCTACCACGGACCCGCCAAGAGGCGCTGTCCCCTCTACCCCTGCGAGCTAACCGGACAATTCAATCTCCGACATAGTTAGCGAAGTGACAAACATGAAAGAATTATCTTTTGAAACTTCTCTGCAAGGCACACTTCGGGTTGGATTCGCATCTAAATACTCATAGTCTCACTGAAATAAAAGAGCGAAAACAAGTACAGCTGAAAGGAATTTTGCCAAACGGAATTGCCAATAATAAAAACCTAATAAGGTGTATAATGGAGAATTTTTTTACAGGTTGTACTCTCATTTTGAAAATTAAAAAAAAAAATCGGTAAGATTTTTCATATACAATATTGTTTCACACATGTTTGTATAAAAATAATGTTTGTAATCATTATCCCAAATGAAGATTTCAAAGTTTCTTAGTAAACAAACAAACTATTTTTTGAATTTTTTTTTTTTAATAAATAGAGTAGATCACATGTCAATTTTAAGTTTTGAACGGATTGGTGGTACTTGATTTGGAAGGCAATTCATTCAATTGATATTGATACAAGAGGTAAGTTCAGTAATAAAATACTTCATATGTTCACAACTAGACAATCTTTCTATCAACAATGTGAGTTTCAAATGTTATATTGGCTTCTATAATGCCTCTAAACATCACATGAATAATGTCACAAAATATTATAAAATTATTAAATAATTATCAATTATCCAATTTCATGACAGTTGGACTTGACAAAAACCATAGCACGAAAAGAGTAAGTCCCTCATATTGAGATGGAATCTAATACATAAAGATAGTCTGCCAAATTTATAAACAAGGGTTAGTTACCTTTTTATTCTCTACGGTTTTGTTTGTTTGCATGTAAAAAATTTTTTTTACAAAATATTTTCCTTAATTTTTGGTGTTTGGTTACGTATAATTGTGTAAAATATTTTTGGATAAATTATACCACTGGTCTTTTAATTTGAGTGAAGTATTACTTTAATTTTCATAGTTTTAATTTGAATAATTTGAATCCTACACTTTCAATTTTGTTTTACTAAAATTTACCCACTTCGCTTCCGTACGAATAGGGGTGTAAATCTGGCCCGGGCCATTTTACACACCTACGTACGGAATGTGATTGAAAGTGAAAATTACAATGAGACTCAAAAACAAAAACAATACAAAGAAAAACAATTATGTAGATTGGTTTTTGAGATTTGTATCAATTTAATTTTTAATATATAAAAAAATATTTTTATTTGATCCCCATCCTATTTACATTTGTAGGTGTTATAAAAAAAAAGGTAAATATAAAAATTCAATTAAAAAGGTACTTTTTTTGTCTCCAAAGTATGAGATTTGTATCATTTCAATTTTTAATATTTAGATTATATCAATTTAGTTCTCAAAGTATAAAAAGTGTTAAAATTTGGTCTTCGAGCCTATTTTTGTCTCTCTTCATCTGAATCAATCAAAGTAAAGATGGAAATAAATAAAAATAAAAAAACAGCCAAGCCACAAAAAAAAAAAAAATATCATTTTTGTGAAGTATTCTGGTCATCCAAAATGTATATACATGTTACTTTTATTTTATTTACATATATACATAAATATTAGGTGATGTACTACATGAAAAAACACTTTTGTAATGAAAAGTTGTCCCAAAAAATTGTTGACGAAAAATATTGGGGATGGAATTTATTCATTGCAGAAAGTAAACTTTGGGAAACAGTTTATTTTTTCCACATTGTGAGAAATATATTTTTTTTGTAATAAGGAAAATATTTTCCTCTAAAAATATTTCCCTACATTAATGTGGTGATTATAAAAAAAATTAAATGTGTATTTAAAAGCTCCAGGGATGGTGATATATATAGTTCTATGCTGGCCAACCTAGAAGTGGCTCAAACCGAACATGTAGTGATGCTTGAAGATCCTCCAGAAGCCCTTAGAGGCTTGGTTGTAGACGACATGATTGGAGTTAGTTTTGTAAGGGCTTAGTCCCGGTTGCTCTGTTTTTTTTGTGTTTTTTGTTTTCATCAGTATCAAAAATATATATATATAGTTCTATGAAATTTTTTCCCACCAACATTCACTAATAAATGAAACCCCATTGGCCATTACAATGATATGTTAATTATTTTGGCATTTTCTTTCCTTTATTGACAATTCAATGGAGTGTTATTCATATGACTCATAAAGAAAATATGAACAGATTTACACTCAATTATTTTTCTTTTTCCTTTTTCATTGTATAATTTTGCAATATGAACAACTTAAAGGAGCTGGATTTGAGTGAAAATTCAATAGAAGATATAAAAGGTATACAATCATGATTTAAAAAAAAAAAGTATTCAGAGGTTGTACTCTCATTTTCCTGGCAAAAGATTTATAGGCAATATTGTTCACTTATAATATTATTTTACACAACAGGTTACATTCAAAAATAATGTTTGTACATCATTATTATCCCAAACCCAAATGAAACTCTCCAAGTTTCTTAGTAAACAAACTAGCTATTCTTTCTATATATATATATATAAATAAAAAGGACTTCATAACAATTTTACATTTCCTTTTAGTTTGTAAATGTGATGACCGGTTTCATTTTGCATCGGTTCACTTTTGTTTTCTTTGGGTTTGCGATGTCCGAAAGCCTTTCTCAAATAAATTCTCATTCTTGTTTATTCAGTGTCGATTCTTCACTTGTTCCAGAGAGTGCGGGGTCAGGTCCGAAGTGCCCAGGAAATCAAACCAGAAATTTCTGGTATAACGCCCTCAAAATAAACCCATCAATCATAAATTCTTGAAATGCTCAGACATAAGAGAATAAAGCATAATTACATTTCATCAGAGTATTCATTACAAAATGTATTACATGTTGACAACAAAAGTAAATGCCCTACGGGCTTGCAACTTTGCAAGCCAACACTTGGTTACAAAAAGAGTGAGTACTAACTCAAAACAGATAATAAGCCCTTGGCTTGATACACATGTAATACAAAAATGTAATCACAAAAGATGTCCCAGCCACTAAGCCTCTCAAGCTACGTCCTTGGAGGTAGCATGCTACCTGTACCTGAAAATGATGTCCCATATAGGGTGAGCCAACGCCTAGTAGAGATATGCTAAACATAATATGAGCAATAACTAAAACATTAGCATTTGATAAATGTTTAACTCACATAAATCAATTCATAACCCATTTCAATTACATGATAAATGTGTCCATGTTCCATTTCTTATCCAATTTCTCAATTCATAACTATGGCTCAGAACCTGGTCAAACAATTTAAATGAGATTATATCTCATATCAACAGTACTTCCATTTCAATTGAGATAACAACTCAAATTAAACACTTCATACTTCACAATAGATACACATAATTGCTGTATCAATCACAAATAAAACACTTCCATACTTCATATATGATACACAGATTTGTTGTATCGATGGAGTCCATCCCCTATCTCCTCCCAAACAATATCCGGTTTAGGAGTTCATCCCCTATCTTCCCCTAAACCGTGGAGTACATCCCCTATCTCCTCCCACCCAATACAATGTATACAAACATATATCACATACATAATCAATCAATACATAAATTTGATGTATTATTCCAACCGTCATATTCGATGACATATTCAATTGATTAGTTTTAGTTTGCCTAATCATCATGCATTGTCTACAACAATTAAGACTATCCTCCACCGATAGCCCAAAGCAATTATTTCTAAACAGAAAATAATGACATCAACAGATAATTTATCAACAATTTTCAAAGGTGGGTGATTAATAAATCCAACTCCACTATTCCATCTCATATTATGCCAATTTCATTGATTCCAACTTAATTTCATGTTTCCATAATTTCCCAAATTAATTACATGAATTAATTTGTCATAACAATTTAGGGCTTTTTCCCCCTTTTCTCAATATTGACCCAAAGGCTCAAAATAACTTCAATAACATCAATACTATCATTTTAAGACCCAAAATACACATTTATGAGCCAAAATAACAAAACCCCTCTTTATACATTTAGAAACCCTAACACCCAAAATCACCCAACTTCAACATTAAATCAAAATGACTAAATACTTATGTCAAAGATCATAAAAATGAGTAGTTATCCCTACCTCAAATTCGGAGCACAAAGGAAGAAGATGAAGAAATTCAAAGTGCTCCAAACCCCAATATTTTCGGATCCAAAATGTAGCCCTCGACAAACTCCACACTTTTTACAAAGGCCAAAGGGTAGAAGGTCACTCCTACTAGATCAAACCCTAGAGAGAAGGTAGAGTTTTAGAGTGAGGTGCTCTCCAATGGTGGTTTTCGAAAAGTAAGAGAGAGAAAAGAAATCAAAAAGTGATCCAAAAAGGTGAAACTCGGGCTGATATACAAGTCGCTCCACTCGAGCGTCAGACACAGATTCACGCTCGAGCGTCAAAACTCCCGCTCGAGCGTCGGATGCACACTCACAGAAGTTTTGCAGGAGATGGTCCCCGCTCAAGCGGAGGAACAAAATCAAAGGTTCACGCCCGAGTGTCAAAACTCCCGCTCGAGCGTACAAAGACCTGCAGAGAAAAATACTGGGAGATGGAAATTCACGCTCAAGCTTCAAAACGCCCGCTCGAGTGGAGAAGCAACAACAAAGGGCCCACTCGAGCGTGAAGGCCAAATTCTGGGCATCAACTCTAGGTTTCAAAGCACAACCAACATGTTCCAAACCTGCCCAACACAACCCAAGACTCAAATACAAAGAGTAGGGGATTAAAGGATGACAACAAGACATATACAACAACCAACTCCACGGAACCTAAGTCTGGAGTACTGTTAAACAGTGAAGGGAAAATCGGGATCACTGTATCTGGGCTACTAGGCCAGGGCCGCACGTGCGAGATGAGGGTCGCACGTGCTGGGGGTAAGGCTGCACATGCAGGGAGAGGGGAGGTTCTGAGGGTTGCACACTACCTAAAAGGCAGGTGCGGGATAAGGTGCGGCAGGGCCACCGAACGTGCGGGGGTGAGGGCCGCACGTGCGAGGAAGGCGCTCCACACGTGCGGGGATGGACGCCGCACATGCGGCCAATTGGGCAATCCGAATCTTTGTTTTTCTTCCTCTTTTTGGCCGAATTTGTATAACATTTGGGGCTTTCCTATCTCACTCTAAACCCTATTTTTCTCCTCATTCTCTCTAGAAAACCTCCTCAAACATTAAACTCTTTGATTTTTGCAATCCCTTGGATCTAGATTCATCATCGTCATCATCTCTCCCTCTCAAGCTTGGGCGATCAAAAGCTAGAGCTTCACTTGTTGTGGTGGAAATCAAAGCCCTCTCATCCTTGATCCTAGGGTTTCACTTATATCTTCATCAAGATTTGAGGTAGGGAATTCTTGAGTTATATATACATGTTTTGCTATATTAATGTTGATTTTAAAGTTTTCTTGAAGTTATTGTGTTGATCTTGATTTGGCTCCAAATGTAGGGAGAGTTTTAAAGAATTGGGTTTAGATCTCAACCCTTTTTTTCAATCCATGAGGATGTTCTTTTTATAAAACTTAAGAAAGTTGATTTTGGTAGGATTTCACCAAGGAAATGGGGAAAAGTTTTGTCTTGATGAAAAACCCTAGAATTTGGAAATTTTGGAAAAATATGAAAATGCCTATGTATTTCTTTCTTTTCTTGTGTCAAGAGAATGAATGAGAGTAAACTTCACCATATGTTTAGCAAAATAGCAATCTACTTGATATATGAGAAATGAGATGTTATTTTAACATTATTGCTAAACACTTGAACATATATTGTTGTAACGCCCTCAAAATAATAACATTAAACCCATCAATATAGACATGCATGGATATATAAAAGTTCCACATTCTTCCATTCATCAGAGTTCCATTACCAAAAGTATTACATGTTAATGACAAAAGCAAATGCCCTAAAGGCTTACAACTTTCCAAGTTAACACTTGGTTACAACAAAAGAGTACTAACTCATTTACACATTAAGCCCTTGGCTTGAATATACATGTAATACATCAAGAAACTAAACAATAAAAGTCTACCCGCCTTTAGCCTCCCAAGCTACGTCCTTGGAGGTGGCATGCTACCTGTACCTGAAAATGATATTCCCATATAGGGTGAGCCACAGCCCAGTAGAGATATGCTAAACACAGTATGAGCAATGACTAAGACATTAGTAATTGATAAATGTTCAATTTTCATAATCCATTTCCATTCCTTATCAATTTCACAATTTCCATCAATGGCTCAGAACCTCGCCAACCACTTATATGAGACAAAGACTCATATTAAACATTTTCCATTTTTACAATAGATAAACACACTGGTTATATCAATATCTCAACAGATAAGTATACAAGCTGTATCCACATTTCAACAGATATGCATATTAGCTATATCCACACTTCCAATGACAAGCATATGAGCTATGTCAACACTTCCAAAGATAAGCATATGAGCTATATCAACACATTATCTGACAAGCATATGAGCTGTATCAGTGGAGTCCATCCCCTATCTCCTCCCACACAATATCCGGTTTAGAGGTCCATCCCCTATCTTCCCCTAAACCGTGGAGTGCATCCCCTATCTCCTTCCACCCACACAATGCATATATACACAAAGGTCATATACACAATCAATCAATACATAACGTTAATGTATTCTATCAACCGTCATACTCTATGACATATCCAATTGATTAGTTTTAGTTTGCCTAATCATCATGCATTGTCTACAACGATCAAAACTACCCTCCACCGGTAGCCCAAGCAATTATTTCTAAACAGATAATAAAAGCTCCAACAGATAAAATATCAATGTTTTCAAAAGCGAGCGATTTATAAATCCAACTCCATCATTTCACAACATAATGAGCCAATTTCATTATTTTCAACTCAATTCCATAAGTTCACAATTTTCCCAAATTAATTATACCAATTAATTTTAAACAACAAATTAGGGCTTTTACCCCCAACTCTCGATATTAACCCAAAGGTTCCAATATCACCAACCAACAATAATATCATCATTTTGAAACCCAAAATACATATTATGAGCCCAAAATCATAAAACCCTTTTTACACATTTTGAAACCCTAAGTCCCAAAATTCCCCAAGTTCAACGCTCTATCAAAACAACTAAAAATCTAGGTCAAAGACCATAGGAGTGAGTAGGAATCCCTACCTCAAAAGATGACAACCAACGAAGAAGATGATGAAAACGAACTTGCTCCAAATCACGAGTTTCTCGGATCACAAGATAGCCCTCGACGATCAACAACTTTTTTGTAAAGGCCAAAGGTGAGGAAATCACTCCTACTAGATCAATACCTAGAGAGAAGGTAGAGTTCTAGAGTGAGAAGCTCAACAATGGTGTTTTTGGAAAAGTAAGAGAGAGAAGAAAGGTGAAAAAGTGATTTAAAATGACCCAGTGGATAACTCATATACGCATGACCCGCTCGAGCGGAGAACACAACGCTCGAGCGCCAAGAACAAAATCTGGACACGCTCGAGCGCAATAAGGCCCGCTCGAGCGCCAAGACACAAGAATAAAGCACTTCCGCTCAAGCGCGAAAACCAGTCCGCTCGAGCGTAGATTTCCCCCTCCCAGAACTTATACCCAGAAAGTACTACCCGCTCGAGCGCCAACCGACCCGCTCGAGCGCTACCGCTCGAGCGTAAACAAACCCGCTCGAGCGTAAAAATCACATCTGCAGAAGTTTTGCAGGAACACGAAATACTAGAGGTATGCAATCCCCGCTCGAGCGCAAGAAGACCCGTTCGAGCGGATCGCCTAAAAACTGAACAACAAGGAATTGAAACCAAGGCCTAACCAACCTGTAACAACCCTGCTCAAAACATCCTAAAACTCAATCAAGTGGAATTAAAGGACGACAACAAGATAGATACCACTACAAACTTTACGGAACCGAGTCCGGAATACAACAGAACAGTAAAGGGACAATCGGGATCGCTATAATTGTAGTGATGTGGCAAGTTGTTGTGCACCATGGATTGTGAGAATTGTAAACATTGGAGATTAGTGTTTGAAAACATCACATGTAGTCTTGAAGAGACTAAATTGCTAAGACTTGTGAAATGAGAAATTGTAGCTATATGTTGATGGCACATGGTTATCTTGTGAAAGAACAATGAAGAGAGGAAATGGGAAATGTGATTGTTGACATTAGTGTAGAGATATTTGAAAATGGAGAAATGCTATGAGGTATGGACAATCATTGCATTGCATACTCATTCAATTTATTATTATGCATTGTGAATTTAGATTGAAGATATTTACTTCATGAAAGAAAAATGTATTTGTAATAAGAACTATGGAAATGTGTTATGGGGTAAATACGTTGGTAAGTCCGGATAAGGGATGTAGATGAGAGGTGAAAGACCGAAAACACACGGGGAGGAGGTACCACTTCCCTTCCGGTTAGCAACCGGTAAAGTGGGGTATTGGTAGTGCTCATAGAGCCTACTTGCAGACACCAACCTAGGGATTACCTGAGTAGTATTTACCGCCCCTATTGATTTAAAATTGGAAGCATTCTTTTGGAAATTGTTGAGATTGCAAACTTTTTTTGAAACATGATGACCATCAAGAAGAACATGATATGAAACTTTCTTTATAATGGCATTGCATGGCATGGACATTTGCATTTTACATTGACAGTTGCATAACTGTATATACTTTGTAAGAAATTCTCTACTGGGCTTTATGCTTACCCCTATGGGATTTGGTGCAGGTAAAGATGTAGTGGTCCCGCCGAGTTGAGGGAGTGGACATATGTATTTTTGTGAAAAGCGGACGACTCTATTTGTTGTATTCATTTTGCTAGCCAAGGGCTAAAAGTGTATGGGTCCGAGAGACCATTTTGTGTAATTGGGCTTATGCCTTGGAAGATGTAAGCCCATAAGGGCATTTTAATTATTTGAGACTAGATGCTTCACATGCTATAGATTCAGGTGTTTTCTTATCATCGAATATATATTTGCATGCGAAACTTTTGTATAAGCTTGTTTCATTAAATGTGTAAAGATCGATGGATCTTTGTCATTATTTAGTAAATATTAGTTGATGTGGTTAGTTTATGTTGATTTATTTTGGGGCTTTACAGTATGGACGGTGGTGACTTGAAAAGAAAATTGATTTTTACAAGTTTTGAACGACTGTCTGTGTTAGGCAAGCTGGAGCTACTTAGATTGGAATGGAATTCATTCAATAATAACATCTTATCATTTCTTGGTGTACTCTCATCACTCAAGACTTTATCCCTATCTACAAACCATTTGACTGGATCAATTGATATAGGAGGTAAGTCCACATATTCACAACCGAAGGCAATCTTTCAAACTTCAAAATTGAATCGGTAATCACAGGATCAAGTACACAATATCCATGTGTTCTACATTTACTGAGACTGGTAGACAATTCCTTAGAAGATTCCCTATGTTGTTTATACATGTTCTTTATCATTGTTTGTTAAGATCAATGTTAAGAAAATTTCTTAAATCCATTGTTTATGTGGTATTTTCAACAAATAAAAACTCACAACACATGCAAAACAAATCATTCTTTATCTTTCAATTACTTAAGAAAAGTTAGTCAACATGTTCAACTTGTAAAATTTGCTATGAATATAATATATGTATACGAGGGTAACTTAGTCATTTGACAGAACATTGTCTTTATACGCCTAATATTTTAACCCCTGAATCTTTAGATAAAGAAAGTAAACTTTTGAACTAAGCGCTTAGAAAATTATTAAATAGTATCAGAACACATGATAGTTTTTACGCAATATTCCTAACAATGTAAAATCACAGAATATGTTGGGTAAACTATTCCTTATTTTCCAATTACTTCGGCTAGGTTTGGCATCCTATAAAAAAATTAAAAAGTGAAAAAGTCACTATCTTATTTAAGTCACATCACCTCTCTTCCACATCATTTCAAACTCAATCCATATTTCATAAAAAAATCAAAAAGTATACTTATTTAGAACATCCCAAACAACCCCTTAATAAATATAAGTCAACATCGTCCTATATGAGCTTCTAAAAGTTTGAACTGTTTCTTGGGTGAAGATTTCAGCTAACATTTCTGACTACTCAATCAATCAATATTTCATCTTTTCTTTGGAAGGAATTAAAGCCACTAAGATCAGGCATGTGCTAGACAACTTGTTAAATGGTTTTCATTTTCCTTTATTTTATCTTGATTGCATCCCCCTCCTGGTTGGGTCCTCCCTAACCCTTTTCTTTAGTCTGGGTCTGGACATGATTAGGTTTAAATTTTCTTTGATGAGTTAAAAAAAAAAATTTGTCACATCTGTAAAAAATTTTATTACATCATTAGTTAGGAATGCTACATACAATCCACTAATCTAGTTGAATAATTAATCATTCACTAATCCCATGAATTTTTTTATCAGCAAAAGAAAGCTTTATTGATGATAATCAGATTACAAGGCAAGCAACATACATCAATAAAGGGGATTAATTAGTTTGCTTTGACGCTTTTTAATCCCACAAATTGTTAATCTCTTCACTATTAATTCTTCTAATTAAACAAAGCCTTTATGGTCTACATGTTAGGAGTGGCAGATAATCCCTTAAATTATCACATAAATAATGTCATATAATATTATTTATTAATTATTAATTATATATTCAGTTTTATGATAGTCAAACTCGACAAAAATCAGGTTGAGATGGTTACTATTACATAATATAGTTTGCCAAATTTATAAATAATGGTTAGTTACTTTTTAGTCTCTAAGGGTGTGTTTAATTAATAAGATTAATAGTGAGAGAATTAATAATTTATGAGATCAGTATTAGTCATTCAGTTGGGTTAGTGAGATACGTAATTCTCTCTTGTTTACGTTTATTTTGTAATTAATATGGAAATATATATAATATCAATTATATTTATGTTTCGCGTTATTAGTTGTAGGCTTAAAAAATTCATCAATTTTGTTACATATAATGGCCATTGAAATATAATCCAAATAATAAAATTTTGTAACCAAATAATGGAATGTGAGTTCAACGGATTAATAATCTCAATCTTATGCTATGATCTGCCTAATCAAGAAGGGGTGAACATGGTCCAGTTTAGATCGGTTTGGGATGAAATCAGGACTAATTCATTGTTTATAGTTCCATAAAAATTGGAATCAAACCAAACCATTAAAACCATGGAACCAATCTGAACCAGACCATTTAAACATGATTTGATTCAATTTGGAACCACGGTTCCACATAATCTGTTCACAAGAAAAATCATATAACATTTTTAAAAAAATTCAACTTGTCTTAATTTTTAAAAATAATAATAGCATGCCCATTAAACAAGGAGATGGGGTCACTGCTATGCTAAAAACACAACATTGACGGTTGTACCTCAATTTAAGGTGTATTATGAGTTTATTTTTATGATCCAAACCGTTCGTTTTGTAGGGTTTGCTGAGTACTTCATGCCTACCAAAAATCATATTAATCGGATATCCATAACTATATATATCCGATTAATATAATATTTGGTAGACATGAAATACTCAACAAACCCTAAAAAATGAATGGTTCGGATCATCAAAATAAACCATAATACACCTTAAATTAAGGCACAACAGCAGTGACCCCATTTCCATACTCTCATAATATTTACCAAGAAACAAAAACATAACATTAAGCAAACATTGTTCAATATTAATCTGTCATGATTTTTCGAAACATAAACTTTCAAAACATAACATGTATATTATTCCATCATTAACTTAAACAAACATAATATCTAGCAAAAATAAACATATTATGCAGTTCAGTTCGGTTCAAATATAGAATCATGAACCTAAATCTGGGATCAATCCGCAGAGATCGATTCCCCTATTCTCCAAATCAGGATTGAACCGCAAATTAAAAAAATCAAATCAAACCTACCGAATTAGTCTGGATTGGTTTTGTTTGTGAGTTTTTTTGATTTCTTTGCTCAACCCTACAATCAAGAAAATCCTAAAGTCATTTTGGTTATCTATTTAAATTGAATGTATTTAGTTCCCAACATATAAAAAAAAATTTGGTTTGGTCCGCCAACTGAATTCCATTTGTAGACTAGATCCCATTAAAGTTAAGGGTAAATATAGAAATTTAATTAAAATTGGCCCTTTTAGTCCCTAAAGTAAGAAATTTGTGTCATTGTGTGCCCTAATATTTAAATTATATCCATTTAATGTCCAAAGTATAAAAAGTGTTTTAATTTAGTGGGCTAACCTAATTCTGTCTTTCTTTATTTGACCACCAAAGGGCAAAACATGAAAATCGTAAATATACATCAACAAAAAGCCAAGAAAAAGAGACTAAAAAAATCATTTTGGGGGGAAATATTCTAGTTGTCTAATATTTATGTATGTTACTTATATATTAAATCATATAGGATGATGTACTGCAAATATATATATATATATATTAGTAGTTCACACACACAATGTGTGTAACCTGGAAAAAAATAACATCATTTTTTTTAATCAATAAAAGAAATCTTTACTAATGAAATAATCGTACAAGATACAAATTGTACGAACTTTCACTACTAAATCCAAGATCATGGGTTTGGGGCTTTTACAAGAACTCTAAATGTAGGAGTATTTTGAGAAAGAAAATTGTAAGACAAAAATCATCAACACCACCAATCGCCTTCACTTTATATATTAAAATAGATATATATATATATATATATATTGCAAGGAAAAATTATTGACAAAGATCTCATTTATCATTGAAAATAAGCTTTGGTTGACAAATTATTTTTTCTGCATTATGAATGTAACGCCCCGAAATAATCTAACATATATAATACATCAACCCACATCCCCTAAATAATAATGGCAAATCTCCAACCCTTACATCATTAATCAATAGAGTTATTACAAAAGTTTCACATGCGAATATACATTCAAAGGTATGAAAAACACATGAATCTATATCATGTGAAGCATCTAGTCTCAAGTAATTAGAATGCCCTTAAGGGCTTACATCTTCCAAGGCATAAGCCCGGTTACACAAAATGGTCTCTCGGACCCATACATGTTTAGCCCTTGGCTAGCAAAATAAATACAACAAATAGAGTCGTCCGCTCTTCACAAAAATGTATCCACGCCCTCAACTCGACAGGGCTACCACATCTTTACCTGCACCAAATCCCATAGGGGTGAGCATGACGCCCAGTAGAGAAATCCTTACAAAGTATATACAGTTATTTAAATTTTCCAATATTTGATGCAAATGCAAATGCAAATGCCATGTAGTGCCATTTCAAAGATAAATCTCATTTCATGCTCTTCTTGAAAACCACCATAATTTCAATAACATTGTGCAATCTCATCAATTTCAAATTTCCAATTTTAATCATTAGGGGCGGTAAATACGACTCAGGTAATCCCTAGGTTGGTGTCTGTAAGTAGGCTCAACAAGCATTACCAATACCCCACTTTACCGGTTTCTAACCGGAAGGGAAGTGGTACCTTTTCCGCGCGTGTTTTCGGTCTTTCACCCCTGACACTCAGGCCAACTTATCAAATTCATCTACACCTCCTAACCAGACTTACCAACATATTTACCCCATAAACACTTCGATAGTTATTTCATTCTCAATGTAGATGATTTATCAAAACTCAACTTAAAACTTGCAATATGATATGCCAAAGCTAAATACTAACTTTATAAGAATCAATCGAACGAAAATGCAATGCAGTAATCATCATCATTCTATGACATTTCTTCATCACCAATTTTCTCAACATTGATTCATCATAATCAAACTTTCCAAATCCCTCATTAATATTATCAAACATAATACCCATAATTCCACCCAATTTCATTACAAACAAATACCTACGCACCTCATATTTGATCGACAATTTGCCAACCCTTAACTTGTCTAAAATTTTCAATTTGTAACTATCCATCCCCTTGTTTCACACATTCTATGTAATGCATTATTTCTCTTACACATAACAACAATTTGGTTAATTTCAAAGACCCCAACCCATTTCAAAACAAAATTCATAATTTGTGTCTTGACTATTAGGGGGTATCTCCTCACCTTTCGAAAGAACACACACACACACACCCCAACCATCATCTTCTACACAATGTGAGTAAAAACCAAGAAGCATTAACTAAAAGGATTTGAGATTTTGAAAGCCCTCTTTTGAAAATCTCTACATTCTTGAAACAAAACCAAAACCTACATACTAACCTTAAGAAAACCCTTAAATCAACATTCACCTTGCAACACATGTATATATAACTCAAAAGAGTCCCTACCTCAAGGTTTGATAAAGAAAAGAGATGAAACCCTAGAAATCCAAGATGCTCCAAACTCAATCTCCACTGTACACAATGTGGCTCTAGCTTTGATCTTCAAGACTTGTGCAAGAAGATGGACCTACACCCAAAGGATTGCAAGAAATCAAGGGTTTTGGATGTTTGTTGGAAGTTTTTAAAAAGGAGGAGCAAAAATGACTTTTAGAGTGAGAGAGAATGGTTAGAAAATGATACAATTTCAGCCAACATGAGATTAAAAAAATAGAGTTTTCGGACTGCCAGTGTCCCGCACGTGCCCCCGTACGTGCGGAGCCTCCTTTCCGCACGTGCGGCCTCCCTCTCCCCACACCTACTATGCCTCGTGCTTTTATTTCAGTGAGTGCCCAAGTCCTCCCATGTATTCCGCACGTGCGGCCTAGCCTCCCGCACGTGCGGCCCAAAGCCCCTGCACGTGCGACTAGCCAACCAACCCAAAAAAATTTTCTTTGTCGACTCCCAACACACCGGACCGACTTCGCACCCTCCGAAACAAGTGAAACCCATCACCAAAACAAACAAGAATAAGAATTTTGAGGAAAGTTTCTGAACCACTACAAACCCAAATGATTGATAAGGTTCTAAGTGAAACCCAACACACTAACGAGACAACTCGAGGTTAAACAAAAGAAACAAGATGGATAACACCCCGGGTCATCACAATGAAAATTACATTTTATTATAATAATGTGAATATTCTTTTCCAGATATATTGGCTTTTACATTTTTTTTATTTAATTTTTTGATGATGTATATTTATAGTTTTCAAGTTTTACCCCTAGTTGAGACAGAAAGATAGATAGAATTGAGTTGGGAGACCAATTCAAAACTTTTCAATATTGTAAGGGTAAATTATATTTAGTACCCCTGCACTTTTACTAAAATTTCACTTTGGTACCTTCAGTTTTAATTTTAACAGTTGACCCCTTATACTTTCGGTCAAATTGCAATCACATCTTTTTATACACAACCTGCAATTCAAAAGGATTAGCATACTCTATCAATGACATTATATACAACCTGCAACAGCTAACTTCCTGTAGAAGTGGTGTTGGGTGATTGAACGAATAGACATTTGAGCCTCACACCATGTTCTGGTTTTTGGTTTCTTTTGCTCTTCTCTGTTTTCTTTTTCTAGTTTTGTTCTTGTCTTTGTTGGTTGGTTTCTCTCTAACTAGTGGGGTTGGGCCTTTGCAAGTGATAGGGCTCGTTTTTTGGTACCAACCTAGTTACAATGGAATTACTAGATTTGATTTTCGGTGCTTTCTCCTCCCTTTGTTGATCTATTATCTTTGTATGGTGTACTATGAATTTCATCAATAAAGTTCTTCTTAGCTGTTAAAAAAAAACAAAAATGGCACCGCTTTATCCATTTATTGTTAATAAGGCTAGCATAAATTAAAAGTTGAAGAATTAAAGTGAGATTTTCATAAAAGTATAAAGACTAAAGTGAGATTTTAGTAAAAGTGTAAGAGTGTTGACGAGACCAAAAAAAATATCACATAGGTTTCAAGTGACAAGTTCTATAAACTTCGTTAATGACAAATAGATAGAAAGGTAATATTACAACTTGATAAAAAAAAATATAGGGTTTGACTATTACCAAGGGTGACGCTAGCTTGGGGATCACCCATCAACCTATCAAAAACTCTTAATAAAACAACTACTTATATTATTAATATTTTATTTAATTTGATTTAATCTTATTGAAATTAAGGGACCTCATTGTATAGTTTGACATCAATGAATGAATAATTTTTTAATTACATATATATAAAAAAATGTGTTTGACATTATTAACAATGAAATTACTATGCAACAATTCTAAAAAATAAAACCTCTTGAAATGCAAGTGTAAAAGTTTATATTATTTGTTATTCAAACCAATAAGACAATATTTTTGCAGTTTATTTGTAACGCCCTTAAAATAATAACATTAATCCCATCAAATAAGGCATGCATTTACATATAAACTAACCACACTCTTTTATTCATTAGAGTTCCATTGAGTTCCATTACATAAGTATTACATGTTAACATCATAACAAAATGCCATACTGCTTACAGCTTTCCAAGTTAACACTTGGTTACAACAAAAGAGTACTAACTCGTTTACACATTAAGCCCTAGGCTTGAAGTTACATGTAATACATCAAAAGTTAAGCGACAAAAGTATGTCCGCCACTAGCCTCCCAGCTATGTCCTTGGAGGTGGCATGCTTCCTGCACCTGAAAATGATATTCCCATATAGGGTGAGCCACAGCCCAGTAGAAATACACTAAACCAACCATGGACAATGACTAAAATATTAGTAATTGATAGATGGTCAACACTAATACATGCACATAAATTACACATTTATGTCATACAACTTATGAGTCTAAGTTACCTTTCATTTTCCCTTTTTCAACAGATAAGCATGCTAGCTCTATCAACATTTCCACAGATATGTATAAAAACTATATCTCACATTCAGATAAGCATAAAAGCTATATCCACATTCTCAACAGATATGTATAACAACAATATCCCACATTCACAGATAAGCATATAAGCTGTATCCACACTTCACAAAGATAAGCATATGAGCTCTATCTTCACTTCTCTAGACAAGCATA